>NC_134510.1:11804374-12116041 GCF_027942865.1 Odontesthes bonariensis | reverse complement strand
TTGCAAGCATTTTAAACTTTACAAAGCTCACAATAATCAAATAGCTTTTTTTTAATATCATAGGTGCACTTGTGGAAATTGTGGGGCAATGCCAACTAAGGCTGAGAGTATATGCTGCTAGGAAATATACCACACACATCCAGGCTGCGTTTCAGCACCTCTCCTCGGACACCGTGGGCACCGTGTCCCGGACCCTGGTCCGGCCGACAAAACCTTGGATCGAGGGCTGACTTTCAATAGATCGCAGCGAGACAGCGGACACCTGCGTTACCGTTTGACAGGTGTACCGCCTTTATAGAACGGAGAGAAACATCTCTCAATCTAAGCAGGTACAGGGCTGACAGGAAGCGACGTTAGCTTTGGCTAAATAGAAACTGCAATAGAAACATGAAACTGATTATTTGAAAGTACTTACATCTCCTTCATCTGCTGACTTGCCACGGATAGTTGGCACAGAGACATCCGTCAGCCGAAGTTTGCTAGCTAGTCCTGCCGTGTACTGTCCGAGGTTTTCGAAGCAGTCTGCTGAAAAGTGGTTCGCACACACCACAAGATTCTTTCCAATTGTAGCAGGGACATGGCCATCAAAAATTAATTGGAGCCACGCAGTTCTTCGAGTTTCTTTGCTCGGGAGAAAATGCAAAGATTTGTGTTGCTCCGTGCAGCCAACAACACAACACTTCATGTGTGATTTTCCTTTCGTAGCCATTGCGCTCATATGCTCGATGCTCGATACTAGATGGTGGATCTTCAACTAATTTAGTGGGTGGGGACTTGACAGGTATATGCAAATTCCCTTAGAGTGACGTCAGCATAAGGGAGCCATCCAAATGGCTCACAGCAGCATATTATTCTTGACACCAAAGTCTTTCTACTGACCTACAGAAAATGGATGGATGGGTTTTTTTCGCGCTTGGAGTGTTTAAAAGAACAGTAGAGGCCAAAATATGAGCACAAAGACCTGCAAAAAGTGAGTTTTGCATAATATGTCCCCTTTAAAATGAAATGAGGGCTGAGTCTTTGTACTGATGAACAGAACTGGGAGTTCTATAGTTCACTTCCTGAAAAATACTAAAGAACAAACATGAAGATGGATCACTGAAGGTTTCTTTATACCTGTAATGGAAAACAAACACAGTTTTGTTGCTTCATATTATCGTGTAAAAGTTCTATTATAAAATGATGAAGCTCAAAGGGAACATGAAACTGTACAAATGGAACACAGAGATTCTCCTGTATGGATGCTGCTCCATTCATCAAGTTTCCAAAAACTGAGGTGGGATTTTCTGCAGGAATGAAAACGATCCAAACACTTGTCAGTCTTTGCTGCTCGATGCCGCTGTTGTGTTTGATGACATCAAAATGTTGTTTACTTCAACAAGCTGAAAGTCTGATAAACGTGAGAGTCTCTCGCTGGGTGCTGTGGCGCGCGCCTGTAATCCAAGCTACCGGGAGGCTGAGGCTGGTGGATCGCTTGAGCTCAGGAGCTCTGAGCTGCAGTGGGCTATGCCGATCGGGTGTCTGCACTAAGCTCGGTACCGATATGGTGCTCCTGGGGGAGCCCGGGACCACCAGGTCGCCTAAGGAGGGCAGAACCGGCCCAGGTCGGAAACGGAGCAGGTCAAAGCCCCCGTGCCGCTCAGTAGTGGGATCGCACCTGTGATTAGACGCTGCAGTGCAGCCTGAGTCATACAGCGGGACCCAGTCTTTTTACACTCTTTGTTCTCTCCAACAAAATACTGGGACAACACACACGCTCCAACATCACCTCTTTACACGTTACAGCAGTTTCTCTATCTTGTCTTTTCCATTGAAAAGCACAGCTGTTTCTTGGACCTACAGCGCCCCCACCTGGAGAAGACGAGCAACGACCATCAGCCACATCACTCACCGCTGCTTCACAGATACACTCTGCTCCATCACTCATTCAACCAAGCTGCTGCTGTCACATCACACACACTTTGAGGAGACTTTTACTGCTTTGATTAATTGAATACGTCCACAGAGATTCTTTTGGGGTGACAATGAGACACTCACAACATAAATATGCAAACATTTTAGACTGTCTATCGTGTGACCTTCTCTACAGTTCTTGGATGTTTGTTAGATTGTAATATCAGCACTTGACATCTCCGAGTGTGTGCAACACTCAGACTATAAGACAGTGATGCAGATGAACTGCAAGAATTCTTACTGTTAAACAGCAGAAGTGTAAAGTGAAACATGCTGTGTGTGTTACTGTGCTCATGAGTATTATTTCATGTCTTCTGCTGTGACAGAGGTCGTACTAATTCTGTGAATTACAACATTCGCTTTGCTCCAATCGTGCAGTTGTGTGGCAACATCACACTTCCACTGATTTTTATTTGAAAATGTCTCTGACTGTTTCTGCAGAGGTGACATGTGGTTTTATCACAAGTGCTTCTACTTCTGCTCAGTTAACATGTTAAACATGATCTTTTTAAAACAACCTGATGTGTAATTTAAAGTGTGCGTTCTTTATCTCAACAGTTAGGTGTTAGAAATGAGCAGTTTCTCCTCTCTCAGGTAGATGTGGTATTTATCAAAATCCCTTCCTATAATTGTACATTTTAGTTAATAGAGTCAAATAATCTGAGATGGAGACAGGATTCTAAATTGTTAGTGTTGCTGGGTTTCAGGGTGAGAAATGAATTACACGTTAAAGGTGACATATTTTACCTCTTTAAACAAGTTAGAATTGGTCTATGGGCTATACAAAACATGTTCATGAAGTTCTTTGCACAAAATCACTCTCACATAAAGAGATTTCACCAGCTCTATTCTTGCCAGTTTCAGTCTCTCCCAAATTGAGCCGTTTAAAGGGCTTTGTCACTTTAATGCAAATAAGCTGTTGCTGGCCACGCCCCGCCCCGCTCATGAGAAGCCTCCGGCTGCGTGTACTGTTTACCCTGTGCGTTTCACGTGTGAAAATGACTGCAAACAGAGCCGGTATCCAACCACATATGTTTGACCCTGAGTCGGACCCCGATCCCGAACAAGAGGAAGAGGATCCACCTGCACAAACAGCAAGAATGCAGCAAGTGGTTTCTGAATGTTAAAGCAATACTATGTAACTTCTCAAAAAGCCCATTATGGAGCTCCCCCTACAGGCTTGGAGGTAATGTACGTTGCTTCATCAGTCAACGTCTTCTTCTGATTCTTCAGTGCCTCTGCCATGATGATCGTACTGACAATGTTGCGCTAGCTTAGCCCTATACCTGGGTGCGTGAGAGGGGTCTATTTGTTTTTGCGGTAGGTGTGCTAGAAAGCAAGTCGAAGTTCTTCCGCTCAGCTCCCGGGCCGGTCCAGCAAAGTTACATAGCGCAGTTATTCCAACTCAGACTCCCAAAGGGCATAGGAGACAGGCCAATCATAATATTAAAACTCATTCTAGCTGCACAATTTTTTTCAAGCTGTTATTTTAAGGTAGAAATGTTACATAGTATTGATTTAAGTCAACTTTTTAATTATACTTATTTGTTACCATCGCATCTCTCCTTAGTTGTCAGCCTACCATGTTTAGTCTGCCACAACTATGTAGCCTAATAAGGTTATTTTTAGAAACATAATGCCATCTCTTTACAACATTTAGTATTTGCTAGTATTTGCACCGCGCCCCGGACCCTGGTCCGGCCGACAAAACCTTGGATCGAGGGCTGACTTTCAATAGATCGCAGCGAGACAGCGGACACCTGCGTTACCGTTTGATAGGTGTACCGCCTTTATAGAACGGAGAGAAACATCTCTCAATCTAAGCAGGTACAGGGCTGACAGGAAGCGACGTTAGCTTTGGCTAAATAGAAACTGCAATAGAAACATGAAACTCATTATTTGAAAGTACTTACATCTCCTTCATCTGCTGACTTGCCACGGATAGTTGGCACAGAGACATCCGTCAGCCAAAGTTTGCTAGCTAGTCCTGCCGTGTACTGTCCGAGGTTTTCGAAGCAGTCTGCTGAAAAGTGGTTCGCACACACCACAAGATTCTTTCCAATTGTAGCAGGGACATGGCCATCAAAAATTAATTGGAGCCACGCAGTTCTTCGAGTTTCTTTGCTCGGGAGAAAATGCAAAGATTTGTGTTGCTCCGTGCAGCCAACAACACAACACTTCATGTGTGATTTTCCTTTCGTAGCCATTGCGCTCGTATGCTCGATGCTCGATACTAGATGGTGGATCTTCAACTAATTTAGTGGGTGGGGACTTGACAGGTATATGCAAATTCCCTTAGAGTGACGTCAGCATAAGGGAGCCATCCAAATGGCTCACAGCAGCATATTATTCTTGACACCAAAGTCTTTCTACTGTCCTACAGAAAATGGATGGATGGGTTTTTTTCGCGCTTGGAGTGTTTAAAAGAACAGTAGAGGCCAAAATATGAGCACAAAGACCTGCAAAAAGTGAGTTTTGCATAATATGTCCCCTTTAAAATGAAATGAGGGCTGAGTCTTTGTACTGACGAACAGAACTGGGAGATCTATAGTTCACTTCCTGAAAAATACTAAAGAACAAACATGAAGATGGATCACTGAAGGTTTCTTTATACCTGTAATGGAAAACAAACACAGTTTTGTTGCTTCATATTATCGTGTAAAAGTTCTATTATAAAATGATGAAGCTCAAAGGGAACATGAAACTGTACAAATGGAACACAGAGATTCTCCTGTATGGATGCTGCTCCATTCATCAAGTTTCCAAAAACTGAGGTGGGATTTTCTGCAGGAATGAAAACGATCCAAACACTTGTCAGTCTTTGCTGCTCGATGCCGCTGTTGTGTTTGATGACATCAAAATGTCGTTTACTTCAACAAGCTGAAAGTCTGATAAACGTGAGAGTCTCTCGCCGGGTGCTGTGGCGCGCGCCTGTAATCCAAGCTACCGGGAGGCTGAGGTTGGTGGATCGCTTGAGCTCAGGAGCTCTGAGCTGCAGTGGACTATGCCGATCGGGTGTCCGCACTAAGCTCGGTACCGATATGGTGCTCCTGGGGGAGCCCGGGACCACCAGGTCGCCTAAGGAGGGCAGAACCGGCCCAGGTCGGAAACGGAGCAGGTCAAAGCCCCCGTGCCGCTCAGTAGTGGGATCGCACCTGTGATTAGACGCTGCAGTGCAGCCTGAGTCATACAGCGGGACCCAGTCTTTTTACACTCTTTGTTCTCTCCAACAAAATACTGGGACAACACACACGCTCCAACATCACCTCTTTACACGTTACAGCAGTTTCTCTATCTTGTCTTTTCCATTGAAAAGCACAGCTGTTTCTTGGACCTACAGCGCCCCCACCTGGAGAAGACGAGCAACGACCATCAGCCACATCACTCACCGCTGCTTCACAGATACACTCTGCTCCATCACTCATTCAACCAAGCTGCTGCTGTCACATCACACACACTTTGAGGAGACTTTTACTGCTTTGATTAATTGAATACGTCCACAGAGATTCTTTTGGGGTGACAATGAGACACTCACAACATAAATATGCAAACATTTTAGACTGTCTATCGTGTGACCTTCTCTACAGTTCTTGGATGTTTGTTAGATTGTAATATCAGCACTTGACATCTCCGAGTGTGTGCAACACTCAGACTATAAGACAGTGATGCAGATGAACTGCAAGAATTCTTACTGTTAAACAGCAGAAGTGTAAAGTGAAACATGCTGTGTGTGTTACTGTGCTCATGAGTATTATTTCATGTCTTCTGCTGTGACAGAGGTCGTACTAATTCTGTGAATTACAACATTCGCTTTGCTCCAATCGTGCAGTTGTGTGGCAACATCACACTTCCACTGATTTTTATTTGAAAATGTCTCTGACTGTTTCTGCAGAGGTGACATGTGGTTTTATCACAAGTGCTTCTACTTCTGCTCAGTTAACATGTTAAACATGATCTTTTTAAAACAACCTGATGTGTAATTTAAAGTGTGCGTTCTTTATCTCAACAGTTAGGTGTTAGAAATGAGCAGTTTCTCCTCTCTCAGGTAGATGTGGTATTTATCAAAATCCCTTCCTATAATTGTACATTTTAGTTAATAGAGTCAAATAATCTGAGATGGAGACAGGATTCTAAATTGTTAGTGTTGCTGGGTTTCAGGGTGAGAAATGAATTACACGTTAAAGTGGAATGATCAATCCATCCATCCATCCATCCACTATCTATACCGCTGAATCCGTCGGTCGGGTCGCGGGGTGAAATGATCAAATCAAATCAAATTTATTTGTATAGCACATTTCATGTACAAAACAATTCAAAGTGCTTTACATAAAATAAAAGCATTTCAGCAGGGAGTGGAAGAAGCATTAAAAAAATACATAAAATAATATAAAGAGAAACAAATTAAATTATTAGAAGTATTAAAAACAAGCAACAGTCTAGATAAGTTCAAAGATATCGTGCAGATTACATGCATAGACACATGAGAACAGAAATGTTTTTAACCTGGATTTAAAAATGTCTACATTTGGTGAAAGTTTAATCTCCACTGGCAGTTTGTTCCACTTGTTTGCAGCATAACAGCTAAATGCTGCTTCTCCATGTTTAGTCTGGACTCTGGACTGGACCAGCTGACCTGAGTCCTTGGATCTAAGAGCTCTGCTGGGTTTATATTCTCTGAACATATCACAGATGTATTTTGAGCCTAAACCGTTCTGGGATTTGTAAACCATCAGCAGGCTTTTAAAATCTATTCTGTGACTGACTGGAAGCCAGTGTAAAGATTTTAAAACTGCTGTGATGTGTTCAGATCTCTTAGTCCGGGTTAAAACTCCAGCAGCAGCGTTCTGGATGAGCTGCAGATGTTTAATGCTCTTTTTGGGAAGTCCAGTTAAAAGAGCATTACAGTAATCGAGTCTACTGGAGATGAATGCATGGATGAGTTTCTCCTGGTGTTTTTGGGAGAGGAAACCTTTAATTCTGTTGATGTTTCTGAGATGTTAAAAAGCTGCCTTGGTGACAGATTTGATGTGGCTGCTGAAAGTCAGATCTGAGTCTATCAACACTCCGAGGTTACGAACTTGGTCAGTGATTGTAAGGGCCCGAGTCTCAAGATATTTACCAATATTTACATGGCTGATTCTTTGTTCTGACGAACAGAACTGGGAGTTCTATAGTTCACTTCCTGAAAAACACTAAAGAACAAACATGAAGATGGATCACTGAAGGTTTCTTTATACCTGTAATGGGAAACAAACACAGTTTTGTTGCTTCATATTTGTTTTAGCATCAATTTAACTCAAAGAGGAACTCTTTTTTCTGTATAAGATACTTAAAAAGGAAGAAACTGACTCATTTCCACTCATATAGTTCATATCAACTCTAAACTGTAAGTTATCATCTGACTGTCTGAATATTATTCATGTAAGAGAAGGAGTGGATCAAACACTGTAAACAAATACAACAACACAATGTTAAAACAAATCTTTATGAAAGACAGTTGAGGAAATCTCATCTGTTTCACTCATCTAAAAGTGTAAAAGTTATATTTTAAAATGTTAGATCGATTCTTTCAATGGAAGCTCAAGAACAAGCCGGAGGAATCTCAAGTTAAATAAAGTGTTTATTGGTAGTCACACGTCAAGCATATCAGCGCTGGGCTCAGTGGAACAGAGCTCCTGCAGGAAATCCGTCAGACTGAGCCTCGATTTCCGGGTATCATTTGCATTTATAGCCTCATAGGTTGGACTCACACTCGACCGAGTATGATTGGACATGAGTAGGTTCAACATGCTTCGTCATATTCTCTGGATCAGCCAAACAATGTGTATGTGTGAATCTGCACCTGCTTTCCCAATTGTTTTGTCTTCCCATTCCTGGATCACTTTAGGTCATCGTGGAAAAGTAAAGAGACTATTTCATTCATAATGTCTAAGAACAAAGCCAATTTTAACAAAATAACTGGCCTCTCTGTACCATAATCACTTACAGACACACATACAAGTAGTGTTCATTTTACTTGTGGTCTTGTTCACATGTAAACACAACACATTAGGATGGAACTTTGTCACTTCCTGTTTAGGTTTAGCCAATAACGCAGGGTTGGGACTTTAAAAATTCAGACTTCTTAGCCAGGGTTAGGAAATGATCATGGTTAGGGGTCAAATGTAATCTTTTGACAGGGAGTTGGTACCTTATTTAGATAAAAGACAGTCTTTGAGTTAGGATTCAATTCAATTCAAACAAGAAAGAATGCCTTTCTAATCCCAAATTGAAAAAGATAACATTACAGTGATTGTTTTTCCACAATTTACATATTACCTTTACATGTGACTATGTGTCCCAGCAGGAAGCTGAGGACTTCTGTCCTGTGAATAGTTTTATCAGCTGTATAAATGAATATATATGATTTAATGTTCAACTCTTCATACCAATTTCTATGTGTAACTATAAAAAAGATTGATTCATTAAAAAAAAGACCCTGTTCTACACTTAGTCCAAATTGAGAAGAGCTAATGTTTGGATGCTGTTTTTTCTTTTGAAATGAGTTTAAACCTGACTTCAGCATACTTTGCCTTTAAGCTGAAGGTGGGAAGTGTTTATTTCAGAGGTTTTTGGTCATTTGAATATGAGTGACTATGAACTTTTTAAAAATCTTCTCAGTGGAAACTTTAGAAAAGAGTGCAGACTTTGACATTTCTCAATCCTGATATTTTTCCTGTTGGAAGTATGTTGTTCCACTTTTCTGGGTTTCTGGGAGTGTTTTCTTCATGTTGGGATGCAACAAGTCCTCAGCAGAAGTTAGAATCTTCCACAACTGGCCAGAGTGAAATGTGAAGAAAAAAAGTTGTGTAGACTGATGGTGTTTATGTTTGTTTTTAAATGATGCTGCGATGATGCTTCTGAGGAGGGAACCATGGCGATCATGGAATTCCTCTGGGCTGTGGCCAGAAAGCTAAGAATCCTCTCACGGAACTGCAAACTTAACCTGAAAGTCCTGCAGCTCGGAATCATAGTTTAAGAGTAATTATTGAGCCTGAATATCACAGCACCTCTGAGCAAAGAAAGATAAAAAAAACTCATCTTATGAGGACGTGGGGCTGACCCCGTTGTTGGGCAGGACACCTGCTTTTCAAGACTGTGATAGCTGATCAAAGGAAAAACCCACACACAGTCACATGTGAAAGTGCTCCTAAATATGACAGATCTTAAGCTTTTACTTTGAAATAACTGGCCTCTCTGTACCATAATCACTTACAGACGCACATCCAAGAAATGTTCATTTTACTTGTGGTCTTGTTCACATGTAAACACAACACATTAGGATGGAACTTTGTCACTTCCTGTTTAGGTTTAGCCAATAACGCAGGGTTGGGACTTTAAAAATCCAGACTTCTTAGCGAGGCTTAGGAAATGATCATGGTTAGGGGTCAAATGTAATCTTTTGACAGGGAGTTGGTACCTTATTTGGAAAAAGGACAGTCTTTGAGTTAGGATTCAATTCAATTCAAATAAGAAAGAATGCCTTTCTAATCCCAAATTGAAAAAGATAACATTACAGTGATTGGTTTTCCACAATTTACACATTACCTTTACATGTGACTATGTGTCCCAGCAGGAAGCTGAGGACTTCTGTCCTGTGAATAGTTTTATCAGCTGTATAAATGAATATATATGATTTAATGTTCAACTCTTCATACCAATTTCTATGTGTAGCTATAAAAAGATTGATTGATAAAAAAAAAGACCCTGTTTGTAAAGTAATGTAATTTGCCATGTTGTACATATTTCGGTTTATTACATGGGAATATTTTGGTAAAGTCATATTGAGGTCATTGATATACTTTCTAAAGTGCATGTCCATATTTTGATAAGTGTTATGCACTTATATAAGAAAACAGATGAGCAATCCTTAGTTTTGCAATATGTTTATGGTAGTGAACTTAGGGGAAATTAGGGGACTGTACTCTCACCATTCCTTTTCACTCTGTACACTTCAGACTTCCAGTACAAGTCAGACTCCTGTCATCTACAGAAATATTCAGATGACTCTGCAGTTGTCGGGTGTATCAGAGATGGACAAGAAGCTGAGTACAGAGAGCTGGTGGACCGCTTTGTGGCATGGTGTGGGAACAATCATCTCATCTTGAATGTTAACAAAACAAAGGAGATGATTGTAGATTTCAGGAGAAACAGGGTCAGATCAAACCCTGTTTCCATCATGGGAGAAGAAGTGGAGGTGGTTGAGGAATATAAATACCTTGGTGTTCATCTGGACAACAGACTGGACTGGAGACACAACAGTGAAGCCATCTACAAGAAAGGACAGAGCAGACTGTACTTCTTGAGGAAGCTAAGGTCCTTCATGGTTTGCAGCAAGATGTTTCAGATCTTCTACAAGTCTGTTGTTGAGAGCGTCATTTCCTCTGGCGTCATCTGTTGGGGCAGCAGCATCAGAACCAGGGACCTAAAAAGACTCAACAACCTGATAAAGAAGGCTGGTTCTGTTCTGGGGACGACTGTGGAACCTCTGGAGACAATAATGCAAAGAAGGATTTTGCATAAAATCAAGAGAATTATGGACAACCCTGAACATCCTCTCCATGAGACTGTTATCAGAAAACAGAGTCTCTTCAGTCAAAGGCTTCTTCAGTTTGGATGCAAAACGGACCGCTACAGGAAATCTTTCCTGCCCACAGCCATCAGCATCTATAATAACTCCTTGATTTAATTGAGTTACATCAACATTTAATTTCCCTCTGGGATAAATAAAGTATTTTTGAATTGAATTGAATGTGGTGTTGAAGGATCCCTTATGTAGTCTGTAAGTCGACTGAAACTGTATTAGGCAGTAATAACAGCTACGATAATTACAGATGCATATTGCTGTAAATTTACCTTTATTTAGACCTTCATTTAGACTTTAGCTATGATGTAAACAGGACAAGAAAATGCACTGGTTGTAAATTGTATATGTGTTTCTTGCTAATAAGACTCCACCTTTATTTTATAGATTTAATTATTTTTGTTATTGTGGTCATCGTGCCCGAGACCTGTAACATTTGGATCGTTTTCATTCCTGCAGAAAATCCCAGCTCAGTTTTTGGAAACTTGATGAATGGAGCAGCATCCATACAGGAGAATCTCTGTGTTCCACTTGTACAGTTTCATGTTTCCCTTTCAGCTTCATCATTTTATTATAGAACTTTTTACACGATGAGTGAAACAGATGAGATTTCCTCAACTGTCTTTCATGAAAATATGTTTTAACATTGTGCTGTTGTATTTGTTTACAGTGTTTGATCCACTCCTTCTCTTACATGAATAATATTCAGACAGAGTCAGACGATAATTACAGTTTATAGTTTATATAAATTTGAGGGGAAATGTTTCAGTTTCTTCCTTTTTATGTATCTAATACAGAAAAAAAATCTAAATTCAAGTTTTTTTTTCAGTTAAATTGCTGCTAAAACAAATATGAAGCAACAAAACTGTGTTTGTTTTCCATTACAGGTATAAAGAAACCTTCAGTGATCCATCTTCATGTTTGTTCTTTAGTATTTTTCAGGAAGTGAACTATAGAACTCCCAGTTCTGTTCGTCAGTACAAAGACTCAGCCCTCATTTCATTTTAACATGTAATTCATTTCTCACCCTGAAACCCAGCAACACTAACAATTTAGAATCCTGTCTCCATCTCAGATTATTTGACTCTATTAACTAAAATGTACAATTATAGGAAGGGATTTTGATAAATACCACATCTACCTGAGAGAGGAGAAACTGCTCATTTCTAACACCTAACTGTTGAGATAAAGAACGCACACTTTAAATTACACATCAGGTTGTTTTGAAAAGATCATGTTTAACATGTTAACTGAGCAGAAGTAGAAGTACAGCAGAAGACATGAAATAATACTCATGAGCACAGTAACACACACAGCATGTTTCACTTTACACTTCTGCTGTTTAACAGTAAGAATTCTTGCAGTTCATCTGCATCACTGTCTTATAGTCTGAGTGTTGCACACACTCGGAGATGTCAAGTGCTGATATTACAATCTAACAAACATCCAAGAACTGTAGAGAAGGTCACACGATAGACAGTCTAAAATGTTTGCATATTTATGTTGTGTGTGTCTCATTGTCACCCCAAAAGAATCTCTGTGGACGTATTCAATTAATCAAAGCAGTAAAAGTCTCCTCAAAGTGTGTGTGATGTGACAGCAGCAGCTTGATTGAATGAGTGATGGAGCAGAGTGTATCTGTGAAGCAGCGGTGAGTGATGTGGCTGATGGTCGTTGCTCGTCTTCTCCAGGTGGGGGCGCTGCAGGTCCAAGAAACAGCTGTGCTTTTCAATGGAAAAGAGAAGATAGAGAAACTGCTGTAACGTGTAAAGAGGTGATGTTGGAGCGTGTGTGTAGTCCCAGTATTTTGTTGGAGAGAACAAAGAGTGTAAAAAGACTGGGTCCCGCTGTATGACTCAGGCTGCACTGCAGCGTCTAATCACAGGTGCGATCCCACTACTGAGCGGCACGGGGGCTTTGACCTGCTCCGTTTCGACCTGGGCCGGTTCTCCCCTCCTTAGACAACCTGGTGGTCCCGGGCTCCCCCAGGAGCACCATATCGGTACCGAGCTGAGTGCGGACACCCGATCGGCATAGTCCACTGCAGCTCAGAGCTCCTGAGCTCAAGCGATCCACAAGTTCAGTTTTTTTCCCAGGTGATGGTGTCCGAATTATGACTCCTCGTGGTGGACCTGGAAAATTGAGGAATCCCTGGGAAGACATGGTTTATACTGTTGTTCGGCAAGTCGGAGAGGATGTCCCCATTTACGAGCTGAGACCTGAACATGGGAAAGGCAAGTCTAGGATTCTGCATCGAAACCTCCTTTTACCATGTGATCACCTGCCGCTAGAAACTGAAGTAGACCCACCTGCGACACCAAGAAGGAAAGCTACAGTGATTGATAATGTCAGAGAGGAGTCAGAGGATGAAGAAAATGAGGATGAGTATTCTTTCATGCCCCCTCAGATCATGGCTCAACCATTAGAATCAGTGAGAGAGACTCCTGTCATGCCAGGTGACGTGTTTGAACCAGAACCAAATAAACCTGCAACAGAACCACCTCTTATAGAGAACAGTGATGATAACCTACCAGAAAGCCAGGATGGCAAGGATGACAACGCAGCTGATACAAAGGATGAGGCATCACTTTCTTCAATGGACGATGCACAGGAAATTGAAATGGAGAAGAGACCTCAGCAGCCTCAGAGACAATGCAGGCCACCAAAGACCCTCAGATATGACAAAATTGGAACTCCATCCTGCTACAGTCTTGCTGCACTTCCCTTTTATGTAAGGCCCCAAGTATGGACACAGCCAGTGCAGCATTACAACCAGCACCTTTGTTTGTATGGGATGTAAACTAATTGACTTATTTCTGCCTTGGACAGTTGAGAGTGTCTTTCATCCATGGACTTTAAGCAAAGAGTGTTGCTGTCAAAGACATTGCACAGTTGAGGACTTTGTTACAAAGTTGACTGTGGTTTCTGCAAGGGACATACTGTGAACAGTTTTGACATTTCTGCAGATATGCGACAATTACTAGTATGTGTTTTGTGGACTGAAAACATTGAATGTGTAAAAAGAGTAACAAGTGCTTTGAGCATGCTTAAATGCATTTGGGTATTTCAGGTTAAAAGTAATGATGTTGAGGACAACATTTATTTTTGAGGGGGAGTATGTGACAAGTAATATTATAACTGATATATACAGTTGCTAGTTAGAAGTAGTTTAATTTGGTCTTGAATGTAAATGCATTTTAAGATTAAAGGGATAGTTCGCCTCTTTTGACATGAAGCTGTATGACATCCCATATTAGCAATATCATTTATGAACATTTTCTTACCTCCTGCTGCGTCCTGTGAGCCGAGTTCCAGCCTCGTTTTGGCGTCCACGAAGGTTCCCCTGATGGATACAGACAGAAAGATATTGGAGGTGTTTCTGTGCCAGAGGGCGACGAACGTGGTATCAATAATAGTACGAATGGGAAAGTGAAGAAGACAGAATGAGCCAGCACAGTATTAGGCTACAGGTGGTGATGGACCAAATGGGTGAAAACGGACGGAAAAGGAAATAATGACAGGTCAGTCTGCTAACCTAACACTACACTACACCGATGCTCCCACCACAACGCACAGTGAAGTGCAACATCTCTCCGTGAGCAGGGCGGGGGGGTACAAAAAAAAAACGATGAGAAAAAAAACAAAAAACAAAAAAAACTATCCCAACAAAAAAAAAAAAAAAAAAACGAGGGGGGGCGGCACCAACACCGGGTTTCGCCCGGGGCATAAATCAGTGTCGGACCGCCACTGAGTGAAGGAGAGAGCGACTGTTTCATTTATTCGTTCTCCCATCGCTATTTCCCTTGTTTAAGGTATTTATAAGTAAAAAGCAATGTAAATTTGTTAATATCATGTTCATAAGAGTTTTCTCTGTGTAATTGTAGGTTGTTACATAAGGAGAATCGTTTTATTGAGTGTCTAGAAGTCGTGTATAGCTCATGGAAACAGGTTCAAGCTAAGCGGCTAGGTACCTCGTGGCTACGCTAGCGAGTTAAGAGTGTTAACATAAGGAATGTGCTTACTCTTTTATTTGTTCGAGTTCAATTTGTGTCAGCAGCAAGATAAGTAAAAGTTAAAAAAAAACATTTATCATATCTTCATGGCAATATAGTAGGTTATGTTAAAAAGATGATTTAGAAAATGGTAAAAACGTATGCTAGACATGGTTGCTGTGGCCCTGAAGCGGGGTGTGATTATGCCAGATATGTATTTTGTATTTGCTGTGCTTATGGTTGATGAAGACTCAGTAAAGAGGAGTGAAGGAGAGAGCGACTGTTTCATTTATTCCTTCTCCCATCGCTATTTCCCTTGTTCAAGGGTACAACAAACGCACACTTTAAATTACACATCAGGTTGTTTTAAAAAGATCATGTTTAACATGTTAACTGAGCAGAAGTAGAAGCACTTGTGATAAAACCACATGTCACCTCTGCAGAAACAGTCAGAGACATTTTCAAATAAAAATCAGTGTAAGTGTGATGTTGCCACACAACTGCACGATTGGAGCAAAGCGAATGTTGTAATTCACAGAATTAGTACGACCTCTGTCACAGCAGAAGACATGAAATAATACTCATGAGCAGTAACACACACAGCATGTTTCACTTTACACTTCTGCTGTTTAACAGTAAGAATTCTTGCAGTTCATCTGCATCACTGTCTTATAGTCTGAGTGTTGCACACACTCGGAGATGTCAAGTGCTGATATTACAATCTAACAAACATCCAAGAACTGTAGAGAAGGTCACACGATAGACAGTCTAAAATGTTTGCATATTTATGTTGTGTGTGTCTCATTGTCACCCCAAAAGAATCTCTGTGGACGTATTCAATTAATCAAAGCAGTAAAAGTCTCCTCAAAGTGTGTGTGATGTGACAGGCAGCTTGATTGAATGAGTGATGGAGCAGAGTGTATCTGTGAAGCAGCGGTGAGTGATGTGGCTGATGGTCGTTGCTCGTCTTCTCCAGGTGGGGGCGCTGTAGGTCCAAGAAACAGCTGTGCTTTTCAATGGAAAAGAGAAGATAGAGAAACTGCTGTAACGTGTGAAGAGGTGATGTTGGAGCGTGTGTGTTGTCCCAGTATTTTGTTGGAGAGAACAAAGAGTGTAAAAAGACTGGGTCCCGCTGTATGACTCAGGCTGCACTGCAGCGTCTAATCACAGGTGCGATCCCACTACTGAGCGGCACGGGGGCTTTGACCTGCTCCGTTTCCGACCTGGGCCGGTTGTCCCCTCCTTAGACGACCTGGTGGTCCCGGGCTCCCCCAGGAGCACCATATCGGTACCGAGCTTAGGGCGGACACCCGATCGGCATAGTTCACTGCAGCTCAGAGCTCCTGAGCTCAAGCGATCCACCAGCCTCAGCCTCCCGGTAGCTTGGATTACAGGCGCGCGCCACAGCACCCGGCGAGAGACTCTCACGTTTATCAGACTTTCAGCTTGTTGAAGCAGGGCTGTAGTCAAGACCACCTTTGTCGAGTCCAAGACAAGTCCAAGACCAGGACCGGTCGAGACCAAGACAAGACCGAGTCCGAGTCAAGACCGAGTCCAGGACAGAAAAGAACAAGTTGTATGCATGACAGTATAAAGTCAATCATTTTGGGTTATTATTTGTTGATCTAAAAGAAAAAATAGTGTCACAACACCCAGTTTACTTTACCCGACCATTTATTTTACCCTACGTTTACCTTTCCCTAAAGTGAACGTTAACGTAAACGCTCGAGCGTTTGTGTAGCTGCTACCCTTTGTAACTCAAGGACAGTATCACACAACCACAAATGTAATTCACAACAACCAATCGCTTATTCCATATTCACAATCGTTTGATTTTTTATCTCATGAAACCAGTAATACCAGACGTACAGTAAGTGATGATAACTATGTCCAAAAACACATTACCTTGGCTTATCTTCCGCTATGTTAGCTAATGCATAACACATAGCCTAGCCTATGAGGCTAAGCACCGCCTAGCTCTGCAGTTAACTTACCGAGATGAATGATGCCTCTGCAGGTGTCTCACGAAGTTTGAAGTCGTCCCAGATGTCTCCGAGATAGTCGATTTGCAGAATCTGCAATCTGCCCTGTGTTTTTTTTTTCAGTGATGTGCTGAGAAATTCTTTGTGATTAGTAAAACCAAATTTCACTAGAGCGGAATTGGCCGACATCTTCTCACTGTGTGTGAATCAATAAATGAAATGAAGTGTGATGTTGCCACACAACTGCACGATTGGAGCAAAGCGAATGTTGTAATTCACAGAATTAGTACGACCTCTGTCACAGCAGAAGACATGAAATAATACTCATGAGCACAGTAACACACACAGCATGTTTCACTTTACACTTCTGCTGTTTAACAGTAAGAATTCTAAAATGTTTGCATACAGTATATATGTTGTGTGTGTCTCATTTTCACCCCAAAAGAATCTCTGTGGACGTATTCAATTAATCAAACCAGTAAAGAGGTGATGAGCTCCTGAGCTCAGGCGATCCACCAGCCTCAGCCTCCCGGTAGCTTGGATTACAGGCGCACGCCACAGCACCCGGCGAGAGACTCTCACGTTTATCAGACTTTCAGCTTGTTGAAGTAAACGACATTTTGATGTCATCAAACACTACAGCGGCATCGAGCAGCAAAGACTGACAAGTGTTTGGATGGTTTTCATTCCTGCAGAAAATCCCAGCTCAGTTTTTGGAAACTTGATGAATGGAGCAGCATCCATACAGGAGAATCTCTGTGTTCCATTTGTACAGATTAACTGCAATATACTTAATCACGCTGACGTTTCTTCTTCATCTTTTATTTGTTTTCCCACACAGTTATTGCGGAGCACTTCAGCCATGGAAGCCAAGAAGATGCTCATGAGTTCCTGCGGTACACAGTGGAAGCTATGCACAGGTCCTGTTTACCTGAAACCACCTGAGTGTGATTTTAATTTGTCAAGGTTGTTCAAAGCAAACATCTTCCACACCTGGATAAAATCTGTACTAGCTGGTGTGGGAAAGGGTGAACGGTATCAGTAGGGACACAATCCTCTCAGGTCAAAAGTATTTGACTGAAGGAGAGTTTTCATCCACAAACATTAAGAATTACTGCCTGTGACACAATGACTTGTGTCTTCGCCCCAATGAGTTGATTTTCATCCTCTTCTATGCTGGTGACAGAATGGACAGGCAAACTTTCATCGATCAAGTATTTGGCGGGTGCCTCAGGTCCCGAGATAAGTTTTCAGTAAATCCTTTTTTTTGTGTGTGAAGTCCCATTTTAATATTTCACAGCTTTCATACATTTGAGCCTTTTCTACATCTTGCTCTGGACGTTACGGTAATTACACCTCATCCATTCGTGGAGCTGACATGTTCTGTATTTCTGTTGCTGTAAAAGCATTAGATTTGGTCAGAGCTCCTAAAAACAACACATTAAACTTCTGAATTGATTTTTCTCTCCGTGCAGGAAGCTTCCAGTGTCTCCAAGGCTCTGAAACATTTTGTCAAGTCAGAAAAGCTGGGTGGTGAAAATTCCTACAAATGCTCATATTTCCTTTGTCATGTATCACTTTTCTAACTAATTAGGCGATCTTTGCCTCAGGTGCAATAAAATGGTCACAGCAAAAAAGGGATTTAAAATCCACCGCAGCCCCAATGTGCTCACCCTCTCACTCAAACGATTCACAAACTTCTCTACAAGAAAAATCACAAAGGGACCGTGACACCCCTATTTTGATATTTACTGTATAGGAACAATTCACATGCGTTTGAATTATCAACCACATATATTTGAATGGTATTTTGAAATCAATCCTCTCTTTTGTGTTGACCAGGATGTGAAGTATCCAGAGTTCCTGGACCTGCAGCGCTACATGTCTCAGTCTGAAGGGGAGCCCCAGATCTACGGGCTGCACGCTGTACTGGTTCACTCTGGAGCCCACTGTCACTCTGGACACTACTTCTGCTACACTAAGGTACTGATTATCCCACAAACAACGATTTCGATGTATCAGAACACTGCCTCATACACTCACACACACACATTTTCCTCAACACTTCACCAAGAACTCACTTCAGCAGAGATTAATGGAGAACTGCTTCATATAGTGGTCTGAACAGACTGAGGTCTTAACTGAAAAGTACAATCAATAAATGTACTAAATGAAACTCAGGAAGGTACATGAACACAACATTATTCAGAAGTGGAATCTATGACAGCACATATGATGTTGTTTGGACTTACCTTTAAGCAGGTTTTATTGTATTTAAGACTCGAAATCCATTTCAGAAACTAAATCTACAGAGTGAAACCTGACAAATCTCTTGTTGCGTCTCACAGGCCAGCGACGGACAGTGGTATAAGATAAACGACTCTACTGTGTCTTTGAGCGACATCCATACGGTCCTCAAAGAAGAAGCTTATCTTCTTTTCTACATCAAGTAAGAAAAACATCATGCAGGGAGTCAGAACGTTGACAATTCCACAGAAAAAGAGTATTAACACGACTGTCTTTCAAAAAAAAAAAAAACAGTTGGAATGCTCTTTGAAATGTAAATGGAAACACAATGCATGAATGTAATATTTCCAGATCATTAAAAACTGTTTTAGCTATGGTAATGATTGTATACCAGGGTAAAGGTTCATGACATTTTGCCAAATTCTCTACTTTTTGTTGTTGTTTTTGGAAAAAGTGGTTTAAGGAGTTAAACCCAACAACTTCACCGTACATTTGCTTCTGGCAATGAAATGTTTCAGTTTGCTGATGTCATCTTTCATCACATTGTTAGATCCCCGGATATGACAGAAGTTGGGGACTATAACCCAGGAAACTCCGCTCAGGTGTCTCCACAGCCGGCGGCGACGCCTCAAATCAGCACCACCCTCCACAAATACAACAATGGCTTCATAGATCCCCAGCTGACACCAAACACTACAAAGGTGATGCTCAATCTTTTCATATTAGTGATCCTTCTTCTAGTGTACTATAATTTGCTTTGACGGAAGTTTGATGATCTCATTGAGAAATATTTTAATGTCTGTGTTCCTCAGATCTCCAGCAGTAATCACGGCAGTTCTTCCTCTGTGACTGCTGCTGCTAATGGACAAGACACTGACCACAGTCTACCAAAGTAAGTTTAATATTCAGTTTAGAAAGAACATTTCTGCCATTGCTGTTCCATCCAAATCTTCTTTTGGGTATGAAAATGACTATAATTTATGCACATCTACTTTGTTGTATTGACATTTGCATTATTTTTTCTTCTGACACTCTATAAATGTGTTACTTCAGCCTAAAGTTTTGATCAGTCGCTTGTATTCTTTGTGTTTGCAGCAAAGTGTACCGTGGTTCCTCTGCTGCTACTGCTACAAAACGGGAGAGTCAGGGTCACAAAAGGACTGCTGATCATCTGAGAAAGCAGAGAGGTTACAGCTCAGAGTTCCAGCACTTTAAAAGATTTAAAATAAGCTCGACAATGCACCACAAGAACAGGTTAGTATTGGTGTCTTTGACTTCGTGCTGACTGAAAGTCCTGCCTCTACTCAGAGATGTGTTCACATAAATGTTAGATCACTTAGATGTTTGAACTTCACAGCACAGACAGATGTACATTCTTACTTTAAGATCTGTAGCTGCCAGCAGGGCATGCATCACTGCAACTTATTTAGAAGTCTTATAGAAATCTGGAGGCCTGTACCCTGAAGCAGCTTTAGAGGCTCGGTGAGGTAACTTCAGCTCCAGGTTTCCAGAGGTTCCTGCTCTTGAGCAGGTTAGGTTTGTGATATGAGAGCAATACATGTCAGCACCTTACACTCAATCAATCGCCACAGAAAAAAAAACAGTGAGAAGGTCTCCTCTCTCTAAGACTCAGACTGCAACAAAACATTTTGGCCCTCACTGGAAAGCCTGTTCACGAGAGATACGTAAGAGTCGGAACAAAATGCTGACACAAAACAGAAACTGATGAAGCAAAAGCTCAAATATTTGATGGAAGATTAAAAAGTCACGTTGATTTAAAAACAGGATTCATGTCGGTGAACTACAAAAGATATTCTGTTTTCTCAGACTCCTGCAGCAGGTAAGTCTGAATGAAGCTGTGAAGAATATTGAAATGTTCAAATGAAATGTCAAAGAATGTTTTTCACTTTAATAGATCCATGAAGCCATTAATATCAACCACCCCAAGTCTGAAAAGTGTTTTAGTAACCTGAAGGTGTTTGGACTTTAATACAGGAACATAACTGTACTCGTCTTTCTGTGAAACTGTGAGTCGCGTTTTTCAGTGTTTATTGACATGTTCTGATGGTTAATCTCATGTTCAGTTTTGGAATTGATGGTGTTCACAGTGTTTTCTGTCCATCCCTTAAAGCTCTAACATGGACTCAGACGGATTCACGGATCCAAGAACGCTAAAGAAGAGGAAGCGCACGGCCATGGACCCTGAACAGTGTACAAGCAGTGAAGAAAGGCAGAGCTGTAAACGACGTTAGTTGGACAGTAAAGACTTTGGCGATGGCTTTTCATCAGAAAGCACAATCTACAAGTGAGTGCGCGCCAGCCGGTCGAGGCAGATGGCCGTCCTTCCTGAGTCTGGTTCTGCTGCAGGTTTCTTCCTGTTAAAAGGGAGTTTTCCTCTCCACTGTCGCCTCGTGCATGCTCAGGATGGGGGATTGAATTGAAGACAATTTTCAATGAGATCCGTTGGTTTTCTTAGCTGGTCAACTTATTTATTTTTAATTGGCATTGTATGAATTGGATTTATTTGGATTTGAATTAATTGGATTTAATTGGATTACAATGAATAGGATTTTAATTGGCTTAATCTGGACTGTATCTTTTGAATTCCCACAAGATGATATTTATTACTCTTATTTCTACGGAGAAATCCTCCATCCAGATCCTCATGTTTTTGCTTTATAGTATAGTTCACTTTGAGACACCAAAAAAAAAAGCATGTGCATGTAATATGATACATGCTCAGTTTAGGCTTGGTGATTCCTCTTTTGTGAAAATATATTTATAAAACAAAAATCCTGAAAATTGTCAACTTTAGGGCCATAAAGTGGTATCCAGCAGAGGGCGATGTATGTTAAAATGATACATTCTGTAGTCATTTGTTGATATGAATGAGTTTTGTCATAAATGTCAACTCTTTTATGATTTTCATGTGAGTGGTCTTAGAGCTGAACACTCAGCCTTTACTCTTGTCTAATTTACAAAAGCTGACAAATCAGCTCAGCTCAGTGAAGTAAAGTGAACAACAACAGTCCTTAAAAAGATAACAGTAATAAAGGTGAATGAACATCCAATGCAGAAGTCACTGTTTTATTGAGAAAAAAAAAAGATTACACTGGTCAACACAATGACAAGCTACTCTGAAGAAAGCTTGTGGCAGTAACTATGTTCCCCATGATGGGTGTGCTTACATCAGTAAGTCTTAAGTGGATCAATAGGCTGCTTGATTAATCCGGTCTTTACTCATAAAGTTACGTTCATTAGAGCAAACACAAAGCAAAAAGTCACTTTCAAATAATGAGCCAACATTATTCTGATACAGCAATGCACACTTAATTCTGCCATTGTGTATTGTGCACACGTTACATGTAACAGTGAAACTACGAGGAGTGAAATAATAAAAGGTCATTTTACCCATTTAAACTACATACCAGCAGTGAAATCTAAATCGGGGTGGGATCCGTGGCTCAGGCCGAGCACGGTGGGTGTTTTATTCAAAGGGCAAAACTAAACAGAGCCTTATTCTGTATACATATTTATTTAAATACTCCATACAAACCTCCTGAATATAAATATCCTTGTCTTTTAAAACTGCACTCACAAGACAAACCCCTTTCCAAACAGGTCACTCTTCCTTCATTCTCACCACCTGTTTATAACGATGTTTCTAATAAGACAAATATAATTAGAATAAAAATAGAAGATTTTTTTTTTCCTTTTTTTTCCTTTTTTGGCAAGTCAGGAAGGCAGCCTGGGTGCTGGTCTGTTTCATCAGTATCGCCTCACGATCGTGTCTACCTGCATCTGTTTAGTCCGTATAAAAACATGAGCGTGGTATGAGCATCCTTTACTCTTACAAGTTCTCAAAGGGACAGCTCACTCCAAAGGCTGGATGCAGGTCTTTCGCAGGTCCTCTGCAGTTGTCAATACACACAAGAAAAGTATTGTAGAAATGTCCTGAAATTTGGATTAATTAGAGGCCAATTCTTGCTTTGGATTTTATTCCTAATGTACTTATACTTTTTGGAAAACATGGCCCGCCAACACATCTATTCTGTAATTACATTCATATACATGGTGGATTTTACTGTTCGTGAGCAGATCTCAGATGACTACTCCCTTATGCATGCAAGGAATTCACAGGAAATGATGCAAGCATGTTATCCAGTGCTTTTTCCCCGCTACTACATACATACTATATCACACGTTGGCTTTAATTGCATGACAGTCAAAGAAACTTGCCAAGTCGCGTTGATTAGATCATTGGACACCTCTTTTAATTTCAAACTTCTATGTATCAAGATGTATTTTTTTCAATCATGCGGTCTTCAGCAGCTCTTAAATTTAGATAATTACAACCTCAGGTGTTCAATATTTACTGAACAAAAACTAAACCAAATTGCAGAAGCAGTGTTTGAAAAACTAAGTATATCATATCATCAATGCGTCTTCTATAGGAAGTAGAAGCTAAGTAACAAACAGACGCTGCTAATCAAACACATCTGATTAAGTGATCGTGTGAGCACCTCTATAAAAGCAGTTTTAGGCAGTTTGCATGTTTGGAGCATTTAGGTGTACAATGCAAAAAAGGAAAGGACATAGAGAAGCAATTGTTGCAGCCCTTTAATCTGGGAAGGGTGATGAGGCCATTTCCAAACTATTTGGGTCCATCATACAAGAAAGAAACATTATTCGATTGTTGAGAAAGCTGCCAATCATCCTGTGGAGTGGACATTCCAGCGAGTTCTTCACAAGGTCAAACTGCTGCTGAGTTACATCTCAGACTATAGGCACAGTTGGCCAGGAAAGTTGTCAGGGTTAGGGGTTATAAAGACTCTTCATCTCTTCAGCACAACTTAGGTTTACAAAGTATATTTGCATCCGAACAACCTACAAGACTTGGACATCTTGGAGTTACTGGGTTGACCATGAACTCCTCTGTATACAGAGCCGGACAGTAACGGAGTACATTTATTGTACATCATTTTTGGGGAGTACTCATGACTTTACTCAAGTACATTTGAGAGGCAAATATTGTACTCTTTACTACGCTACATTTCCATCCATAACCGTGAGTAAAATAAAAAATAAAATAAAAAACTCAATTTGTCGTTTCCCTCTCAAACGTGATTGGATTGTGCAGGCACCACTGATTGGGACAGCCTATCAGCAATCACCTTCAGCTTTTCCGCCAAAGTCAGATTAGATGAGAGAAACCATGGACGAAACAATGGAAGAAGACGCAGCAGGTCCATCCCGGGAATGTGCCAACCTGTGGCCCCACCTCGCCAGACTATTTCAATTTCCTGAACAAGTTAATGATAGTTTTCGCTTCAAGTGTTTGCTCTGTTTACCAAAAGAGAACTTCATCACCGCCTACAAAAATTCATCCTCCAACTTGCAGAAGCATGTCAAGGTACGTACATTGAAATAAACTTCCTTACATTTCTAAGCTAGATTCTAGCTACAGAAAAGTGCACTAAATGATTGGCTATCTACGATAATGCAGCTTTTTACATTCTCGGTTACGTTTGAGTAGTCGAAGCCACATGCACCCACCAATTTGCCACCTGCAATTCAGATGGCTAACTTTGGCCTGACAATAGTGAGCATAAGCCGAGACAAGCTAATCGTGTAACACCTGCTGCAAGACAGAAGCCCGTAACATCATTTACGGTATTTTTTTTGTTCCACTGCACTTTAGAAGGCTGGAATTAAGTTACAGCGGAGTTACGGCCATGGTTACGGCACTCTGCCTTTGTTTTACCATGCACCAATGTTAAGATAGGGTTTGAGTTCTGTTTACTGCGCTGGAGTTACGGTGTTATGGTGGCTAGCTGCCTGCCAATCTGAACTCATTGACAGAAAACAACGCAAGTGGGTTGGGGATGTCTCATAACACTTCCCTGCCAAAAACATACCACGCACACAAACCAAACCAGCAGATATAACACGACACTGAAGTTGACATCCGATTCGCGAATTAAAGGGGTGGGCATAAAGGGCCATTTCACTGCTTTTTTTGCATTTTGATCGACCAAAACAAGGTCCTGTATGGAAACTACAATGGTTACACTGCTCAAATCTGGATGGAATTATTCTAAAGAGGTTGTAGATTCATTAAAACCTTGTTTGGGATTTGTGAAACCTTTTTCTGATTTGTGAAAATGCAGAACAGGGCCATTTCACTGCATTTTTGGTATTCTGATCACCATAAACTGGGTCCTGTATGGAAACTACATTAGTTAGACTGCTCAAATCTGGATAGAAATATTCTAAAAAGTCTATAGATTAATTAAAAAAACATTCGTTAATGCGCGATAAAATATTTATCGGCGTTAAACAGAGGTGTCAAGTAACGAAGTACAAATACTTCGTTACTGTACTTAAGTACACTTTTTAGGTATCTGTACTTTACTCCATTACTTATTTTTCTGCCTACTTCTTACTTCTACTCATTACATTTTCACACAAGTATCTGTACTTTCTATTCCTTACATTTTCAAAACAAACAGCCTCGTTACTCTTGGCTTCAGTTTTTTTTTTTTTTTTAACTCTTGGCTTCAGTTTAATGTTTATGTATTTCACGTCATGTGCGCCATCCACACCTAGTGAGAACGAGTGTAATTGGATGAATCATATAACGCAAACACTCATTGGTTAGGCTATTCGTCAAATTAAATCGTCATTCGTCAGAAGCGAGCAGGTGTTCTACAACTAACTGCAAACGCGAAGCTGCCACGCAAAATGTCCGATTCAGAAAAAGATTCAGAAAAAGATGGCGAAATGTCTGAAAGGTCGGACACAGGCGAGAGCGTATCGGGAGATGGAGACGGAGACCAAAGAGACCTTCCTCATCCTTGGCCCTATCCTTTTTCAAAATAGTCAGGTGCAAAAATGACTCAATGTAATGTGAAATGTAAACTCTGCACACCCAAGACCCACATAATTTTGGCGTTTAAGAACTCTCCCTCCGATTTGAAAAAACATGTAGAGGTAAAATATAAGCTTATTCTTTGTTACCACCGAACTGTGAACTGATAATTGATATATTTTGCTGCAGCTTGGCTAGCATAGGAACATGCCAAGACATGCCCGGTTAGCAGCTAACAATTGTCAAAGGCGTTAGCCTTGCCTCTGATGTTTTCGGAATAACAACTGGCATAGTTATATATTTTTTCAGGCAGTAAGACTTTTTTTTTTTGTTTTTTTGATGGGACTGAATTCCAATAAAGTTTGAGAAAGAACATGCTCCTTGAGTGACTTTGTCTTTGACAGTAATGGTTTTATGATTGTTGTCTTGGGCCACATGTAGAACTAACCAGTTTTCAAATTAAGCTTGCAATTCATATAGTGGCATCTACCTTTTTGTGTGTGGGTTTTAAAAAAAAAAATATTTAAAGGTTACTTTATACTTTTATACTTTAAGTAGGTTTTGGAGCACATACTTTTTCACTTTTACTTAAGTAAAAAGGTCAAGTTGATACTTCAACTTTTACCAAAGTGTTTTTAAACTGCAGTATCTATACTTCTACTTAAGTAACAAATGTGTGTACTTTTGACACCACTGGCGTTAAATAATTAATGCGCTAGTGCAATAATAACGAGTTCACTTGCCCAGCCCTAATTTTCTTTAATCTTTAACTGACTGTCTTCTAGTTTTTGTTGTGAATTGTTTTCAGTTTCAGGAGGATCATCTTTGATAGTTTATTCATTTTACAGGACGTCCTGTTTGAAGACTTTACATTTAGCAAAGGAATATTTTTCTGTAACTCCAACAGAAAAGAAACAATCTAAAGGATCTGGATATGTTGATGTATAACAGGAAAAGATCTTTATAAATACTGGATTTATGTTTTGGAATGAACACCAGTGAAATTATTTGCAGTTTAACTAGAAAAATGAAGATAAAACGTGTTGAACTGAAGCAGAAATGTTTCATTCAAATGATGTGTTTAACAGTCGGTTGAACTTGCTGCAGTTTCTGGATGTTTTGCTATAAAATGCTGTTAATAAAATATTAATACAGACATAACTGCCACTGGAATTCTTGAAAGTTACAGAAACCGACGAATGAACAGATTTTTGTCTCAGTTTTTGTCCGACTCAGATGATTTAGGGGGGAAATGATCAGACTGTGGTGCGGATGAAACTCCTTCCACAGGCCGTTCATTTATTTATCAGTCAGGGAAGATGTCAAATCTTTGGTAACAGAGACCGAGTCAAGTTAGAAGCCAGAACTGTCACAACGGGTGGGTTGGTAGGACACGGATGCGGACTCAGAGGTGTAAGGCAAAAAGACTGGGTTTTATTCACAAAAAACAAAGTTAAACAAAAGGCGCGGCTGAGCCGGATAACAAGACTAAACTGTGGAATAAATACATGAATATTATTGAGACAAAACAAAAGACTTGACATGAAAGACACTTAACTTTAAGGTCGTAGCTTGACGTGGCAAGGCAGTGGCGATATCGGGGAAAAGATATGGGGTAAGAAATCGGTCAAAAAGAAACGTGCATCCGTGCAAGTAATCCGCGCATATTTGGGAAATGTGTGCATCTTTGGTTGTAGTTGAGCATAAAATAAACATGTGCAATCTCTAAAAATGAATCCATCTGTGTTTATAATGGGTTGTGTTTTTATATTTGTCAAAATACGAATTGAAAAGTTACGACATCAAAAAATACATTCACGAATCGAAAAGTTACGAATTCAAAAGTTACGAATACGAATTTCTCAAGTGCAGGAAAGGGGACCAAAATACGTCATCGCTGACGTCATCACGTCACAGGCATCACCAGCAGAAGAAAATTCGATCACCCCATCAGCGCGGCCGGTGATACTAGAACATATTTTGACTTTGACCACAGTGCGGACTCTATATTACTCTATATTTACATGACACAACAAGGGGCTTCAGCAGCGGATGAACCTGTAAGTTAAAGATATTTTCCCATTATTTTTTGTGTATGAAATGCGCTGTGAATAAACTTAAAGCTGTACGTCGTCCTCCTGTTCAGCAATCGTAGTTTATTAGGCTATACATTTGATTTCGCATGCACTTGTCAACTTAATCCTACCATTACTTGTCACAATTTCCCCTCTTATGTAGGATTTAAGTGGTTACCACCATGAACTACCTCACCTACCTAGATAAACGTGCCGAGTTTATTCACAAGCCAAGTTTATTCACAGCGCATTTCATACACAAAAAATAATGGGAAAATATCTTTAACTTACAGGTTCATCCGCTGCTGAAGCCCCTTGTTGTGTCATGCTTTAAATCACAAACGCAATCCAGTAAATATTTATTCGTATAGTATAGTATAGTAAATATAGAGTAATATAGAGACAGAGTAGTGTCTATAACAAACAGACACTACTACACGTACACGGTAAAGAAAAATAAACTCGCAGGCGAGAAGGTTCATGCCACTTCTGACACCATGTAGAAGGTTTACTCTCTGTGTATGTGTCAAAGATCACACGACACAAGGTTTACCGTTACTGTAGTTTACTTCAACTGCCGAATATAACTGCTAGCGCCAGATACATAACAGACATAGAACTGGGGAGATAAGCATTCCGATTGGCCCACGTCACACAAGTACGGTGGCCAGTGTTAAACAAACAATGCAAAGAATCATTTACGGAACACACAGAGTGTGTTGGAGACTGTAAAGGAAAACTAGAACATTTCTAGAAGAAATTTTGATCGGTGCCAAGCTACTGCCCGCCCAGAGACAGAGGCTGTAGTTCAGTTAAAGTTCAGTGCTTCCTGTCACATATAAACTTTGAATGATGTCTCTGTGATGCTGTATGGCTGAGTTATGAGGCCTCCAAAATTGGCCAGTTTTTGGCATTTGGCGCAAAAGTGCCCTCTCTTTCTCTCCTTATGACCTTGAGTTTATTACTGATGCATATGCCTGGAACAAACCCTTTAGTTCAGTTAAAGGTGAGAGTCTCCTGTCACATATAAACTTTGAATGATGTGTCTGTGATGCCGTATGGCTGGGTTATGAGGCCTCAAAATTAAGGCATTTTGGGCTTCTGTTTGGGTCCTGTTTGATGATGTTGTAGGAGCCATGTTTTATTTATGAACATTTTCACTGCCTAGCCACAAGGCGGCAGTTTCTCTTTGGTGCACTGACCTTTACCGGATGTTGGCGGGGGGTCAGGCAGGTTACATCAGCGTACTCAGTGTGGCACAGGTGATGCTGATGAGTGGGAAGCAAACAGTTTTCGACTGTGCTTGAGCGATATCTGTCTATTGTGTATGGACAAATTATAAGTATTGTGGCTTCATAAAGAAATTAAAAGCAAATTATTATTTCAAGCCAAAAGGAAGGTTTCGTTGGATTATTGCCCGAAGTACACGTCAAAACTAAACAATCAGCATCCAGTAGCGACAGAGTAAAGGATTGGTCGCTACAGATGTAATAGGGCATTTTGGGGCTCGTTGAGCCTGAGACAGGTCTGCTGAAGACAGTTCTGTCATTTTTAATCAAGGTTCTGTTTAAATATACAGCTTTTATGGCATTTTACAAATTACCCTCACTATCAGGTTATAGGAGAAAAGCAGAGCAGGTTAATAACATTAAGCTGTTATGATGGGGCAGCCATGTTGGCTCTGCCCTGATAAGCAGTCTCAGAACAGAGCAGGCTCATAAGCTGTTGCTTCTTGTCACATATAAACTTTGAATGATGTCTCTGTGATGCTGTATGGCTGAGTTATGAGGCCTCCAAAATGCCCTCGTTCAGTGCTTTTCAATGCATTTTTCCAATGCATTTTGGGTATTTTCAAACTTCCCCTCACTATCAGTTTAAAGTAGAAAAGCTCAGATTCATAACATTAAGCTGTTATAACAGGGCATCCATCTTAGCTCTGCCCTCATAAGCAGTCTTAGAACAGAGAAGGCTAACAAGCCGTTGCTATGGATACAGGAGCAGGTGCGAGCGTATGTAAGACAGAGAGCCAACTGACATTTGTACAGACACTATTGCTTCTTAAAATTGGAGTATAATTTTGACTGCACTGTCTCGAACAAACGGTCACTGTTCGAAAAGTAAAAGTTGTTTCCGAATTATTCTTGAACCGTCAACACCGGAAGAGATGGCAGAAGCCAGCGGTGTAATTTTTATTCGGCTACTATGTGTGGCTCGTTTGTTATGGCAGTTTTAAAATAATTTTTCACATCGATTCGAGGATTTGGGGCGTTTATAATGGAAATGGAATGCCGACCTCTGGGCTCAGAGGTGATTTGTGAAAAATCTGTGAGGCAGAGCTCAATGAGTGTGACTTTGGGCGAAGGAGGACAAAAATACCTACGTTTTGAAGTAAAATTTGTCCAGATCGGACAGATATTTCGGACATGAGAGACTTTTGTTCAAGGAAATTTTGGAGTGAGGATTTGAGTGGGAGAAACACCTCGGCCGAGTTTTAGTCTTCCTAAAACGTAAACTGCCGTTGTGTCAAAGCTGTATAATGAATCAACAAACCCTTTAGTTCCGTTAAAGCCGAGAGTCTCCTGTCACATATAAACTTGGAATGACGTCCTTGTGATGCTGTATGGCTGAGTTATACTATTACTAGTAGCGCGCCGAACTTTAGGGCGGAAACGGGAGAATAATAAGTATTTACAGGAGTAATATGTTTACCTAATGCCTTCTGCATTGGCATCCATAATTAATTCTTATATGTATTGTATTGAGTGTTACTGTGTATAACCCAAGGGCGTAATAATGGTGTTGACATTGGTGGGGACATAATTTGCCACTCCACCACCTAAGGTTGAGGGACACCTCATTTCTGTGTGGGTCTGGGGGTCCTCCCCCTGAAAATTTTGTATTTCTTAGATGCAATTTCCTGCATTTTAACCAATTCTGGGGTGAATAATGGCAAATCCCATCTGATTCAGAGCCCTCTGATTTTTTTAATGTAAACCATAATGGCAAGATTGAGAATTGATTTTTTTATGCAAGTCACTCAAGTTTCTGGTGACTTCAACATTATCACAGGCCCAGGCAGACATTGCCACAGTAAGATGTGTTATTATTACATGTGTTTCTGAAATTTCAGAATCTGTAAGTTGATGAGTTTGGGTGCTGCAGTTGTAGTGCATTTTGTATAAAATATTAACTGATGAAGTTTTGAAAGTGCACACTGCAAATATAAGTGTGAAAAGTGTGAACAATAAAAGTGGAAATGTACAATTTTTGAAAAATGTAGGCGGATGACCACTTAGCATTACCAACAAGCATTTATTAGCTCTGCACATTGAGTTGCCTGTGGTATGAAATGCGCTATATAAATAAAGACTGATTGATTGATTGATTGCACAGTTCCCACAAAAATAAAACACCAGTAGTCAAACTGTCACATGAAAAACACTTTTCCACGGCTCACTTTTTCCTGAAAAACTTTTTAAGTTTGTAGCTTTGAGCCTATTAACTAGCCAAATCTTGAATGAATGAGCCAAATGCATGGCGCCGCCGGTCATTAACGCAGACAAACTGCTGGCACATTTGTTTTATTTTAATGCTATCCAACCTGTCCTGGTGGATATGGCAGACAGCAGCATGGTTCAACCGTGCCTGCGTCATTGTTGTCCTGAGCATTGTTTTCAACCTCCTCAGAGCACTGAAACTTCGCTCAGCCTCTGTTGACGACACAGGCATAACCAATAAAAGCCTCAAAAGGTTTTCCACCTGATCAAACAAGCCCCTGACCTCAACGGTCATGCTTCTGAAGAGATCAGCTGCATCTGAGATGGACTGTACTTTGTATTTGGAATGAAGCATAGACAGCTTTACTTTTAGACTGATGCTGTCAAGCTCTGGGTAGTCATTTGTCACTGAACTCACTGCTCCAGTGAGAAGGACATTCTCGAGTTCCTGTAAAGCTAGGCATACACTGTGCGATTTTTTCAATCGCGGTATTCAGCTGCTGCTCATACTGTACGAGTGAATCGCAAGGGTTAAAACGTCGCAGCTCACGATTCCTGTTCTCACACTGTACGATCCGATGGTCTGATGCGATCTGGCTGCTCACACTACACTACACGTCAGACTCGGTCGCTTCAGCCCCAAATCTCTCTGGACTGACATAGAGACCAATAAAAGAAGCGGGAGAGTATTTAATTTATGTTTGCATCGGTAAAGTTTAATGTTCCTGTTGCATTTGAATGCACCGCACAGTTCGTATGACCCCACGTGGGGAGTGCCTCAACAGCCAATCAGGGGCTACGCAGGCCACGTTCAGCCTCTCAGCTCGGAGGTGAACTGCAGGCGCGCGATTTTTACGTCATTTTCTGACCTTAAAGGGATAATCCAGAGTAAAATGCACTTTAGATCAATTTACGGGATGTTGGGAGTACATACGTTGAGTTGACATCAAAATCATGTCATTCGGATGTGTTTTGAGAATTTCGATTTGACCGTTTTTAGCCAAAAGTCGTTAGCCTGGAAGTGAAGGGGGCAAATCATGTCACCGCTACAAAACGCTATTTTTATACCTCTTCTACAGCTCCAAACAACATAACACTTACGTGGTAGTGAGTAGAGGGTCCCTGAAGCCAAACCGAAGTGTCCCGAGGTCTTCATGTGGTCGGATATAGAGTCCAGAATGAATTTAATCAAGCCAGTACCTTTCCGGAAATGTGTCTGCTGCAGCTGCCGCTACAGACCGTGGTGAAGTTGGTTTGATATTGGTTTGAAAAAAAAGACACCTTATTTCCTTATTGTGAATATCTGTCGAATATCCAATGTTAATAATGTTTAATCTAAAAAGGTCTAAATTAATATATTAAAAACATTATTATTAGACTATTAACATTAATATCTTGTAAAGCGACCTTGAGTACCATGAAAGGCGCTGTATAAAACTAATTTATTATTATTAATATTATTAATCCTGCTATCTACAGCCAGGATGGGCTATGAGCAAAATATAGAAACTATAGCAGACTAATGCTGCGTGTACACCAAGAGCGACCTACGCTACCTGAGCGCCGGAAATCATTATTTCTCTATGGAGGGTGAGCTACCTGCGCTACCAGAGCGGATTCTCCAGTGGCGAAGAGACCTGAACGACCAGAGCGGATTCGAGCGATTAAACTCAAGCTAACTTTATGGTAATGAGCTATGACGCGTTTCGGCGAAAACCAATGACAATCCACAGATTGTAGTGGTCCGACAATCCGCTGGGTTCGCGGAAACAGACGTGTAAACTTTGTTTCCTAGTTCCTACGTCCTGGAAACATGGCCACAGAAAAATTGATTGCCGCGGTGTCCGCCAACGAAATATTATACAACCCCACAGCTTTTGCCTACAGGGATAACAACAAAAAAAACGACGCATGGTTGAGAGGTAGTGAGGTGGTTGGAGAGTGGAGTGGTGAGTTTGTTTGTGCGCTGTTTTTGTTTTTGATGAAACGATTTATTCATTTTGCGCCAGGTAGTTTGCCGCCAGTTTTTGTCTACGCATACTTTGCATTCTTTTGTCAATGCATTCTCCTTTCTTAAAAGCAAAGTACTGATGCAAGGTGGTGTTAATCGGTAATCGTTTGTTTTTTTATTTAATTAACTTTAATGTAGAACATGCACGTGTATGTTGTTTAATGTTACTGATGTGAATTTGCTATAGATCTCAATAATCTGAGCACAGCCTGGCATGCTTGCTGAAAATGATATAGTATGTGTATGTATGATGAGTAAAGAACAGTGTTTTATGGTGTGTGTGTGTGTGTGTGTGTCAGTTGTCATTTGCATTCTGTTGGCCTACATTTTACTTACATTACATTTTCTGTTTGTATCTGTTTGTTAGTTGAAGAATGTAAAAAAAAAATGGAAAGGTTTGAGGGACACATTGAGGAAGGAGAGGAAGAAGGAGAGAGACAGGAGGAGGAGTGGAGCTGAGGGGGGTCCCAGTAGGCAGTGGCGGTACCTTACTTTGATGGCCTTTGTGGTCCCCTTTATAGAGGACCGGAAGACGTCCTCCAACATGGAGGGGGACGAAAGTGAGGAGGAGGAGGGAAATGGGCAGGACACGCAGGGCCAGAGGGAGGAGCAGGGGCCGCAGCCGCCGCCGCCGCCGCAGCCGCAGCCTCCGCAGCCGCAGCCTCCGCAACAGCAACAGGTGCAGGGGCAGCAGGTGCAGGTGCAGTTGCAGGGGCAGAGGCAGGGGGCGAGGAAGAGGCAGCGGCAGGAGCCTGCTGAGGAGGGGGAGAACCTGCAGGAAAGAATGCTGCAGGTGATGGAGGCAATAGCGAGGAGGCCTGCTCCCCCACCTCCAGTATGTGAGGATGCAGATGCGCTTTTTTTTAAAAGCCTCCTGGAGGAGATCCGCCCCCTGTCTGAAAGAACCAGACAGGAACTGAAATTTAATTTCTACCAAATGGTCTATGAGGCCAAGCAAAGGGAGGGCTGGGGTGAGGCACCAGAGTATAGAAATTTGTGAGGTGTGTGTGTGTGTGTGTGTGTGTGTGTGTGTGTGTGTGTGAGAGAGAGTGAGTGTGTGAGTGAGTGAGTGAGTTAATTTGTATTGTTAAATAAAACAATATTATAAATAATTCCTGTTGTTATGTGATGACATACACATACACATCCAGTTTCACTACTTACAATCTGCAAACATGTTATTGTGGTTATTCTTTATACTATAGTTAAACTGGTTCATGCTGATTGCCCTTACGTTTTTTCAGTATAGTGGGAAACACTGTAGTTGGTCAATTGGAGTGGTTCAATGAAATGGGTAAGTCTGGTGAGAGACGAAATGTAGCTCTAGAAATCACACGCGTCCTGATGCACAATCACAAGTTACTAAGCATTAGCAGTAATGTATGGGAAGTAATGCATTAGCAAAACGGTCTTGGGAAGTTGCCATATTGTGGAGTTTTTCATATCTCCATCCTACCTATCCATCCATCCATGTGTATGGCAGTGTTATTGGTGTAGACTACAACCCAGAGTAAGTTGCAAGATCCTCTAGAGTGCACTTAAGGAGAGAGTGCATTAAACACTAACCTGGACACATTAATTGTAAAATTTTCCCATTAATATCATCAAGCCATAAATGTGCACAAAACATTAACCTATACACATTAAGTGTAGGTTTTTTTCACATACACACAAGCATCTATAACCAAATGTCTACTGGTTGACCAAATGTCTAATTTATAAAACCATCCAGCCATGGATGTGCATGCCTGTGTTGTTGTATCCTAGTTTGTGTTCATTGTAGGCCTATAGGGAGGACTTGTAAAATTTGAAGTGGCCCCTCGATTGAAAAAGGTTCCCCACACCTTTTGTAGACTTCCTATAGTCTGTTAAGTGCACTTATCATTAGTAGGCCCTACTATGTTATCTTATCATTATCTTATCACTATGTTATCTTATCATTATCTTATCACTATGTTATCTTATCATTAGTACTATCTGTACGAATTATGCATTATGACAAATTATATACAGTAAACCCGCACCTGCTAAAGTTGTGCTTGTGAAGATTGCATCGGTTGCGCTCCTGTGAAGAACTGAAAGGTTATTTTATGGCTAATGACATGGAAGTATGGAATATGCCTTAAATGCATTTGGTGGCTCTGAAAAGAGCCGTTGTGTGGCTCTGAAAAGAGCCGTTGTGTGGCCGGGTGTCAAGGCTGCCAGGTGACCGCCCTCTCATTGGCGAAGTAGACCATGAACGTCTCCCTCACCCGAATGGCCTCACGAGTGGCGTTGTTGCTGCCTACTCTGGATACGGGCTGGAGGCCAGCTGCATCGCTGTCTGCATCCGTGGGTAAAGCCGTCATCAGTGCCAGGTCGTGAGGGGCGGTGCGCCGCAGATAATTGTGCAGCACATAGGTTGCTTTAACGCAGGCATCTACATTCTGTGGACTAAGCTCAATGACGCCTTTGTAAATACGCCACTGGGACGTGAGAATGCCGAAGGTGTTCTCCACGACCATCCTCGCATGCGACAGCCTGAAATTGAAGCTTCTGTGGCTGCCAGTCTGGTGACCCGGGAACGGCCTCAGGAGGTTGCGGCGCAGAGGGAAGGCCTCGTCACCCACAAATACGTGAGGCTGTGGTCCCAGGTGCTCCGCTCCCGGCAGCAGCGCATCCCTGGGCAGGTCCAGTTGTCCCTTCTGCAGCTTCTTGGTCTGAGAAAACAGAATATCTTTTGTAGTTCACCGACATGAATCCTTTTTTTAAATCAACGTGACTTTTTAATCTTCCATCAAATATTTGAGCTTTTGCTTCATCAGTGTCTGTTTTGTGTCAGCATTTTGTTCCGACTCTTACGTATCTCTCGTGAACAGGCTTTCCAGTGAGGGCCAAAAATGTTTTGTTGCAGTCTGAGTCTTAGAGAGAGGAGACCTTCTCACTGTTTTTTTTTTCTGTGGCGATTGATTGAGTGTAAGGTGCTGACATGTATTGCTCTCATATCACAAACCTAACCTGCTTAAGAGCAGGAACCTCTGGAAACCTGGAGCTGAAGTTACCTCACCGAGCCTCTAAAGCTGCTTCAGGGTACAGGCCTCCAGATTTCTATAAGACTTCTAAATAAGTTGCAGTGATGCATGCCCTGCTGGCAGCTACAGATCTTAAAGTAAGAATGTACATCTGTCTGTGCTGTGAAGTTCAAACATCTAAGTGATCTAACATTTATGTGAACACATCTCTGAGTAGAGGCAGGACTTTCAGTCAGCACGAAGTCAAAGACACCAATACTAACCTGTTCTTGTGGTGCATTGTCGAGCTTATTTTAAATCTTTTAAAGTGCTGGAACTCTGAGCTGTAACCTCTCTGCTTTCTCAGATGATCAGCAGTCCTTTTGTGACCCTCGACTGATCAAAACTTTAGGCTGAAGTAACACGTTTATAGAGTGTCAGAAGAAAAAATAATGCAAATGTCAATACAACAAAGTAGATGTGCATAAATTATAGTCATTTTCATACCCATTCATACCCAAAAGAAGATTTGGATGGAACAGCAATGGCAGAAATGTTCTTTCTAAACTGAATATTAAACTTACTTTGGTAGACTGTGGTCAGTGTCTTGTCCATTAGCAGCAGCAGTCACAGAGGAAGAACTGCCGTGATTACTGCTGGAGATCTGAGGAACACAGACATTAAAATATTTCTCAATGAGATCATCAAACTTCCGTCAAAGCAAATTATAGTACACTAGAAGAAGGGTCACTAATGTGAAAAGATTGAGCATCGCCTTTGTCGTGTTTGGTGTCAGCTGGGGATCTATGAAGCCATTGTTGTATTTGTGGAGGGTGGTGCTGATTTGAGGCGTCGCCGCCGGCTGTGGAGACACCTGAGCGGAGTTTCCTGGGTTATAGTCCCCAACTTCTGTCATATCCGGGGATCTCACAATGTGATGAAAGATGACATCAGCAAACTGAAACATTTCATTGCCAGAAGCAAATATACGGTGAAGTTGTTGGGTTTAACTACTTAAACCACTTTTTCCAAAAACAACAACAAAAAGTAGAGAATTTGGCAAAATGTCATGAACCTTTACCCTGGTATACAATCATTACCACAGCTAAAAAACAGTTTTTAATGATCTGGAAATATTACATTCATGCATTGTGTTTCCATTTACATTTCAAAGAGCATTCCAACTGTTTTTTTTTTTGAAAGACAGTCGTGTTAATACTCTTTTTCTGTGGAATTGTCAACGTTCTGACTCCCTGCATGATGTTTTTCTTACCTGATGTAGAAAAGAAGATAAGCTTCTTCTTTGAGGACCGTATGGATGTCGCTCAAAGACACAGTAGAGTCGTTTATCTTATACCACTGTCCGTCGCTGGCCTGTGAGACGCAACAAGAGATGTCAGGTTTCACTCTGCAGATTTAGTTTCTGAAATGGATTTCGAGTCTTAAATACAAGAAAACCTGCTTAAAGGTAAGTACAAACAACATCATATGTGCTGTCATAGATTCCACTTCTGAATAATGTTGTGTTCATGTACCTTCCTGAGTTTCATTTAGTACATTTATTGATTGTACTTTTCAGTTAAGACCTCAGTCTGTTCAGACCACTATATGAAGGAGTTCTCCATTAATCTCTGCTGAAGTGAGTTCTTGGTGAAGTGTTGAGGAAAATGTGTGTGTGTGAGTGTATGAGGCAGTGTTCTGATACACTGAAATCGTTGTTTGTGGGATAATCAGTACCTTAGTGTAGCAGAAGTAGTGTCCAGAGTGACAGTGGGCTCCAGAGTGAACCAGTACAGCGAGCAGCCCGTAGATCTGGGGCTCCCCTTCAGACTGAGACATGTAGCGCTGCAGGTCCAGGAACTCTGGATACTTCACATCCTGGTCAACACAAAAGAGAGGATTGATTTCAAAATACCATTCAAATATATGTGGTTGATAATTCAAACGCATGTGAATTGTTCCTATACAGTAAATATCAAAATATGGGTGTCACGGTCCCTTTGTGATTTTTCTTGTAGAGAAGTTTGTGAATCGTTTGAGTGAGAGGGTGAGCACATTGGGGCTGCGGTGGATTTTAAATCCCTTTTTTGCTGTGACCATTTTATTGCACCTGAGGCAAAGATCGCCTAATTAGTTAGAAAAGTGATACATGACAAAGGAAATATGAGCATTTGTAGGAATTTTCACCACCCAGCTTTTCTGACTTGACAAAATGTTTCAGAGCCTTGGAGACACTGGAAGCTTCCTGCACGGAGAGAAAAATCAATTCAGAAGTTTAATGTGTTGTTTTTAGGAGCTCTGACCAAATCTAATGCTGTTACAGCAACAGAAATACAGAACATGTCAGCTCCACGAATGGACGAGGTGTAATTACCGTAACGTCCAGAGCAAGATGTAGAAAAGGCTCAAATGTATGAAAGCTGTGAAATATTAAAATGGGACTTCACACACAAAAAAAAGGATTTACTGAAAACTTATCTCGGGACCTGAGGCACCCGCCAAATACTTGATCGATGAAAGTTTGCCTGTCCTTCTGTCACCAGCATAGAAGAGGATGAAAATCAACTCATTGGGGCAAAGACACAAGTCATTGTGTCACAGGCAGTAATTCTTAATGTTTGTGGATGAAAACTCTCCTTCAGTCAAATACTTTTGACCTGATACCGGAGATTCTCCTGTATGGATGCTGCTCCATTCATCAAGTTTCCAAAAACTGAGCTGGGATTTTCTGCAGGAATGAAAACGATCCAAACACTGGTCAGTCTTTGCTGCTCGATGCCGCTGTTGTGTTTGATGACATCAAAATGTCGTTTACTTCAACAAGCTGAAAGTCTGATAAACGTGAGAGTCTCTCGCCGGGTGCTGTGGCGCGCGACTGTAATCCAAGCTACCGGGAGGCTGAGGCTGGTGGATCGCTTGAGCTCAGGAGCTCTGAGCTGCAGTGGACTATGCCGATCGGGTGTCCGCACTAAGCTCGGTACCGATATGGTGCTCCTGGGGGAGCCCGGGACCACCAGGTCGTCTAAGGAGGGGAGAACCGGCCCAGGTCGGAAACGGAGCAGGTCAGAGCCCCCGTGCCGCTCAGTAGTGGGATCGCACCTGTGATTAGACGCTGCAGTACAGCGGGACCCAGTCTTTTTACACTCTTTGTTCTCTCCAACAAAATACTGGGACAACACACACGCTCCAACATCACCTCTTTACACGTTACAGCAGTTTCTCTCTCTTCTCTTTTCCATTGAAAAGCACAGCTGTTTCTTGGACCTGCAGCGCCCCCACCTGGAGAAGACGAGCAACGACCATCAGCCACATCACTCACCGCTGCTTCACAGATACACTCTGCTCCATCACTCATTCAATCAAGCTGCTGCTGTCACATCACACACACTTTGAGGAGACTTTTACTGCTTTGATTAATTGAATACGTCCACAGAGATTCTTTTGGGGTGACAATGAGACACACACAACATAAATATGCAAACATTTTAGACTGTCTATCGTGTGACCTTCTCTACAGTTCTTGGATGTTTGTTAGATTGTAATATCAGCACTTGACATCTCCGAGTGTGTGCAACACTCAGACTATAAGACAGTGATGCAGATGAACTGCAAGAATTCTTACTGTTAAACAGCAGAAGTGTAAAGTGAAACATGCTGTGTGTGTTACTGTGCTCATGAGTATTATTTCATGTCTTCTGCTGTGACAGAGGTCGTACTAATTCTGTGAATTACAACATTCGCTTTGCTCCAATCGTGCAGTTGTGTGGCAACATCACACTTACACTGATTTTTATCTGAAAATGTCTCTGACTGTTTCTGCAGAGGTGACATGTGGTTTTATCACAAGTGCTTCTACTTCTGCTCAGTTAACATGTTCAACATGATCTTTTTAAAACAATAAATGGATTTTTGTCGTTTGAAAACAACCTGATGTGTAATTTAAAGTGTGCGTTTGTTGTACCCTTGAACAAGGGAAATAGCGATGGGAGAAGGAATAAATGAAACAGTCGCTCTCTCCTTCACTCCTCTTTACTGAGTCTTCATCAACCATAAGCACAGCAAATACAAAATACATATCTGGCATAATCACACCCCGCTTCAGGGCCACAGCAACCATGTCTAGCATACGTTTTTACCATTTTCTAAATCATCTTTTTAACATAACCTACTATATTTCCATGAAGATATGATACATGTTTTTTTTTTTTACTTTTACTTATCTTGCTGCTGACACAAATTGAACTCGAACAAATAAAAGAGTAAGCACATTCTTTATGTTAACACTCTTAACTCGCTAGCGTAGCCACGAGGTACCTAGCCGCTTAGCTTGAACCTGTTTCCATGAGCTATACATGACTTCTAGACACTCAATAAAACGATTCTCCTTATGTAACAACCTACAATCACACAGAGAAAACTCTTATGAACATGATATTAACAAATTTACATTGCTTTTTACTTATAAATACTGTACCTTAAACAAGGGAAATAGCGATGGGAGAACGAATAAATGAAACAGTCGCTCTCTCCTTCACTCATCTTTACTGAGTGAGGAAGAGGTGCGTGCTCCCCCTACTGGATCCCCGAGGCATTACCAATAGCGAATATTTAACCCACACAGATTTCAAAATACAATCATGTTAAAGGGATAGTTCGCCTCTTTTGACATGAAGCTGTATGACATCCCATATTAGCAATATAATTTATGAACATTGACTTACCCCCTGCTGCGTCCTGTGAGCCGAGTTCCAGCCTCGTTTTGGCGTCCACGAAGGTAGTCCGGCTAGTTGGCTGGAGCTAGAAAAATAAAGCGTCTTGCTTCTCAAAACAATATGCGTTCAAAAGAGTAATACATTTGCATCACAAAATCGTTGTGCATGAAAAAGTCAGACCTCACATCGCTTGGCGCTATTTTTGCCTCCCTTGATATCAATGCGTCAAGCCACCTAGCGATAGCTGCACCTGTTACAGTGTTTGCTGCCCGGAAGCAGGGGAGTGCTCGGTCTGCACAGTTTACATTGGACGCATTGATATCAAGGGAGGCAAAAATAGCGCCAAGCGATTGTGAGGTATGACTTTTTCATGCACAACGATTTTGTGATGCAAATGTATTACTCTTTTGAACGCATATTGTTTTGAGAAGCAAAACGCTTTATTTTTCTAGCCCCAGCCAACTAGCCGGACTACCTTCATGGACGCCAAAACGAGGCTGGAACTCGGCTCACAGGACGCAGCAGGGGGTAAGAAAATGTTCATAAATGATATTGCTAATATGGGATGTCATACAGCTTCATGTCAAAAGAGGCGAACTATCCCTTTAATCTTAAAATGCATTTACATTCAAGACCAAATTAAACTACTTCTAACTAGCAACTGTATATATCAGTTATAATATTACTTATCACATACTCCCCCTCAAAAATAAATGTTGTCCTCAACATCATTACTTTTAACCTGAAATACCCAAATGCATTTAAGGATGCTCAAAGCACTTGTTACTCTTTTTACACATTCAATGTTTTCAGTCCACAAAACACATACTAGTAATTGTCGCATATCTGCAGAAATGTCAAAACTGTTCACAGTACGTCCCTTGCAGAAACCACAGTCAACTTTGTAACAAAGTCCTCAACTGTGCAATGTCTTTGACAGCAACACTTATTGCTTAAAGTCCATGGATGAAAGACACTCTCAACTGTCCAAGGCAGAAATAAGTCAATTAGTTTACATCCCATACAAACAAAGGTGCTGGTTGAAATGCTGCACTGGCTGTGTCCATACTTGGGGCCTTACATAAAAGGGAAGTGCAGCAAGACTGTAGCAGGATGGAGTTCCAATTTTGTCATATCTGAGGGTCTTTGGTGGCCTGCGTTGTCTCTGAGGCCGCTGAGGTCTCTTCTCCATTTCAATTTCCTGTGCATCGTCCATTGAAGAAAGTGATGCCTCATCCTTTGTATCAGCTGCGTTGTCATCCTTGCCATCCTGGCTTTCTGGTAGGTTATCATCACTGTTCTCTATAAGAGGTGGTTCTGTTGCAGGTTTATTTGGTTCTGGTTCAAACACGTCACCTGGCATGACAGGAGTCTCTCTCACTGATTCTAATGGTTGAGCCATGATCTGAGGGGGCATGAAAGAATACTCATCCTCATCTTCTTCATCCTCTGACTCCTCTCTGACATTATCAATCACTGTAGCTTTCCTTCTTGGTGTCGCAGGTGGGTCTACTTCAGTTTCTAGCGGCAGGTGATCACATGGTAAAAGGAGGTTTCGATGCAGAATCCTAGACTTGCCTTTCCCATGTTCAGGTCTCAGCTCGTAAATGGGGACATCTTCTCCGACTTGCCGAACAACAGTATAAACCATGTCTTCCCAGTGATTCCTCAATTTTCCAGGTCCACCACGAGGAGTCATATTTCGGACCAAGACACCATCACCTGGGAAAAAAACTGAACTTGTGGATCGCTTGAGCTCAGGAGCTCTGAGCTGCAGTGGACTATGCCGACCGGGTGTCCGCACTAAGCTCGGTACCGATATGGTGCTTCTGGGGGAGCCCGGGACCACCAGGTCGTCTAAGGAGGGGAGAACCGGCCCAGGTCGGAAACGGAGCAGGTCAAAGCCCCCGTGCCGCTCAGTAGTGGGATCGCACCTGTGATTAGACGCTGCAGTGCAGCCTGAGTCATACAGCGGGACCCAGTCTTTTTACACTCTTTGTTCTCTCCAACAAAATACTGGGACAACACACACGCTCCAACATCACCTCTTTACACGTTACAGCAGTTTCTCTATCTTCTCTTTTCCATTGAAAAGCACAGCTGTATCTTGGACCTGCAGCGCCCCCACCTGGAGAAGACGAGCAACGACCATCAGCCACATCACTCACCGCTGCTTCACAGATACACTCTGCTCCATCACTCATTCAATCAAGCTGCTGCTGTCACATCACACACACTTTGAGGAGACTTTTACTGCTTTGATTAATTGAATACGTCCACAGAGATTCTTTTGGGGTGACAATGAGACACACACAACATAAATATGCAAACATTTTAGACTGTCTATCGTGTGACCTTCTCTACAGTTCTTGGATGTTTGTTAGATTGTAATATCAGCACTTGACATCTCCGAGTGTGTGCAACACTCAGACTATAAGACAGTGATGCAGATGAACTGCAAGAATTCTTACTGTTAAACAGCAGAAGTGTAAAGTGACACATGCTGTGTGTAGCGTTACCGGGTATTTATATACCTATTAAATATAAGGATTTATGAGATGTTCTTACAGTCTCAAATAAACCTTACCTCGAATTCAGGGCACCACCTACCTAGGTTTTGACTTAATTTAAGTCACAGTCAGGTAGGAAAACTGTTCGAAATCTTACGATCCTGGTGTTAAATTAATCATTCAATTAATATTCAATTAATATTCAGTCTCATATCTCGCTACTTTCGTGAAGTTCTCGTTTGGTTGGACAGACATTACGTAAAGAAAGCATACGACACAATCTGTGATTATAACATATATATAGATATATGAGCTGTTTATTACAATGATATGATCTTAGACATGAACCTTTAAACAAACAGGAGATGCATGGAATATGGGTGATTATATAAAACACTTAGTGAATATAAAATAAAATATGGGAATGGGGAGATACTGGATGTATTCAAATAGTTTAGGTTGGCTGACTATTTGACGCTAAATACTGACATTTCGGATTAATGTATCATTCTGTGAAAGCCTCGAGACATCCATCAAACCCACTTTAAGGTGAAAACGGGTCGGTCTTACTGTGCTGAAGTTCTGTTTAGTCGGTTCGGACCACGCTACGGCCACGCGGGGTCCGAGGGGATTTCTCTTCCGCTCTCTGGGCCTTCCTGGCTGTGGTGGCTGACTTTAGCGGACTTCTCAGTTGCTTCTTTCACCGGGAAACCGAAACGATGGTGCCGAGGACTGGGGTTAGATGGTCGAATCTTCTTAGTGTCAGTGGGTCCGTTGCTTCTCTGATGAAGTGAACTTAAGTTCACAGAAGATTAATAAAAGGTTGCTTGGAGTTGGCTTCTTGGTAGGAAAAGGTGATGATGGCGTGAAACAGCGGAGGTTAGGACGTGCGACGTAGAAGGACGTGGATGGCGAGGGACGAACAAAAACACGTAAAACGTGCATCTTCAGAGTATTTCAATCTGTTTTTTTGTTCGGGTCTTTCTTTCTCGTCTCCGGGGTCTCACTGGGTTCTGGAGGGTCTCCTCCGGTCGTCCGCTGCATCGTTATCCACACGTCCTTCCGCTCTCTCCTGAGATTATGGGAAAACTCCCAAACTCCGGCGAGCTCTTCTCTTCTGCTTAAACCATCTCTAAAAGTCTCTGAGCAGCTGTTCTCTGCTCAAATCTCCTTCTGAAACTCTGGGTTGGAACCCTTCTGGAACAAGAGGCAAGAAGCAAGAGAGCAGACGCCTGAAGCGAGCCAGCAAACGAGAGAACTAGAGAGCCAGCGAGCGTGTTTTCCGCGGGTTCCGGGTTTTGACTCTCGGAGGCGGGGCTTACACTACTTTTTCAGCCAATGACATGCTTGAACTGTGTGCATGTCTGTGTAAGGTGATCTGTGCTATAGGGGGATTTCTGGATGAGACAAAGAACTCTGTGTTTCTCCATTACTCCCATCTCATAGAACATTTGTCTCGGTGATTCTGAAAACACCACATCTTGTTAAGATATGCAGATTAAAGATATAACATAGACTTGTAATATAAAGACATCAAAATAACACACATGATAAAGACAATTATGACTTTCAAAATTCAGATGAATATCTATGAAATCGTGACATATGAATAGTGAGTCACACAATGTTCAATTTCTGTGTTAACAATGGGGATACCAAACAAATAACAAATAGATACCGAAGGGACATCGTTAAAAGTTACTAGTTGCATATATTGTCCATTTTACTGAGTCCTCTGGGATTTAAATGTTCAACTAATCAACACTGCAGACCACTAGGGGGCAATATGGTTCCATCAGGCAGGTTGGGCGTTTTCCACCAAAATCAGTTCTTTGTCAATATTTAAGCCAGAATCGTACAAATTGTCTCTATATGCGTCTTGTGATCAAGCTGGAAACCTGAAAGAAATTGTACACGGTTATCAAACACATTTAATATAGTTTTAAGATTCGACTAAAAGTGAGTCTTCTCAGTTCGTGTGTAGCCATCTGGTCGGTTTGCTGGTGAAAAGGGGTGTTAAAGTGTCAACTTTCGAGTTATGGTCTAGATAAGATAGTAAGTGTCCCACTTTTCCAAGAGTGAGTTCTTTGTTCATTCGAGTTTTCCAATTTTTATGGCAAGTGTCTGTTGCGAGTTCGACTCCCCAAAAGCTCTTAAGAGAGTTGTAAATTAGGCAGTTTCTGTCTCTTTTTCCTTTGTGGAAAGAAAATGAAGATCTGGTTTATATCCACATACGTAAACATCCCCCACAGGAATGTTGGTTTTGTCAAAGTTTGAAAAACTCTTAATCCACACGGCACTGTGACTGCTACATGTGTGTGTTACTGTGCTCATGAGTATTATTTCATGTCTTCTGCTGTGACAGAGGTCGTACTAATTCTGTGAATTACAACATTCGCTTTGCTCCAATCGTGCAGTTGTGTGGCATCATCACACTTACACTGATTTTTATTAGAAAATGTCTCTGACTGTTTCTGCAGAGGTGACATGTGGTTTTATCACAAGTGCTTCTACTTCTGCTCAGTTAACATGTTAAACATGATCTTTTTAAAACAACCTGATGTGTAATTTAAAGTGTGCGTTCTTTATCTCAACAGTTAGGTGTTAGAAATGAGCAGTTTCTCCTCTCTCAGGTAGATGTGGTATTTATCAAAATCCCTTCCTATAATTGTACATTTTAGTTAACAGAGTCAAATAATCTGAGATGGAGACAGGATTCTAAATTGTTAGTGTTGCTGGTTTTCAGGGTGAGAAATGAATTACATGTTAAAATGAAATGATCAAATCAAATCAAATTTATTTGTAGCACATTTCATGTACAAAACAATTCAAAGTGCTTTACATAAAATAAAAACATTGCAGCAGGGAAGAAGCATTAAAAAAATACATAAAAGAATATAAAGAGAAACAAATAAAATCATTTAAATGAATTTAAAAACAAGCAACAGTCCAGATAAGTTCAAAGATATCGTGCAGATTTCATGCATAGACACATGAGAACAGAAATGTTTTTAACCTGGATTTAAAAATGTCTCCATTTGGTGAGAGTTTATTCTCCACTGGCAGTTTGTTCCACTTGTTTGCAGCATAACAGCTAAATGCTGCTTCTCCATGTTTAGTCTGGACTCTGGACTGGACCAGCTGACCTGAGTCCTTGGATCTAAGAGCTCTGCTGGGTTTATATTCTCTGAACATATCACAGATGTATATTGGGCCTAAACCGTTCTGGGATTTGTAAACCGTCAGCAGGCTTTTAAAATCTATTCTGTGACTGACTGGAAGCCAGAGTAAAGATTTTAAAACTGCTGTGATGTGTTCAGATCTCTTAGTCCGGGTTAAAACTCCAGCAGCAGCGTTCTGGATGAGCTGCAGATGTTTAATGCTCTTTTTGGGAAGTCCAGTTAAAAGAGTGTTACAGTAATGGAGTCTACTGGAGATGAATGCATGGATGAGTTTCTCCTGGTGTTTTTGGGAGAGGAAACCTGTAATTCTGTTGATGTTTCTGAGATGGTAAAAAGCTGCCTTGGTGACAGCTTTGATGTGGCTGCTGAAAGTCAGATCTGAGTCTATAGTCAGGTTCACTGTGTACTTTTGTGGGAATTTTTGGGGGATTTGTTGACCTATATATTTTTGGAATCTGCTGACCTTGGGGATTCCAAAAACCAATGTTGCCACTTGAACAGACACCTGTATGGCGGCCATTTTGGAATTTCAAAATATGCGCCATAAAATACAGAATTTCAGCTACCTTGGCCTCTAAACAACCTAAAAACTTAATTTAACATGCCAATCCTATGTTTTCTTGGTCAAGGAATCCAATGGTGACTTCAAAATTATGCTCAGAATCGTGCTGTGGTGCCCCCAAGGGGTGGGAAAGAAAATCGCTACCCTTCTTACTGCCCCCTCAAGTAAAATACATCCCTGATTCTTGAGAGTTGGGACAAAGCATGTCCCACATAGAAAAGTGAAATTTATATCAAAATTCAAGCAGTTCATGAATCCCATTAAAATCAGGAAAAAACATGGTCTGTGATATCCCTGAGGACCTCTTTCCATTCCTCTGCCTGTGGTGAATGCAAGAACACCACGCGCTTGTAAGTCAACCATTTTTTGCTATTTTTGCTATTTTGATATAAAATACAATAGTGGATTTAATTATAGTATTTTATTCAGATTATTAAGACAGTTGCTAGTTAGTAGCCTAACTGCCAAAATTAGCTGGCTGGTTGCTGGAATGTTGGAACGATCAACAAATCCCTAAAAAATTCCCACAAAAGTACATTTTTGTACACAGTGAACCTGACTACTATTAAACTTTCCCCTTTGCATTAGGTCAGTTGGTTGAGTGAGCGTGTTATGTTGTTACAAGTTATTATTAGTAGAGTTTATTTTTTCACTTTGTTCTCCTTTAAGTAAGTAAGTAAACTTTATTTTATATAGCACCTTTCACAGATAAAGATCACAAAGTGCTTTACAATCAAATACATAAAAACAATTATAAGAAAACGCCACCAATAAAACAAATGAGTAATTATAGTCATAAAAGACGAAAGAGACCATACAAAGATATATATATATATATATATAGATATATATATATATCTATATATATATATATATATGTATATAAGTGGAGACATATATAAGGGTTCATTGTCACATGCTCTTGATTGTTTTAAATTCTTTATCAATTATTTTCAGGTAAATAAAAACCCATTTCTGAAAGTAACCTGTGCAATGCTCGTCTGTCACATCTTCAGATAAACGCCTGAAAACCTTAAAATGAGAAACAAGCACATCACACATTGAATTTCATCCGAGCTGCTTCCTGGGTAAGTGTTAACTGAGCTATGTTTTGACCAGTTATCCTTAAACAGTCTGAGGAATCAGATGAGATCTGATTGTTATCATCCTGAAGATACCATTTTCTTTTTTTCCTTAACAGTGACAGTAAAATTAAGCAAGAACCAGTAAAGGGATAATCAGATTTTTTATTTTTTATTTCCAACTTCTGTCACAGCAATGCTGTGTGAACATGAAATGTTTACAATGTATGCATTAACAGCAACCTTTGGTGCACAAGGTTCTTCCTGTTAAATTATGATAACTAAAGAAATTGTTTTTTTTTTATTGTTTTTTTTTATTTATTTATTTTTTTATTATTTGCCGATCGTTGAAGTGATCATTGTTGAAGTGGAAAGATAGTGAATTAGGGTGATGGAGGACAGGAAGAGGAGGGGGATGGAAAGATGGAGGAAAGGAAGAGAGGTGGAGGGGGTTGAAGAGAAGGAGGAAAGGAAGAGAGGTGGAGGGGGTTGAAGAGAAGGAGGAAAGGAAGAGAGGCGGAGACAGGAATGCGGAGATGGTGGAATGGGTGAGGTAGGTCGATGACAAGTAGAGGAGGAGTGGAGAGAATGTGATGTAGGTGTGTGACTCAGCAGGTAAGATGGGAGAGGTGAGGATCAAGATAGATGGAGGCCAGGTCAGATAGAAGCATCTGTTTTTTCTGTTCCTCCGCATATTTTGTCATTTCCTCCTGAATTTCTTTCTTTTCCTTCTCCAAATCATTTTGAACTGCCTGCAGGCATTTGCTTCTCTCATCTAGATCTTTCTGTTGTTCTTGTAGATTTGTATTTTTTTGGCCTAATTCTGTCCTCTCCTCTTGGAGTTCTTTCTTCTCCAGCTTCTTTGTGATCCTTTGTGCAGAGCCAGCTCAAGAATCCCCACCTTCTCTTCTTCTTTCCTTTCGCTGTCTTAACTTCATTGTCTTGCTGCTCTTCCCCTGCATCTGTCTTTTGTTTTTTGCTCTTCTTTCTGTGCAACGTCCACCAGCGTCTCTCCTTGTTTTTCAACTCACTCTTGTCCGACACGCTTTGCTTTTCCGCCTCCAGTCGTTGATTATCCTGAGGTGGCGTGTTCTTTTCTTTGTCCTGCTGCAGTTGTTTTGTCTCTTCAGCAATTTTCATCTTTTCCTCCTGAATTTCTTTCTTTTCCTTCTCCAAATCATTTTGAACTGCCTGCAGGCATTTGCTTCTCTCATCTAGATCTTTCTGTTGTTCTTGTAGATTTGTATTTTTTTGGCCTAATTCTGTCCTCTCCTCTTGGAGTTCTTTCTTCTGCACCTCCAACTCTTTCTTTTCTGCTTCCAGTTTTAAGAATGCATCTTTTAATTGTTTAGCTTCGTCCTCTTGATGGCTTTGGGCTGTCCGCAGGAGTTTCATTTCCTCATTGAGGTCTTTCTGTTGTTCTTCTCGTTTCTGTATTTGAGCCAAGGCTCTCCTCTCCTCCTGCAGTTCTTTTTTTTCTATCTGCGTCCTTTTAATTTCTTCTTTGAGATTTATGTTGTCCTCCAACAGTACCTTCAAATGTGTGTTCTCTTTATGTAATTGCGTCTTTTCACTTTCTAATTGTTCCCTCTCATTGTCCAGTATTTTTTTAGACTCTTCCATCTCGTTGTTTATGATTTTTTTTGCCAGTTCAATCTGTTTTTTCTCTTCCTCGACATATTTTGCCAGTTCCTCCTTTTCCTTGTTCAGTTTTGCAATCGCCTCCTCTGTTTTATTCCTCTCCTCACATGATTTTTCCTCCTCTTCCGGCTGTTTTTTAAAGAGCAAATTTATCTTTGCTCTTTCAAGTTGTTCCGTCTGCTCGGCTTCCATTTTCTTTTGCTGCAGTTTTTTGTTTTTTGCTTCCATTTGAGCTTTTAGCTTTTTTTCCTCCATCTGCAGTTTCCTATTGTCCTCGTTTTCTTTTTTAACAGACTCTTCAAATTTTTCCTTGGCCTCCTGGAAAGCTCTCTTTACTGCTTTTCTTTCCTCTTCCATCTTGATTTTTTTTGCCAGTTCAATCTGTTTTTTTTCTTCCTCGACATATTTTGCCAGTTCCTCCTTTTTCTTGTTCAGTTTTGCAATCGCCTCCTCTGTTTTATTCCTCTCCTCACATGATTTTTCCTCCTCTTCCGGCTGTTCTTTAAAGAGCAAATTTATCTTTGCTCTTTCAAGTTGTTCCGTCTGCTCGGCTTCCATTTTCTTTTGCTGCAGTTTTTTGTTTTTTGCTTCCATTTGAGCTTTTAGCTTTTTTTCCTCCATCTGCAGTTTCCTATTGTCCTCGTTTTCTTTTTTAACGGACTCTTCAAATTTTTCCTTGGCCTCCTGGAAAGCTCTCTTTACTGCTTTTCTTTCCTCTTCCATCTTGTTTTTTTTTGCCAGTTCAATCTGTTTTTTCTCTTCCTCGACATATTTTGCCAGTTGCTTCTTTTCCTTGTCCAGTTTTGCAATCGCCTCTGTTTTATTCCTCTCCTCGTTTTCTTTTTTAACGGACTCTTCAAATTTTTCCTTGGCCTCCTTGAAAGCTCTCTTTACTGCTTTTCTTTCCTCTTGCTGAGCGGACGTCTCACTCTCAATAGAGGTATTCTTGGTCTCACACTTTCTCGACTGGAGAAGGTTTTGCCTTTCTGCCACCAGCTGATCCACTCTCTGTCTAAAAGCCATCGTGGTGAGAAACAAAGACACTGTACAGAAGAAAATAATTATATTGATAATGATAACCACAATAATGATAATAATTATACTGGAAATTAACTTAATTCTTATGGTAGTATACTTGTGGGGAAGTCAAGATGATGTCATCTTGATGATGTCATCTTGATGATGTCATAAGCACTTTGATGTACTATGATGTCATAGTACATCAAGGTGCCTAAGCCCCTCCTCCAAAGAGTTGCTATGGAAACAAGTTTCTACACAAAAGTGCTCTGGAGAATTCAGTTCAATTCAATGATAATTTGTTAATCCCCAAAGGGAAATGATATTGCTGCAGTATGAATTAATTACACTTAAAGAGATGCTATATAAAAATCAATAACAGCATTAAACATGGCAAACATGTTAAAAATGGAAGTGTAGGAGGGAGGAAGGAATGGTAGATATCTTCAGAGATGGCCATCAGTGGGATGGGCTGTTGTTTTGGAAGCTGATGAGTGCACATGCAGCACATTGGAAGGTGACACTGGTGAACTCTCTCAGTTGACCACATGGACAGGAACTCACAGCCAAAAGTTTAACATCTGGGGTAAAGAGACAGGTATCATTGGAAAACTCAGTAAGCTGCTCCAAAAAAAAAAAGCTCAGTAGAAAATCCCAAGACAGTATGTCCAGAACTACTGCATCAGGCTGCCTGCCTCTAAGGCAGCGGCATTCTGGAACCTCTAGAATGGAGTTGTGTGGGGACATTTAACTTCTTAAAAGGAACTGGCTATCAAAATTTGGATAGAATATTTTTGTTTCAGTCAACAAATCTAAAGTTTGTATTTTTTTTATTCCTCCCAATGAATTTTCATATCATTTCTTGCTAGATTTAACAGCTTCAGGGATCCTTTTATGCTGGCTGCATGATGCTGAAGGTTTGTACTGCCACTTCACGGCAAGAAGGTTGGTGGTTCAAATCTGAGCTGGAGCCTTTCCATGTGGAGTTTGCGTGTTCCCCCTGCGCATGTGTGGCTGCTCCCTGGACACTCCAGCGTCTTCCTACAGTCCAAACACTTGCATGTGAGCTTAATTGGTGATTCTAAATTGACCCTATGAGTGAGTGTGTGCATGGTTGTCTCATTTATTTCTGTGTTGGTCCTGGGATAGACTGGCTACCTGTCCAGGGTGTCACCTGCATCACGCTCAATGGCAGCTGGGATTGACGCCATGGAAGCTGCACTCTTTCATTTCAATATCAGAGATATGAAAAAAGTGAAAATGGTTATTATAAAGGTAATGTCCACAAAAATGTACCAGTTTTCCAGAATAAAGTAGTTTGTAAAGTGGTGGAAAATGAAAAATAATGGATTTGTTATTTATTTGTTTATTCAATGATATTTGTTCTGTTATAATATCTATATGTTTATCCTAACTTTATTCATTATTTGCATCATGTTATTCATAGCCAGGCCAATTCATTTCACTGGCACAGGCATTTATTTAGTTACTTATCAATCTTTTTTTTGTTTGTTTGTTTTTTAACTTTTAACTAAAATGTATTCTCTAGAATAAATGTAACGTTCTCCAAAAAAAGAGCTCTAAAGTGACTGTGCTGAGAGAAACCAACGTGGCTTACAGTTATGTGGCTTCTTTAAAATACTGTCATTTTAGACATTTTTCTGAAATACAAGGACTTAGACTTTGTCAAAGGGCAAAAAGTTAGATCAGCGAGGTGATAGACAGTAAGTAATAGAGAGCCATATGGACTGCTGTGAATGTATCGCTTCAGCTTCAGAATACTTTTTTAAAAACTTCATTCGTACGAGATCACCTTCACTGTCATACTGCTCAGATTGTATTACGTTTAATTAGGAAGTATGTTTTATACATTTAAGTAAAAGTAACAACACAATTAGGGATGCACCGATACCACTTTTTTCAAACCGATACGATACCGATACTTGGATCTACCACAAAAAAATGTAATGAATTGGAAGACAGGTTTTGGTCTCACTAGCCCAGTGGTTCCCAAACTTTTTGTGCCCAAGGCACACCAAAGGACAAGTAAAAATCTCAAGGCACACCTATTGTGCCAAATAGCCCTTATAACATGTGTTATCATTCATATCATGTAAAATATCTGTAAATGTGCATAATTATTTACTAATGCCAAATACAATGTGACAAGCAGGGCCGTATTAAGTCAATGTGGTGCCCCTGGGCACTAAACCTCAAGTGCCCCTAGGCTACATTTTCAAACGTATTCATTCAAAATCAGTAACAATTAAAGCAGCATCCATCTATATACAGTATGTAGGATTATTCAAATATCTCCATTTAAAACCAATCAATTCAATTCACTATCAATCCAAACAGCATCCATATATTAAAATATACAGATTCAAAATGTGTATCAATTCGAAGAGCATTTGTCTATATTGAAATATATTATCAATTCAAAGAGCATCCACCTATGCAGCACTAACAACACTCCTATTATCCAGGGGGACGTCATTGCCACAGCCGTCCCAGAGCACCATAAGTTGTCTCCCCGGAATGCCAAACCACGCACACTTAAAAACTTAATCAGGGTGCTTGCTCTTTTTCCAAATCAAAATTCCAGACTTTTTCCAGACTTTTTTAAAACTGATACTTTTTTTCCCCAAGACCTTAACTATATGTACTTGTAACTTGTGTGCCTACTGCCTACTTCAGATTGTACCAACTGTGTTTATTAGAAATGTTCATTTTTATAGGCTAGTATTCAAGGAACAAATGCATTATTCACAGTAAATTATGCTTTTACTGATGAAAACGTTTCAAAACATGAAAATCACAAGTACATGAATTTCACATCAAACAAGTGTCACAAAAATTATCTATAAAAAAATGAATGGATGGATGAATGTATGTAGAATTCAGTCTCTTCACTCACATCTCATCCCATTAGGCTAACACAGTACGTGACCAGTTAGTAAAATTATAGTTTTATACCCTACCTTCCTATTTCTCATTTCACAATGCCTTTGAGCATACTGTAAAATTCTACCATACATTTATTTTCCATACTTTTTTAAGACTTTCACACAAAATCCAAGACTTTAAGGTATGGAAAACAGTGCTTCAAAATTCCATACTTATTAAAGGCTGATTCATACTCGGCGCAAACGCGCAACTGTTCTGGCTCGAGAACCATTAATGACGTCATCGAAAGCGCCAGCCCCTTCACAGTTCCTTCAGCTCATAAGCGCAGTTTGCGCCGAGAATACGTCACATTTGCAGTTCTCTCCAGACCAGCGAGCGTCACTGTTGAGGAAACAAGCTGAAAAGCATACAAAGAAAGCATACACAATGCCACCTGTGGTGTCACGTCAGCAGAGGCTGGCACATCTGATGAGGAATGAATTTACTCTGGGTGTAGAACTGTATATGTATCTCAGAGCTAAGCAGCTGCGGCAAAAACAGAAGAAAAGGTGGGATGTTCGTCCTTTGCAACAAGACGAACTTTGTCAAACGTTGTCCCAGTGTAACTTCATAGACGTGTCGTACAGATGTTTGTAGAGGCGCATCCTGACGAACTTTGTCAAACGTTGTCCCAGTGTAACTTCATAGACGTGTCGTACAGATGTTTGTAGAGGCGCATCCTGACGAACTTTGTCAAACGTTGTCCCAGTGTAACTTCATAGACGTGTCGTACAGATGTTTGTAGAGGCGCATCCTCTCAGTCACCGCGGTCTCTGCAGTGTTCATTTTTTCTTTTTCTTGGTCAGCTGTTTCCGGTGGAGCGCGCGCAAAGTCAGAAAAAAAGTTGTGTGCGCACCCTTGCGCCCCGCGAGGATTTTATAGCTTGCGACGGGGGGCGTGGCGAAATTTTGGGACACGTGACCGTTTGCGCCATTTGCGACCAGCTAGTATGAGCGAGGTTGCGCCAAGTATGAATCAGCCTTAAGACTTTCAAGACTTGCGCAAGCACCCTGTTCATCACGGCCACAATGCGTCGCAACACCTCTCTCCAATACTTCCCCGCATCCTCTTTTTGTTGTCTGAGAACAACATCAACCGTACCGCATTCCGTGACCTCCTGAGAAGTGAGAGCAGACACTCGTGTTGGCTTGCGCTCTTCTCGTGGGCTGTGACTCTGTCCGGGTGTTTCCAGTCACTGTACCCCTCGGTGAAAGCATTTTGCTGCCCGGCCAGGCATTTACACGCAAAACAATACACCATGCCGGTTGAAGGGGAATAGATTAGCCAATCTCTAGACACTGACTGTTTGTTCGGCAGCTGGCATTGGAAGAGATCATTTGTAAGAAACCTGGTTTTCTTACCGTCGTGCCGTGCTGATGCTGCATATTTAGCCGCCCGGTTGTGGTAGATGGTGGGACCGTTAGCAATAGCCAGCTGGTTGTCAGCAGTTGTCGATGTTTTTATAAAGAAACGATCTAACACTGAAACATTTTTAATTGCCGCTAAACGCCTGGAGTCTTTCTCTTTTTTTATTTTTCTCTTGCACAACCACTCAATTGATATCTATCCATTTATTTTTATTTTTACCGCGTTTTTTAAAAAACATGATGCATTTCACCATAGGTGGACTGGCTCAATGACAGGGTGAGGGAGGGGGGTTAATGTTCACATTAGGCCACTATTGCTCAGAATTATGATATATCGCTGCTGTTCTTATCACATTAGTTTTAATAATGAATTTTATATGAATATTTATGTCAAGTGTCAAGTGTAATCATTTTAAGTGTACAAACATTCATGAAAAAACTATTTTTAAAGTTTGTCGTGTGGTGCCCCCCCACTGGCTGTGAATGGTTGGTGCCCCTGGGCACTGTGCCGCAGGCCCATATAGTTAATCCGGCCTTGGTGACAAGACAACTATTACTCATGAAATATTTATTAACAAAATATTTCAAAAATTAATTTGAAACTTTATCAAATGAGGCTTCATCAAAGCAGCAACACTCATTTAAACCAGAGAGTCACAAAATTAAAAATGAGGCAAAGGAAACTCAGCACGCAGAAATTTAGCACAGAGAACTGTCAATGCAAGGAAGCCACTTTGTCCATGGTCCTGAACTACAAATTATCATTGCAACATTTCAGCAATCATCATTGAAACATGTGCTATTGTAAATATTTTGCCTACTTACAAATTAGTGAAGATACATGTGCCTGTCGGGGCGCGCAGGTTTCTTTAATCCTCGGTGACACTGAACAGAGAGCCGTGCCCTGCTGTTGTTCTTCATGTTTAACCAGAGCAGAGACCGCCAACTCACACAGGCAGGTAGCGGGGAAAAGAAGAAGTTGCTCAATCGCGTGGTGGGAGATGCTTAGGTAGTCCGATACAGAAGAATGAGCTAACTAGCAGTTCAGTTAGCATTAGCTAACTTCTCCCGACAGGACGCACTCGGGCTGAGGATTGCTGACAGCCCCGGTCCAACTGACGGTAGGCGTCCACTATTCCGGCACGTCAAGCCGTATCCAACGCATTCAATTCATTTTCAATGAAATCCGGCCGATCGTTGTCGCCGTGCTCGCAAAGCATGCTGGGATTCCGGCACGGCGAGCGGCGGACCTGCGGCACGTCAAAAAGTTGGGCTCGGCCGAACTTTATGCAAATTTGCCACGGCAGACAGAGTGCGTTATCCAATGACAGTAGATCATGTGTTCTCCTGTGTCGCAGCAGCAGCAGCAGCATAGCAGCTCTCCTCGCTCGCAGATCCGGATCCATGGTACAATATGAAGTAATGTTCCATTGCTGACGATTTATACACATTCGTTTCCCTCCAAAACTCAAATTTTTAGAGGGAGAAACTTCGGTTGGTTAAAATCACAAGTTATTTACTTTCCCCGGGAGCCATTCTACACGCCCCTCTGTACACACCCGCTGTAGTAGCAACACGGCGACAACTAGGCATCCAATCCGGCGAGTTACGTTGACGTGCCGGAATAGTGGACGCCTAGCCTAAGACGGGTAACTTTCATGATACTGTCTGCTGACAGTTTTTTTTTCTTTTCTTTTTGGTGGTGGGTTGTCGGCAGCCTCTGCACTGGTGGTTGGTGGTTTTAATGTTGTCCTTCAGCCTTTGATGTGTCACGGTCTCATAATTCCCACCTGCGCAACTGCGTTAACAGCGAAATATGGGGTTCTCTGAGGATTTTTTCTTTTAAATAATTGTTTTAGGAATAGAGTTTTCCTCTGTATTATGAAATGAGTACATACAAAGTACTGATATGGTAAATTAAAAAATAATTATTTTTGTGTAGTTGTATATTGCACACCAGGACTTGGACACCCTCTGATCGCGGTCTAAATAAATTGGTATCAGTTCATGGTATCGGTTAACTTTAACTAGTACGAGTATATTAGAATAGTATCAGTATCGGTGCATCCCTAAACACAATAAATAAGTCCTTTTGTACAAAAAATTTTCATCACAAAAGTTCTGTCAGCAAAATGCTCCTCAAATGGGAAAGAAGACATCCCGCAGTAAAATATGTCACTATTACGGTTGTAGCTGGTCAAGAAGCAGCTTTCTCTACTACACTGTATGTTTGTTAGTTTAACTAAAGGTTTTCTAAAACTAAAGTTCCGATAAATGTTTCCTAAAGAGTAGGAACGAATCGTTGCATTATGTGATGTCAAAATTGTACATTTGTACTGCACGCTAATAAGTCAAAAATCTATTCATGCAGACACTTCACATCAGTGTCTGACCTCACAGATGCTTTTCTGGATGAATGGTCAAGAATTCCCATAAACACACTCCTAAATCACATTCTGGACCTAGTCATTTCTAAAGGTGTTGATATTTCTTCTGTTGTGGTTATTGATTTGGCCTTGTCTGACCATTTTTGTATTTTATTTGATTTATTGATCACTCAGAATGTTCAAACAACCAGCTTCTCAGTTAAGAAGAGGTACATTAATGAGAAAACCAGTGCTCAGTTTAGGGAGGCCATAGCTATGTTACCAACACTGAGCGCAGAGTCGGTTGAAGGAATGCTGGATCATTTTAACTTGAAAATGTGTTGCACCGATAAGAATCAAGAGCACCTTGATCAAACAGAAAACCCCATGGAGAAACACCACTACGGTCAAAAACCTGAAAAGAGAATGCAGGAGAGTTCAACGTAAGTGGAGGAAAACAAAGCTTCAGATTCACTATGAGCTATACAAAGAAAGCCTGCGTAGTTATAACAATGAGCTGTGCAAGGCCAGACAGCTGCATTTATCTGAAATGATTAATAAGAATGTCAACAATTCCCCAACTCTGTTTGCTATGGTTGAAAAACTCACAAATCCTCCTAAACAGTCAAACCCAGACCTCCTCTCCACTGAGAAATGCAACGAATTTGCCAACTTTTTTAGCCAAAAAATCAAAACAATTAGACAAAACATTCACGCAACACAAAACAAGAAAACTAATCTGTGTCTAAAACCTAGAAATAACTCTGACGTTATGTCACAATTTAATATTGTTAATTTAAAAATCCTAGAGGAAACAGTTCGGCAGCTGAAATCAACAACTTGTTCTCTGGACATAATACCATCTGACTTTTTAAAAACTGTTTTTACCTCAGTAGAAAGTGATTTTCTACGAATAGTTAACAGCTCACTGGCATCAGGCATTTTTCCCAAGTCACTAAAGACAGCTGCCATTAAGCCACTCCTAAAGAAGAGAACTCTAGACGCCTCTATGAGGAACAACTACAGACCTGTCTCTAATCTTTCTTTTATATCTAAGATTATTGAGAAAGTTGTATTTAACCAGCTCAGCGACTTTCTGAATGAAAGTGGAAGTCTTGATAACTTTCAATCAGGCTTCAGACGTCATCACAGCACTGAAACAGCTCTGGTAAAAGTGTTAAACGACATCAGGTTGAATACTGATTCTGGTAATGTTTCAGTCCTGGTTCTGTTGGACCTCAGCGCTGCGTTTGATACTGTAGATCACAGAATCCTGTTGCACAGGCTGGAAAACTGGGTAGGACTTTCTGGAGCGGTCCTTAACTGGTTCAGGTCCTACTTAGAAGGCTGGAGTTATTTTGTTACAATTGGCAGCTATGAAAATGAGCAAGTGGCCATGACTTGTGGAGTCCCCCAGGGGTCAATTCTTGGACCTCTTCTGTTTAACTTGTATATGCTGCCTTTGGGTCAAATATTGCGCCTTCACTCGCCACAAAAAATTAAGTCGCTTATAACTTCCAAACACATTTTCCAATCTGTCCCAAACGTCATACGGTGATTGCTGGACCCAGCCTGAACGCGTACATATTATCATAGTGACATGCACCTTTAGCACCACCTGCTGGTGCTCGGAAACGTCTTTTTTTTCCACAACTCGCATTTTATCAAACTGCTCCTACATATTTAATGCTACAAGCTTCAAACTTGGCCAGGTTACTCTTAAGACATGGAGGGAAAAATTAATTGAAAAACTTTTCCAAACTCTGAACGGTGTGGGCGTGGCCAGGCGGTGAAAATCGTGTGATGGCGTTTGTGATTTGAAAACCTTATCATCATCGCAAAGTCATGAAACTTGGCACACACGCCCACCCTGTCGACCTCGTACGTATGTAAAGGGTATCGTGTGTGGGTAGAGCAAAGTGGCTCAGTGGCGCCCCCTAGAAGTTTTCAAAAACACCTCCGCATTGGGGTTATTACGTGCTCGTACGTATGCAGAGGGTATCGTGCGTGTGGGCAGAGCTGCAGCTCAAGCGTCCAGCGCATGCCCCAACGTACGCACATCCCAACGTACGCACACCTCGGTCCCGCCTACAGCTGCTTGCAGCTTTCTAGTGTTCTTTTAAAGCTAACCCTAACCTAATGTTCTTTTAAAGCTAACCCTAACCTAATGTTATTTTAAAGCTAACCCTAACCTAATTTTCTCTAAAGCTAACCCTAACCCTAAGCTAATGTTATTATAAAGCTAACCCTAACCTAATGTTCTTTTAAAGCTAACCCTAACCTAATGTTCTTTTAAAGCTAACCCTAAGCCTAACCTAATGTTCTTTTAAAGCTAACCCTAAGCCTAACCTAATGTTCTTTTAAAGCTAACCCTAACCTAATGTTCTTTAAAGCTAACCCTAACCTAATGTTCTTTTAAAGCTAACCCTAATCCTAACCTAATGTTCTTTTAAAGCTAACCGAAATCCTAACCTAATGTTCTTTTAAAGCTAACCCTAACCCTAACCTAATGTTATTATAAAGCTAACCCTAAGCTAATGTTCTTTGAAAGCTAACCCTAACCTAATGTTCTTTAAAGCTAACCCTAACCCTAAGCTAATGTTATTATAAAGCTAACCCTAACCCTAACCTAATGTTCTTTTAAAGCTCACCCTAATCCTAACCTAATGTTCTTTTAAAGCTAACCCTAACCCTAAGCTAATGTTATTATAAAGCTAACCCTAAGCTAATGTTCTTTGAAAGCTAACCCTAACCTAATGTTCTTTAAAGCTAACCCTAACCCTAAGCTAATGTTATTATAAAGCTAACCCTAACCTAATGTTCTTTTAAAGCTAACCCTAACCTAATGTTCTTTTAAAGCTAACCCTAACCTAATGTTCTTTTAAAGCTAACCCTAACCTAATGTCCTTTAAAGCTAACCCTAACCTAATGTTCTTTTAAAGCTAACCCTAATCCTGACCTAATGTTCTTTTAAAGCTAACCCTAACCCTAACCTATTGTTTTTAAAGCTAACCCTTACCTAATGTTCTTTTAAAGCTAATCCTAATCCTAACCTAATGTTCTTTTAAAGCTAATCCTAATCCTAACCTAATGTTATTTTAAAGCTAACCCTAACCTAATGTTCTTTTAAAGCTAACTCTAACCTAATGTTCTTTTAAAGCTAACCCTAACCCTGACCTAATGTTCTTTTAAAGCTAACCCTAACCCTAACCTAATGTTCTTTTAAAGCTAACCCTAATCCTAACCTAATGTTCTTTTAAAGCTAACCCTGACCTAATGTTCTTTTAACGCTAACCCTAACCCTAACCTAATGTTCTTTAAAGCTAACCCTAAGCCTAATGTTCTTTTAAAGCTAACCCTAACCTAATGTTCTTTAAAGCTAACCCTAACCCTAAGCTAATGTTATTATAAAACTAACCCTAACCTAATGCTCTTTTAAAGCTAACCCTAACCTAATGTTCTTTTAAATTCAATTCAATTCAATTCAAATTCAAAAATACTTTATTTATTCCAGAGGAAAATTAAATGTTGATGTAGCTCAATTAAATCAAGGAGTTATTATAGATGCTGATGGCTGTGGGCAGGAATGATTTCCTGTAGCGGTCCGTTTTGCATCCAAACTGAAGAAGCCTTTGACTGAAGAGACTCTGCCTAATGTTCTTTTAAAGCTAACCCTAACCTAATGTTCTTTAAAGCTAACCCTAACCCTAAGCTAATGTTATTATAAAGCTAACCCTAACCTAATGTTCTTTTAAAGCTAACCCTAACCTAATGTTCTTTTAAAGCTAACCCTAAGCCTAACCTAATGTTCTTTTAAAGCTAACCCTAAGCCTAACCTAATGTTCTTTTAAAGCTAACCCTAACCTAATGTTCTTTAAATCTAACCCTAACCTAATGTTCTTTTAAAGCTAACCCTAATCCTAACCTTATGTTCTTTTAAAGCTAACCGAAATCCTAACCTAATGTTCTTTTAAAGCTAACCCTAACCCTAAGCTAATGTTATTATAAAGCTAACCCTAAGCTAATGTTCTTTGAAAGCTAACCCTAACCCTAAGCTAATGTTATTATAAAGCTAACCCTAAGCTAATGTTCTTTGAAAGCTAACCCTAACCTAATGTTCTTTAAAGCTAACCCTAACCCTAAGCTAATGTTATTATAAAGCTAACCCTAACCCTAACCTAATGTTCTTTTAAAGCTCACCCTAATCCTAACCTAATGTTCTTTTAAAGCTAACCCTAACCCTAAGCTAATGTTATTATAAAGCTAACCCTAAGCTAATGTTCTTTGAAAGCTAACCCTAACCTAATGTTCTTTAAAGCTAACCCTAACCCTAAGCTAATGTTATTATAAAACTAACCCTAATCCTGTCCTAATGTTCTTTTAAAGCTAATCCTAATCCTAACCTAATGTTCTTTTAAAGCTAATCCTAATCCTAACCTGATGTTATTTTAAAGCTAACCCTAACCTAATGTTCTTTTAAAGCTAACCCTAATCCTGTCCTAATGTTCTTTTAAAGCTAACCCTAACCCTAACCCTAACCTAATGTTTTTTAAAGCTAACCCTAACCTAATGTTCTTTTAAAGCTAATCCTAACATAATGTTCTTTTAAAGCTAATCCTAACCTAATGTTCTTTTAAAGCTAACCCTAATCCTGTCCTAATGTTCTTTTAAAGCTAACCCTAACCCTAACCTAATGTTTTTTAAAGCTAACCCTAACCTAATGTTCTTTTAAAGCTAACCCTAAGCCTAACCTAATGTTCTTTTAAAGCTAACCCTAACCTAATGTTCTTTAAAGCTAACCCTAACCTAATGTTCTTTTAAAGCTAACCCTAATCCTAACCTAATGTTCTTTTAAAGCTAACCGAAATCCTAACCTAATGTTCTTTTAAAGCTAACCCTAACCCTAACCTAATGTTATTATAAAGCTAACCCTAAGCTAATGTTCTTTGAAAGCTAACCCTAACCTAATGTTCTTTAAAGCTAACCCTAACCCTAAGCTAATGTTATTATAAAGCTAACCCTAACCCTAACCTAATGTTCTTTTAAAGCTCACCCTAATCCTAACCTAATGTTCTTTTAAAGCTAACCCTAACCCTAAGCTAATGTTATTATAAAGCTAACCCTAAGCTAATGTTCTTTGAAAGCTAACCCTAACCTAATGTTCTTTAAAGCTAACCCTAACCCTAAGCTAATGTTATTATAAAGCTAACCCTAACCTAATGTTCTTTTAAAGCTAACCCTAACCTAATGTTCTTTTAAAGCTAACCCTAACCTAATGTTCTTTTAAAGCTAACCCTAACCTAATGTCCTTTAAAGCTAACCCTAACCTAATGTTCTTTTAAAGCTAACCCTAATCCTGACCTAATGTTCTTTTAAAGCTAACCCTAACCCTAACCTATTGTTTTTAAAGCTAACCCTTACCTAATGTTCTTTTAAAGCTAATCCTAATCCTAACCTAATGTTCTTTTAAAGCTAATCCTAATCCTAACCTAATGTTATTTTAAAGCTAACCCTAACCTAATGTTCTTTTAAAGCTAACTCTAACCTAATGTTCTTTTAAAGCTAACCCTAACCCTGACCTAATGTTCTTTTAAAGCTAACCCTAACCCTAACCTAATGTTCTTTTAAAGCTAACCCTAATCCTAACCTAATGTTCTTTTAAAGCTAACCCTGACCTAATGTTCTTTTAACGCTAACCCTAACCCTAACCTAATGTTCTTTAAAGCTAACCCTAAGCCTAATGTTCTTTTAAAGCTAACCCTAACCTAATGTTCTTTAAAGCTAACCCTAACCCTAAGCTAATGTTATTATAAAACTAACCCTAACCTAATGCTCTTTTAAAGCTAACCCTAACCTAATGTTCTTTTAAATTCAATTCAATTCAATTCAAATTCAAAAATACTTTATTTATTCCAGAGGAAAATTAAATGTTGATGTAGCTCAATTAAATCAAGGAGTTATTATAGATGCTGATGGCTGTGGGCAGGAATGATTTCCTGTAGCGGTCCGTTTTGCATCCAAACTGAAGAAGCCTTTGACTGAAGAGACTCTGCCTAATGTTCTTTTAAAGCTAACCCTAACCTAATGTTCTTTAAAGCTAACCCTAACCCTAAGCTAATGTTATTATAAAGCTAACCCTAACCTAATGTTCTTTTAAAGCTAACCCTAACCTAATGTTCTTTTAAAGCTAACCCTAAGCCTAACCTAATGTTCTTTTAAAGCTAACCCTAAGCCTAACCTAATGTTCTTTTAAAGCTAACCCTAACCTAATGTTCTTTAAATCTAACCCTAACCTAATGTTCTTTTAAAGCTAACCCTAATCCTAACCTTATGTTCTTTTAAAGCTAACCGAAATCCTAACCTAATGTTCTTTTAAAGCTAACCCTAACCCTAAGCTAATGTTATTATAAAGCTAACCCTAAGCTAATGTTCTTTGAAAGCTAACCCTAACCTAATGTTCTTTAAAGCTAACCCTAACCCTAAGCTAATGTTATTATAAAGCTAACCCTAACCCTAACCTAATGTTCTTTTAAAGCTCACCCTAATCCTAACCTAATGTTCTTTTAAAGCTAACCCTAACCCTAAGCTAATGTTATTATAAAGCTAACCCTAAGCTAATGTTCTTTGAAAGCTAACCCTAACCTAATGTTCTTTAAAGCTAACCCTAACCCTAAGCTAATGTTATTATAAAACTAACCCTAATCCTGTCCTAATGTTCTTTTAAAGCTAATCCTAATCCTAACCTAATGTTCTTTTAAAGCTAATCCTAATCCTAACCTGATGTTATTTTAAAGCTAACCCTAACCTAATGTTCTTTTAAAGCTAACCCTAATCCTGTCCTAATGTTCTTTTAAAGCTAACCCTAACCCTAACCTAATGTTTTTTAAAGCTAACCCTAACCTAATGTTCTTTTAAAGCTAATCCTAACATAATGTTCTTTTAAAGCTAATCCTAACCTAATGTTCTTTTAAAGCTAACCCTAATCCTGTCCTAATGTTCTTTTAAAGCTAACCCTAACCCTAACCTAATGTTTTTTAAAGCTAACCCTAACCTAATGTTCTTTTAAAGCTAATCCTAATCCTAACCTAATGTTCTTTTAAAGCTAATCCTAATCCTAACCTAATGTTATTTTAAAGCTAACCCTAACCTAATGTTCTTTTAAAGCTAATCCTAATCCTAACCTAATGTTATTTTAAAGCTAACCCTAACCTAATGTTCTTTTAAAGCTAACTCTAACCTAATGTTCTTTTGAAGCTAACCCTAACCCTAACCTAATGTTCTTTTAAAGCTAACCCTAACCCTAACCTAATGTTCTTTTAAAGCTAACCCTAATCCTAACCTAATGTTCTTTTAAAGCTAGCCCTGACCTAATGTTCTTTTAAAGCTAACCCTAACCCTAACCTAATGTTCTTTAAAGCTAACCCTAAGCCTAATGTTCTTTTAAAGCTAACCCTAACCTAATGTTCTTTAAAGCTAACCCTAACCCTAAGCTAATGTTATTATAAAACTAACCCTAACCTAATGCTCTTTTAAAGCTAACCCTAACCTAATGTTCTTTTAAATTCAATTCAATTCAATTCAAATTCAAAAATACTTTATTTATCCCAGAGGGAAATTAAATGTTGATGTAGCTCAATTAAATCAAGGAGTTATTATAGATGCTGATGGCTGTGGGCAGGAATGATTTCCTGTAGCGGTCCGTTTTGCATCCAAACTGAAGAAGCCTTTGACTGAAGAGACTCTGTTTTCCGATAACAGTCTCATGGAGAGGATGTTCAGGGTTGTCCATAATTCTCTTGATTTTATGCAAAATCCTTCTTTGCATTATTGTCTCCAGAGGTTCCACAGTCGTCCCCAGAACAGAACCAGCCTTCCTTATCAGGTTGTTGAGTCTTTTTAGGTCCCTGGTTCTGATGCTGCTGCCCCAACAGATGACGCAAGAGGAAATGACGCTCTCAACAACAGACTTGTAGAAGATCTGCAACATCTTGTTGCAAACCTTGAAGGACCTTAGCTTCCTCAAGAAGTACAGTCTGCTCTGTCCTTTCTTGTAGATGGCTTCACTGTTGTGTCTCCAGTCCAGTCTGTTGTCCAGATGAACACCAAGGTATTTATATTCCTCAACCACCTCCACTTCTTCTCCCATGATGGAAACAGGGTTTGATCTGACCCTGTTTCTCTTGAAATCTACAATCATCTCCTTTGTTTTGTTAACATTCAAGATGAGATGATTGTTCCCACACCATGCCACAAAGCGGTCCACCAGTTCTCTGTACTCAGCTTCTTGTCCATCTCTGATACACCCGACAACTGCAGAGTCATCTGAATATTTCTGTAGATGACAGGAGTCTGACTTGTACTGGAAGTCTGAAGTGTACAGAGTGAAAAGGAATGGTGAGAGTACAGTCCCCTGTGGTGCTCCTGTGCTGCTGATCACCTGGTTAGACACACAATTCTTCAGTCTGACAAACTGTGGTCTGTTTGTCAGGTAGTCATTAATCCAGGTGATTGTTGAGGCCTCCACCTGAGTCTTCTGGAGTTTCAGACGAAGCAGATCAGGCTGGATTGTGTTAAATGCACTGGAGAAATCAAAGAACATGATCCTCACAGGGCTGCCTGCTTTGTCCAGATGACAGTGGGTTTGTTGAAGCAGGTGTATGATAGCATCTTCAACTCCAACTCCATGGCGATAAGCAAACTGCAGGGGGTCCTGATATGTGCTGGTTTGCTTACACAGGTGGGTCAACAGGAGTCTCTCCAGGACCTTCATGATGTGGGATGTCAGGGCAACAGGTCTGTAGTCATTGATGTCTGAAGGATGAGTTTTCTTTGGTACCGGAACCAGACAGGATGTCTTCCACAACAGTGGTACCTTTTCTTGGGTCAAGCTAAGGTTGAAAAGGTGTTGCAGAATCCCACAGAGCTGCTCTGTACAGGCCTTCAGGTCTCGGGGGCTGACACCATCTGGACCTGCAGCCTTGTTCCGGTTCAGTCTCTCCAACTGCCTCTTCACCTGACTTCTAGAAACAGAAAAGTGGGAGGGGGAGGCAAAGGGGACAGCAGCATCTCCTGATTGGGTTGAAGACAAACTAGTGGAAGCAGAAGAATCCATGACTGAGGTGGAGGTGGAGATGTTACAGGAAAGCTGTGGGTCAGAGGAGGGTGGGATGTCTCTTTGGCTGGGAACAGGAGGGGAGGATGGTGAGCTTGTTCCTGAACTGAACCTGTTGAAGAATGTGTTCAGCTCATTTGCTCTGTCCAGACTTCCATCCATCCGATCCTCCCTCTGTTTGAGGCCTGTGATCTTCTTCGTTCCTGACCACACATCTCTGATATTGTTCCTCTGCAGTTTACTCTCAAGCTTCTTTCTATACACCTCCTTGCACTCTCTGATCTTGACTTTGAGCTGCTTCTGTATACTCCTCAGTAACTCCCTATCTCGCTCCCTAAAGGCTCTTTTTGTTCAATAGTTCCTTTAGCTCACTGGTGATCCAGGGTTTGTTATTAGGGAAGCATCTCACTGTTCTGGTGGGGATGGTGTTGTCCACACAGAAGTTTATATAGTCAGTCACACACTCAGTCATGGCATTAATGTCCTCTCCATGTGGCTTACAAAGAGAAATCCAATCGGTTTCATCAAAACAACCCTGTAAGGCTTCTTCAGCTTCTTGTGACCACTTTCTAACAGTCCTTTTTGTGACAGGGAGTCTCTGGACAAGGGGTTTATATGCTGAACAGAGAAATACAAGGTTGTGATCTGATTTACCCAGGGGAGGTCTTGATTTGGAAATGTATGAATCCTTGACATTTGTGTAAAACAAATCCAATGTCTTGTTTTCTCTGGTAGAGCAGCTGACAAACTGTTGAAAAGTTGGCAGTGTAGCAGAGAGTGAGGCATGATTAAAGTCACCAGAAATTGCCACAAAAGAATTGGGGTGTTGTGTCTGTATCTGAGCAACAACGGAACTGATGACATCACATGCAGTGTCGGCAACAGCTGAGGGTGGAATGTAAACAGCCACCAAAACAACACTGGTGAACTCTCTTGGCAAATAATATGGACGAAAACTTACTGCCAATAGTTCAATGTCAGGACTGCAGAGACGACTCTTAACAGTAACATGTCCTGGGTGACACCATCTGTTGTTGACAAGCACTGCCAATCCACCCCCTTTCCTTTTCCTGCTACTATTTAAATCTCGATCTGCTCGTACAGTCAGGAAGCCCGGCAGAGAGACGCTGGAGTCGGGGATATGATCCTGCAGCCATGTCTCAGTAAAACACATAATGCTACATTCCCGATATTCTTGCTGAGTCCTTCTCAAGGCTAGAAGTTCATCCAACTTGTTAGCTAACGATCTTACATTGCCCATGATGACGGATGGCAGAGATGGTTTGAACTTCTTCTTTCTTTCTCTCCTCTTTGCTCCAGCTCTGCATCCACGACGCCTCCTTTTCAATTCCAGTGGGATTTCTGGCTTCAGTTGTCGAATTATTTCTGCTTTTCCAATGTTAATCAGCTGCTCCCTGTTGTAAACCACCTTGTTGCTATGGTTATGCATCATAACAAAAGAGCAAAATATACAAAAGTATTGGGAAAAATCAATCCAGCTGCACAGCATCCAAGGCAGGAAGGAATAGTTGTCCAAAAAATGCAATTTCTTCCAAGAAAAAACAGGAATGAAATTTAGAAAAAAGAATAAATCTCAATGTGAGGTACAGAGCTACTCCAACGTGCTGCCACCCTCAGCAGCGCATTCTAGAAATGAATGAAAGCTTTAAAGCTAACCCTAACCTAATGTTCTTTTAAAGCTAACCCTAACCTAATATATATATAGACATGCTTTGTCCCAACTCTCAAGAATCAGTGATGTATGTTACTTGAGGGGGCAGTAAGAAGGGTAGCGATTTTCTTACCCACCCCTTGGGGGCACCACAGCACGATTCTGAGCATAATTTTGAAGTCACCATTGGATTCCTTGATAAAGAAAACATAGTATTGGCATGTTAAATTAAGTTTTTAGCTTGTTTAGAGGCCAAGGTAGCTGAAATTCTGTATTTTATGGCGCACATTTTGAAATTCCAAAATGGCCGCCATACAGGTGTCTGTTCAAGTGGCAACATTGGTTTTTGGAATCCCCAAGGTCTGCAGATTCCAAAAATATATAGGTCAACAAATCCCCAAAAAATTCCAACAAAAGTACATTTTTGTACACAGTGAACCTGACTACTATCAACACTCCGAGGTTACCAACTTGGTCAGTGATTGTAAGGGCCCGAGTCTCAAGATATTTATCAATATTTACACTGATTCTTTGTACTGATGAACAGAACTGGGAGTTCTATAGTTCACTTCCTGAAAAATACTAAAGAACAAACATGAAGATGGATCACTGAAGGTTTCTTTATACCTGTAATGGGAAACAAACACAGTTTTGTTGCTTCATATTTGTTTTACCATCAATTTAACTCAAAGAGGAACTCTTTTTTTCTGTATAAGATACTTAAAAAGGAACTGACTCATTTCCACTCATATAGTTCATATCAACTCTAAACTGTAAGTTATCATCTGACTGTCTGAATATTATTCATGAAAGAGAAGGAGTGGATCAAACACTGTAAACAAATACAACAACACAATGTTAAAACAAATCTTCATGAAAGACAGTTGAGGAAATCTCATCTGTTTCACTCATCTAAAAGTGTAAAAGTTATATTATAAAATGTTAGATCAATTCTTTCAATGGAAGCTCAAGAACAAGCCGGAGGAATCTCAAGTTAAATAAAGTGTTTATTCAATTCAATTCAAATTCAAAAATACTTTATTTATCCCAGAGGGAAATTAAATGTTGATGTAGCTCAATTAAATCAAGGAGTTATTATAGATGCTGATGGCTGTGGGCAGGAAAGATTTCCTGTAGCGGTCCGTTTTGCATCCAAACTGAAGAAGCCTTTGACTGAAGAGACTCTGTTTTCAAGTCTGGATTTGGATTTCAAGTCTTGACGTGGTAGTCACACGTCAAGCATATCAGCGCTGGGCTCAGTGGAAAAGAGCTCCTGCAGGAAATCCGTCAGACTGAGCCTCGATTTCCGGGTATCATTTGCATTTATAGCCTCATAGGTTGGACTCACACTCGACCGAGTATGATTGGACATGAGTAGGTTCAACATGCTTCGTCATATTCTCTGGATCAGCCAAAACAATGTGTGTGTGTTTGTGTGTGAATCTGCACCTGCTTTCTCAATTTTTTTGTCTTCCCATTCCTGGATCACTTCAGGTCATCGTGGAAAAGTAAAGAGACTATTTCATTCATAATGTCTAAGAACAAAGCCAATTTTAACAAAATAACTGGCCTCTCTGTACTATAATCACTTACAGACGCACATACAAGTAGTGTTCATTTTACTTGTGGTCTCATTCACATGTAAACACAACACATTAGGATGGAACTTTGTAACTTCCTGTTTAGGTTTAGCCAATAACGCAGGGTTGGGACTTTAAAAATCCAGACTTCTTAGCGAGGCTTAGGAAATGATCATGGTTAGGGGTCAAATGTAATCTTTTGACAGGGAGTTGGTACCTTATTTAGATAAAGGAGAGTCTTTGAGTTAGGATTCAATTCAATTCAAACAAGAAAGAATGCCTTTCTAATCCCAAATTGAAAAAGATAACATTACAGTGATTGTTTTTCCACAATTTACACATTACCTTTACATGTGACTATGTGTCCCAGCAGGAAGCTGAGGACTTCTGTCCTGTGAATGGTTTTATCAGCTGTATAAATAAATATATATGATTTAATGTTCAACTCTTCATACCAATTTCTATGTGTAACTATAAAAAAGATTGATTCATTAAAAAAAAAGACCCTGTTCTACACTTAGTCCAATTTGAGAAGAGCTAATGTTTGGATGCTGTTTTTTCTTTTGAAACGAGTTTAAACCTGACTTCAGCATACTTTGCCTTTAAGCTGAAGGTGGGAAGTGTTTATTTCAGAGGTTTTTGGTCATTTGAATATGAGTGACTATGAACATTTTCAAAATCTTCTCAGTGGAAACTTTAGAAAAGAGTGCAGACTTTGACATTTCTCAAACCTGATATTTTTCCTGTTGGAAGTATGTTGTTCCACTTTTCTGGGTTTCTGAGAGTGTTTTCTTCATGTTGGGATGCAACAAGTCCTCAGCAGAAGTTAGAATCTTCCACAACTGGTGGAGTGAAAAGTGAAGAAAAAAAACTGTGTAGACTGATGGTGTTTATGTTTGTTTTTAAATGATGCTGCGATGATGCTTCTGAGGAGGGAACCATGGCGATCATGGAATTCCTCTGGGCTGTGGCCACAAAGCTAAGAATCCTCTCACGGAACTGCAAACTTTAACCTGAAAGTCCTGTAGCTCGGAATCACAGTTTAAGAGTAATTATTGAGCCTGAATATCACAGCACCTCTGAGCAAAGAAAGATAAAAAAAAAAACTCATCTTATGAGACAGTGGGGCTGACCCAATTGTTGGGCAGGACACCTGCTTTTCAAGACTGTGATAGCTGATCAAAGGAAAAACCCACACAGTCACATGTGAAAGTGCTCCTAAATATGACAGATCTTAAGCTTTTACTTTGAAATAACTGGCCTCTCTGTACCATAATCACTTACAGACGCACATAAAAGTAGTGTCCATTTGACTTTTGGTCTTGTTCACATGTAAACACAACACATTAGGATGGAACTTTGTCACTTCCTGTTTAGGTTTAGTCAATAACGCAGGGTTGGGACTTTAAAAATCCAGACTTCTTAGCGAGGGTTAGGAAATGATCATGGTTAGGGGTCAAATGTAATCTTTTGACAGGGAGTTGGTACCTTATTTAGATAAAGGAGAGTCTTTGAGTTAGGATTCAATTCAATTCAAACAAGAAAGAATGCCTTTCTAATCCCAAATTGAAAAAGATAACATTACAGTGATTGTTTTTCCACAATTTACACATTACCTTTACATGTGACTATGTGTCCCAGCAGGAAGCTGAGGACTTCTGTCCTGTGAATAGTTTTATCAGCTGTATAAATAAATATATATGATTTAATGTTCAACTCTTCATACCAATTTCTATGTGTAGCTATAAAAAGATTGATTTATAAAAAAAAATGACCCTGTGCTTCACTTTGTCCAATTTGAGAAGAGCTAATGTTTGGATGCTGTTTTTTCTTTTGAAATGAGTTTAAACCTGACTTCAGCATACTTTGCCTTTAAGCTGAAGGTGGGAAGTGTTTATTTCAGAGGTTTTTGGTCATTTGAATATGAGTGACTATGAACTTTTTCAAAATCTTCTCAGTGGAAACTTTAGAAAAGAGTGCAGACTTTGACATTTCTCAAACCTGATATTTTTCCTGTTGGAAGTATGTTGTTCCACTTTTCTGGGTTTCTGAGAGTGTTTTCTTCATGTTGGGATGCAACAAGTCCTCAGCAGAAGTTAGAATCTTCCACAACTGGTGGAGTGAAATGTGAAGAAAAAAAGTTGTGTAGACTGATGGTGTTTATGTTTGTTTTTAAATGATGCTGCGATGATGCTTCTGAGGAGGGAACCATGGCGATCATGGAATTCCTCTGGGCTGTGTCCAGAAAGCTAAGAATCCTCTCACGGAACTGCAAACTTAACCTGAAAGTCCTGCAGCTCGGAATCATAGTTTAAGAGTAATTATTGAGCCTGAATATCACAGCACCTCTGAGCAAAGAAAGATAAAAAAAACTCATCTTATGAGGACGTTGGACTCACCCCGTTGTTGGGCAGGACACCTGCTTTTCAAGACTGTGATAGCTGATCACAGGAAAAACCCACACAGTCACATGTGAAAGTGCTCCTAAATATGACAGATCTTAAGCTTTTACTTTGTCACTTCCTGTTTAGGTTTAGCCAATAACGCAGGGTTGGGACTTTAAAAATCCAGACTTCTTAGCGAGGGTTAGGAAATGATCATGGTTAGGGGTCAAATGTAATCTTTTGACAGGGAGTTGGTACCTTATTTAGATAAAGGACAGTCTTTGAGTTGACAGCAGCAGCTTGATTGAATGAGTGATGGAGCAGAGTGTATCTGTGAAGCAGCGGTGAGTGATGTGGCTGATGGTCGTCGCTCGTCTTCTCCAGGTGGGGGCGCTATAGATCCAAGAAACAGCTGTGCTTTTCAATGGAAAAGAGAAGATAGAGAAACTGCTGTAACGTGTAAAGAGGTGATGTTGGAGCGTGTGTGTTGTCCCAGTATTTTGTTGGAGAGAACAAAGAGTGTAAAAAGCCTGGGTCCCGCTGTATGACTCAGGCTGCACTGCAGCGTCTAATCACAGGTGCGATCCCACTACTGAGCGGCACGGGGGCTTTGACCTGCTCCGTTTCCGACCTGGGCCGGTTCTCCCCTCCTTAGACGACCTGGTGGTCCCGGGCTCCCCCAGGAGCACCATATCGGTACCGAGCTTAGTGCGGACACCCGATCGGCATAGCCCACTGCAGCTCAGCTGCTCCTGAGCTCAAGCGATCCACCAGCCTCAGCCTCCCGGTAGCTTGGATTACAGGCGCGCGCCACAGCACCCGGCGAGAGACTCTCACGTTTATCAGACTTTCAGCTTGTTGAAGTAAACGACATTTTGATGTCATCAAACACAACAGCGGCATCGAGCAGCAAAGACTGACAAGTGTTTGGATCGTTTTCATTCCTGCAGAAAATCCCAGCTCAGTTTTTGGAAACTTGATGAATGGAGCAGCATCCATACAGGAGAATCTCTGTGTTCCATTTGTACAGTTTCATGTTTCCCTTTGAGCTTCATCATTTTATAATAGAGCTTTTACATTTATTTACTTTCTTTTTTAAATGTTTTTTTATTATTATTATTTTTATAACAAATATCCAGAAATGAATATTAAGGAGTTTTAAACAACATCCTCCTCAGTACTATGCATGTTTCCAGATAAATTCATTAGACTGAGCCAGCCCTCTGGCAAAAAAACCTGAAATATTTCCACATGATGCAGCTGAAAGAGCTGTGATGTCATGTCATTGTTAAGGAAACCTGAAGAAAAACCTGTTAAATTACAGACTCATGGATTATACAATTTAATTTGATGCACTTTAGTAGAAATGAGTAGAAAAAAAGCTTCTTCTGAGTTTTAAAGGCATTCTACCAACAGGATGATATCTACTGTAAACTGCCTCCCATGTTTGTTCTGTCATATCTGTGGAATGAGGCTATTAGTCAAAGAAGAAAGACTAAATCAAATGTTATAGCTGATCATTTAGAATTCGGATTAGTAAAATATTCCTTATGTGTCTGACAGACTGCAGAAAGCTTTGTAGGGTCTGCTTTTAAGAGTGTTGCATCAGAAGATGCTCGTTCTCTGAGGCAAAGTTATTGTTTGGTGTTTCATTTAACAGAGGAGAGAGTAAGTGTAAAAACTGTTCATTTTTATTGATTCCAGCACCAAAGCAGCATGTAAAATGTAAAAGCAAACCATTTTTTTTAAATACATAATTTACAAATAATGTCTTTAAAGAACAACACTGTCCCACTGGTTGTCTTTCAGTCCCAATTGTCTGCGTCTTGTCTGGACTGTGTTATTTCTGCAGGTGTAGGTGAGCAGATCTTCTCTGTGTGTCTGTGAGGAGCTTCACACACGGAGACGGCTTCATCTGTACGGCTCGGTGTGGGATGCTTTTCATCGTTTCAGCTGGGGCCGATCAACAGTCCGGTGTCTGGGAGCAGATTTGGTGCTGGAGTGTGTTCAGGGGACGGCTGTGCTGCTGGAGCTTCCTGGGAATGGTCCATGTCCACTGTGAGGTGCTACAAGGAAGACAGAAAGAAAGTCCTGATTTAAGCTTAAGCATAACTTTGTGACAATTTTGTCATCTTTTCTTTTTAAAATAGCAGCTTGTTTCCTTACTTTTCTCTATAATATCAGCTAATATCATCTAAATGCAGTATATAATGTGCCTTTTAACTAATCACGTTCTGTGACACTAAAAAGGACCTACCCCAAGTCCTCCTTTATTTCTTTTTTTTTAAACATCAGCTTCTCTCATCCGGCTGGGAGCTCCTCGTCGTCACGGAAACCCTGGGTGCATAACGGCAATGTCGGGTCCACAGTCTTTCTCCTTCGGACCTGCGCTCGAGTCTCATCTCATCCCTGATCACCTCGGTAAAACACAGCAGGAAAAGGAAGGAAAAACTGCACAAGTACTCAACATGTGTGAGCTAGCACACGTTCATTTCTGTAGATTTCATTCATTAGTTAGACGGAATCATGCACTCACCTGTTTTGCACAATACGTTACCTGCGGTAGCTCAGGTGCAGAGCATGTGAACGGAGCGGAGCGTGGAGCGGACGGTGGAGCGGAGCAGTGAAATATGGTCAGAGCGCAGAGCGGTTTTCAGTTCAAAAGCCGGAGCGAGGATTTCGCTCCGCTCCAGTTCGCTCCGATGCCCTCACAACATCAATTAAAAATGTCGGATTATAAAATTTGTAAAATAACATTTTTGATTTAATGTAGTCTAGTGTAATAAATTAATAATTAAATAGGAAGCGCGGGGCAACATGAATGGAGCTAGATGTTACGTTCACAGCTGGGGACAAGCAGCCGCGCGGGCCTTGTCACCCGTAGTAAATGAGGAAGTGAGCAATTCAAGTCGAGGGCGCAATGGTGTGTTCTATGTGTGGCGGAGCTAGCATTAGTTGCAGAGAGAGTGCGGATAATAAACAGGGAAACGCCCGAACTGTAGGGCCTACAAACGCTATCGAGCGTGGATTGTGTATTTCGTCTGGAGTTTTGGGACACGGGAACGCTCGGAACAGGTCAGGTACCGTGAAGACATATTCCCCTTTCTGATTGTCTGAATTAAGCTGCCTGCTCAGGTGCTAGTTCTAACCGTGACCCTCGTTTCCTCTGCTTTGCTTCCGTTTCTGCTGATGCTCTCGCGGCCACACACAAACACACACACACACACGCACACACACACACGCCTCTTCCTCCTCCTGCCTAGCCCAGCCTGGGCTCTCTCTTTGCTGTGTCGTGTGATGCCTTCATCACCTGTGATGCTGAGTAATCTGGTGGGCTTCGTCCTGACGTGGTAGTTTTCTACCTGGCGCCCAACATTTTCTAAACATTATTTTTTGTACGTCAGAGTGGCGATAATTTAACAGCCAGTTAAATAAGACAATACACCGGTCACATCATTAAATCAAACGCCGTGTGTCCCAGGGCCCTGTCATAATTACATGAAGTAAAAATGTCAGAAAATTCCTTCTCCTGAAAATTTGAGCGAGCGTGGAGCGATTTCGCCTGAGCAGCAGGAAAATTAAGGTGAGCGCGGAGCGAGGTTTGAGCGGAGCGTCCTGGCGCAACTTTGAGCGGGGGAGCGAATGAGCGAACATCCTCCTGAGCGGGGAGGGGGAATTGCGCTGCGCTGCGCTCCGTTCACATGCTCTGCTCAGGTGTTCCACTTTGTCCTCCGTTGGTGTCAGAGTTGTTGTTTCTTTGTCATCCGCTGGTCCTTCCATCAGCAGGAAGCCCACAGAGGCTTTTTTGAGTAACTACCCCAACACTGGTTATCATTTAAGATACTTGTATTAAGTCGCCAAGACGTGTTTTTCTTTTTATTGTCTATGTGTAGGGTCAGATAAACAGGTGAATGATACCCAGGCTCCGCCCTCGCAGTGACGCAACACCTTCGGCTCTGCTACACTTACTCAGGCAAACGGCTCATTCAGGTGGATTTGAGTTCCCGAAAAAATGGGAACTCCATCCACTTTGTCGGGAAGCAATCAACTTTGAGCAGCGCCAACGGCCCAGGGTAGAGCCGTGTTCAAGGTAGTGACGTGGTTGAACTGCCACTCAACCCATGGATTGTACACGGAAGCGCTTCATTCAATATCAACATGGAGCAGCGTCAAGCTTTTGACACTGCTGTAGATGCTGTAATGAAAGTGTTCGACGGGAGATTCTCGTTAAAAATCGAGCAAAGAACAGCCCTTGAATCATTTCTTGACAGGAAAGACGTTTTCGCCTTGCTCCCTACTGGCTTTGGTAAGAGTTTAATCTACCAGTTAGCCCCGCTGGTAGCTAAATCATACGTCAGAGGAAAGAGTGGTGTGATTGGCTTAAGCTTAGGCACAGCCTTTTCTGGCCACAACCAGTAGCAACCCGAGGGAGCCGGGTTGACCAGGCCATTTCGAATCGTATTCGTTATGGTCTTGGTCAGACCACAATTTCGAAGAGATTTGAAAGTCTATGTTAATCAGGCTAGGTGAATGACATCTCGAATCCCTATACTGCGCTCTTTAAGTCTGTGTCTGTCAGAGTTATATGTAAAGAAATAGTCAATTCTTGAGTGCACTCTATGACTTGCTGAATAAAATGTATACCGTCTTTCTGTTGGGTGGAGCTCCCTCCATACATCAATCATCCCGAGCTCTGTCAACATTTGTCAGCAGGACACAGTTACTCTGGTGTGGGAGCAGATATCTTTAATGTGTTAGAGGAGTCTAGCTTACATTGTAGCTGCATATTCCAGTCTCCTCCACATATTAAAACCCCAGTGGCTTCGGAAGAAATCAAACCAAAAATTTCTCTAATAAAGGAATTATCCTTGCCAGGTGGTACATACACATTAACTAGTGTGACCTCTTTCTGTTTAAGGAACCCCTAGATTTCAGAAACCACTTGGAAATTCACTCTATTACGAATCATTATTGCTACCCCTCTTTTTCTCCCTTTCTTATAACATGAGTAGAATGTATTTCTAAAACCATATTTTTTTTAACTTTTCATTCTGTCGAGATGGGTCTCCTGCCAGAATATTACATGCAGTTTCTCTCTCTTCATCTTTGCAATAACCTTGCCTCACTTGATTGGATTGTGTAAGCCCTTTACATTGAGGGTAACTACCCTATATTCCTGACATTGCATTTATATCCACAGATAACACAGGTAGGGTAATGACATTGCAAGATAAAACAAGCCAGTAAATGGAAAAACTACCCTGTGTACAACTCTTGTTTCACAGAGTACTGAAAAAGATTTCAGGAAGCTGACGCAACGGAACGAGAATGCTACGTAGGTAAATTGCTTGGCAAGAGGCTGTAGTATGCCCTCCACTTTAAGACTACTGCCGTGACATGCCCCAACAATTTCAGCAGGCATAAAAAGCTATTTGGGAGTTTTAAATGCTTTCGTCCAATTCCTTCAAATCAGATTTCCCTTTTCCATCACTGATCCGATCCATTATATTGCTCACCTAAGATCATTCTTTAAAAGGGTGTCTGTACATACCTCGTCCGTTTGACTACACATAGCCCGCTGCTAAATGGACAACGAGGCACAAGAGGCAACATCCATAGTTCACAAAAATCAAAGGCTCCCTGGTGGTCTGCTGGCTAGGATTTGGTGTTTTCACTGTCGTGGTGTAGGTCAGGAATGTTTTATTTATTTAGTCATCTATCAACTGTTTTTCTTGCAGGGCTATGACACACTCACTCTTACTCAGGAATCTTTCTATTTCTCCCTGAAATAAGAGAGAAGTCTAAAGCGTGAAACTTGTGCTTGCTTGGATTCATTCTCCAGATGCGCAGAATTGCTTTCATCTAAGGCTAAAATGTTCACAACTTCAGTACAATGCACTATGCCAATTAATTTGCCAGTTAGGAAGAGTTTACCACAGTGTTGCAACCTGTACCGTGTGCACTGCTTTCGGGTCCCTGATGGTCTAGTGCAGACCTGGGCATTGTACGGCCCCCGGGCCGCATACGGCCCTTTGGTTGACTCTGACCGGCCCGTGTAAGGTTAATTGGAAATTTCAAAATAAACACATTTTCTTATTTTACGTGATGCATGGACTGAAGCTGCATTTTATTTTTATTTTGAAGTTGTTTTTTATTCACGTACATGATGATGTAAAACGTATATCGAGACATGCACATGATTGGATCGTTGTCACTAGCAAGTCACAAGACGACTTTAGCCCTCAGAAATGTCTGCTCATGCTAAAAAAAGAAAGGTAGATGCCGAATGCAGGGTTTTCAACAAAAATTGGACTGCTAAGTATTTATTTACTGAAGTCAGAGGTAAAGCCGTGTGTTTAGTTTGCGGGGAGCAGATCGCCGTGTTTAAGGACTACAATTTGAGTCAGCATTAGGAGACGAAACACGCGGAGAAATTCAAGAACGTGACTGATGCTGAAAGGGCGCGGACATCGGAAGCTTTGCTAGCTAAACTGCAAAAGCAGCAAGGCTTTTTTACCAAGCTTCACACATCCAGGGATGCAGCAACCAAGACCAGCTTTGTGATATCCCACAAAATCGCTAAAAACAGTAAGCCATTCTCGGAGGAGGAGTTTATCAAAGAGTGCTTGGTGGACTCTTCAGCACTAATATGCCCTGAACAAAAAGAAGCATTTGAGAAAGTCCCGCTCTCCAGGCGAACCATGACGAGAAGGGTCGAGGACATATCGGGTAATCTGGAGCTTCAGCGGCAACGTGAAGTGGCAAGTTTTGACTTTTTCTCCTTGGCTTTGGACGAAAGCTGTGATGTCCGTGACACAGCCCAGTTACTCGTATTTGTCCGCGGGATAACGCCGGACTTCAAGATTACGGAGGAGCTGGCAGCAATGCGGTCGATGAAAGGGACGACTCTAGGGAGCGATCTCTTCACGGAGGTAAATGCGTGCATGGACACACTGGGACTGAAATGGGACAGACTGGCAGGTGTCACAACGGACGGTTGTCCAAATCTTACAGGGAAAAATATGGGACTTTTAAAACGTATGCAAGATAAAGTGACTGAAATCGACACAGATCAGAAATTGGTATTTTTGCATTGTATTATACACCAACATGTGTTGTGCAAGTCACTGCTAAAAATGAACCATGTTATTGATGTTGTTACTAAAATAGTAAACTTCATCAGGGCACGGGCATTGAATCACAGACAGTTTGTCGCACTTTTGGAGGACCATGAGTCTGAGCATAGTGACATCGGCTACCACACAGCTGTCAGATGGCTCAGCCTGGGCAAAGTGCTAAAAAGAGTTTGGGACCTGAAAACAGAGATTCAAGAGTTTTGTCAGATGAAAGGCAAAGACATCCCAGAGCTCTCAGATGAGGATTGTATGGCAGATTTTGCATTTGCTGTTGATGTGACTGCACTGATGAATGAACTGAACACCAAACTGCAAGGCAGGGGCCTTTTTGTTCATGAAATGCACACCCTGGTGAAGGCTTTCATGAGAAAGATGCTGTTTCTTTCAAGCCAACTGGAGAGCAACAATCTCACTCACATGCAAACCCTGAAAGAAGTCACACCATCAGCTGATCACCTCCACAGGTACTCATCCATGTTAGGAGCATTGCATTGTGAGTTTTTAAGGAGATTTGAAGATCTCAGAACAATCGAGGATGAAATGCACATGATTTCCTCTCCCTTTACCTGCAGTGTGGATAATGCACCCAGTGATGTTCAGCTGGAACTCATTGACCTGCAGTCTGATGCAGTACTGGCAGAGCACTTTAAATCAGGATGTCTGCTGGATTTCTACTCTTCTCTCAAGGAGGAGACCTTTCCAAACATGAAGAGACATGCTCAGAAGATGTTGGTTCTCTTTGGTTCTACCTACATATGTGAACAAACATTTTCAATGATGAAGTTTACGAAGTCCAGGTATAGATCATCTCTCACTGACGACCATCTGTCAGCTGTGCTTCGCATCTCCACCTCAGACATTCAACCTGACTTCGATGCACTTGTTAAAGGCCTACAGAAAGGTGATTTTTTGCACAAAACTGAAATAGCAGATCGATGGAATTTTTTTATGGTTTTAAAATAATTTCAGGCCCCTGGATAGTCCTGATTAGGCCCAATAAACTATCACCACATTTGACTCGAATAGCCCGCCATTTGGCAAACCGGAAGTAGCAGACGACAGGTGCGTGACGTCACGAGTGCCAGCTGCTGGAACAACCCCCAACAATCAACATGTCTGATACTAGTAGTTCTAGTAGCGAAGCCAGCAGTTTGCCAGACCTGGGGCCTCATGTACAAAGCGTGCGTACGCACAAAATAGTGGCGTACGCACCTTTTCACGTCAACGATCAGATGTATCAAGAACGAAAAGACCGTGGAAATGTGCGGTGCCTCACGGCAGCTTCAGGGCTGGCGTACGCACGTTTCTGCAGCTGCTGATTCTTTGGCGACACCTAAGGTGATGTTGGGAAACTGTTATAATAAATAAATGTGAAAACAATTTGTCGTCAGACAGTGATGTGCACATTTGAGACACATGAACAATTAATACTGATAAACAATTAATACACCCATGTGTCTCCATTTACATGAGTGGATATAAAAGCAGCGCAAAGTGGTTCAATGCATACCATTAAAAACAATGGCTGCTTTAGCAGTATTAGAAGACTTTGCAAATGGTGCAATTAGAAGAGAGCGTGTGTTCACTACAACAGAGAGGATTTGTGGCACATGATGGCGACTGGCTCATCAGCCGTTTTGAGGGAAATCCTCCTGGAACTGTGCGCAGAGCTGCGGCCGGCGTTGGAGCGCAACACAGCGAGGAGCCATGCTTTGCCTGTGCTCACAGGTGATGTGCACACTGGGGTTCCAACCGGAGCATTCCAGAGGGAGCTGGCCAACCGATTGGGACTGTGCCAGCCGAGCCATGCCAGCCGTGTGGGACAGAATTATCCGCATCTGAGCCACGTATATCAAATTCCCAACAGGCCAACATTAAAGCTCAATTTGCAGCGAGAGCCGGTTTTGTAATCGGAGCTATAGACTGCGCACACATTGCTATAAAAGCGCCATCACATGATGAATTTGTATGTTAACAGGAAACATTTTCATTCGATCGATGTACAGATCATATGTGATGCATAAATGCAATTAACCAAAAGTGTGGCGAGGTGGCCTGGTTCAACGCACGATTCATACATTCTGAGTAACAGCATAGTTGGGAACAGACTACAGGGTGGCACTGTGCGTGATGGGTGGCTTCTTGGTGAGTAACTTTATTCTTGTTTTGTCCTAATATTATTCCCGTGACGCGCATTGAGTATGTGCGCCCCCAGTTTCTATCCCGTCTTCACAGCATCATTATTATATTATATATATTAGTCGGTGGTTAAAGTTAGTTTCTTGCTGTTTTTTGCTGGTTAAACTTCAGTTTAAGATCTTTCTAACAAGCCCCTGATCGTCTCTGTGGGCATATATCAATAACCCCGTGCGTAAAGTGTGAAATATCTCAATCAGCCTTTTCCCCGGCGCACTTCTGCACGTTACTGTATGAACACGTTGTTGTGAGTTACACAAAAACATCGTTATTTACCTTGGGGGTAATCAGAGTGACCCACATGAGCTCCCACCACCCCATGAGAGAGCAGTGTCACCCATAGTTGCGCCGACTCTCTGTTCAAACCGGGTCGGTCACCCCCCCCCCCCCCCGCCTGTTTTGGCCACACTGCAACGGTGGGCAGCCAGTCTCCGCTTCACCTCCACCTTAATGTGGGACCACTTCTTCTTCACCTCTGCTTGTGAGGCTTCTCAGACCCCCCAGCATTAACAGCCTCAGGCTCTCCCACCCACTCCTCTTGCGTTTGCTGCTTATGCCGGATGACAGCGTACCAAAGAGTACATTTTTGCGCGCCTCCACTTCGGACAGTAGCACTTCCAATTCACTTTCAGTGTAATTTTTCTTTTTTCCCGTCTTACTCTTGTTTTTTTTCTTTATTTTCTGATCGTGCAGAGAGGGGAATCGCAGGTGCAGGGCTCATTTAAATATGATTTGCGTATTTAAGTCGGGGCGTGGACAGGGAGGAGTTGGGTGCTCCGACATGTGCGCTCAATTCCACGTTGATTGGGATGTACAAACGAAATGTGCTTGGATACATGCGTGCGCACATATTCGTACATCCGACGTTGGAGGTCATTTTGGTTTGGCCGTACGCCATGTTTCAGTAGGAAATCCACGCAAGTCTTTGTACATGAGGCCCCTGGACAGCTTCTTCACGGCAAATTTCGATCCGAAGATTGTTGATGACAATGAAGAGCCTAAGAAGAAACGACTGTGTCAGTCACACAGAAATTCCTTGTTAGTATAATGGACAGTCTTTCCGCCTGTCACGCGGAAGATCGGGGTTCGATTCCCCGACGGGGAGAGCTTGGTCTTTTATCAGCTGCCTGCCACCAAGTGATGATTGCTTTGATACTCTCACCCATCTTCGGCCTAAATGTCAATAGCCCCCTTCAAATAGCCTAACATGAGGCCAGGTTGCTTCGGTCAAAAGCCCTTTCCCGTTTACTATGGTGTTAAGTGCAAACCAAGACCTTATAATCAACAATGTGCCTTTTGCTAATGATTCTGTCCTGCCCAAAGCACTGTAGAAGGTTGTGACAACACAGCTAGTTGAGCTGTGGTCAGAAGATTCTCATGCAACAAGTGTCTTGGCTGTTGTTTAACAGGGCTCCTGAGGCAAACAAAAAGTAGGCATAGCATTTGGAAGCAAGAACTGTTCGTAAGTAGAGCGGCCACAATAATCTTTAAACAAGATGATGCAGTGGCAGAATAGCAATACGACATGGTATTGCTCAGCAAGGAGTAAACTTGGGTTGCCTTGCCAGTGAAAATGTTTCTCTAGGAAAAGTCTGCAATGTCAGAAGTGGGATTTAAACCCACGCCTCCAGGGGAGACTGCGACCTGAACGCAGCGCCTTAGACCGCTCGGCCATCCTGACTACTAATATGAATATTTGACGACACTGTCGGCGGGCCCAGGCATCATTCCAGGGAATATGTGGGTCTGCGTTGTGTTCGTGTTGAAGGGGAATATTGACGAGGCATGCAGCTTCATGGAAGACTCTCCTTCTGAGTGATGGGACTGTGATAGCAATTTTCCTGCACCTTGAAACGGGACACCAAAATCTTATTTCACTCCTTGGCGATAGTTGTCTTTTCATCTGACGACTGTGTCAGTCACACAGAAATTCCTCGTTAGTATAATGGACAGTATCTCCACCTGTCACGCGGAAGATCGGGGTTCGATTCCCCGATGGGGAGAGCTCGGTTTTTTATCAGCTGCCTGCCACCAAGTGATGATTGCTTTGATACTCTCACCCATCTTCGGCCTAAATGTCAATAGCCCCCTTCAAATAGCCTAACATGAGGCCAGGTTGCTTCGGTCAAAAGCCCTTTCCCGTTTACTATGGTGTTAAGTGCAAACCAAGACCTTATAATCAACAATGTGCCTTTTGCTAATGATTCTGTCCTGCCCAAAGCACTGTAGAAGGTTGTGACAACACAGCTTGTTGAGCTGTGGTCAGAAGATTCTCATGCAACAAGTGTCTTGGCTGTTGTTTAACAGGGCTCCTGAGGCAAACAAAAAGTAGGCATAGCATTTGGAAGCAAGAACTGTTCGGAAGTAGAGCGGCCACAATAATCTTTAAACAAGATGATGCAGTGGCAGAATAGCAATACAACATGGTATTGCTCAGCAAGGAGTAAACTTGGGTTGCCTTGCCAGTGAAAATGTTTCTCTAGGAGAAGTCTGCAATGTCAGAAGTGGGATTTAAACCCACACCTCCAGGGGAGACTGCGACCTGAACGCAGCGCCTTAGACCGCTCGGCCATCCTGACTACTAATATGAATATTTGACGACACTGTCGGCGGGCCCAGGCATCATTCCAGCGAATATGTGGGTCTGCGTTGTGTTCGTGTTGAAGGGGAATATTGACGAGGCATGCAGCTTCATGGAAGACTCTCCTTCTGAGTGATGGGACTGTGATAGCAATTTTCCTGCACCTTGAAACGGGACACCAAAATCTTATTTCACTCCTTGGCGATAGTTGTCTTTTCATCTGACGACTGTGTCAGTCACACAGAAATTCCTCGTTAGTATAATGGATAGTATCTCCGCCTGTCACGGGGAAGATCGGGGTTCGATTCCCCGATGGGGAGAGCTAGGTCTTTTATCAGCTGCCTGCCACCAAGTGATGATTGCTTTGATACTCTCACCCATCTTCGGCCTAAATGTCAATAGCCCCCTTCAAATAGCCTAACATGAGGCCAGGTTTCTTCGGTCAAAAGCCCTTTCCCGTTTACTATGGTGTTAAGTGCAAACCAAGACCTTATAATCAACAATGTGCCTTTTGCTAATGATTCTGTCCTGCCCAAAGCACTGTAGAAGGTTGTGACAACACAGCTTGTTGAGCTGTGGTCAGAAGATTCTCATGCAACAAGTGTCTTGGCTGTTGTTTAACAGGGCTCCTGAGGCAAACAAAAAGAAGCCATAGCATTTGGAAGCAAGAACTCTTCGGAGGTAAAGCGGCCACAATAATCTTTAAACTAGATGATGCAGTGGCAGAATAGCAATACGACATGGTATTGCTAAGAAAGGCGTAAACTTGAGTTACCTTGCCAGTGAAAATAGTTCTCTAGGAGAAGTCTGCAATGTCAGAAGTGGGATTTGAACCCACGCCTCCAGGGGAGACTGCGACCTTAACGCAGCCCCTTAGACCGCTCGGCCATCCTGACTACTAAAGGGCATATTTGACGACACTGTCGGCGGGCCCAGAAATCATTCCAGTGGGGTGCCATGACCTAAACGTGTGGAAAGTTATAAATCATATCTGTCCATTTAGCCTTCTTACACTTGCTCTGACTTAAACTGCTACTGTGTCAATGCTAAATGATGAAAAGGAGTTCTAACTCAAAGGTCAAAACAATAAGGATCAAAGGAAATGTGTGTCCCTGTATAGGTCCCTCACTGTGTCAGGAGAAACTGAGTCCTTTCAGGCACTAGAACTCAATGAAGAAAAGACTTGAGCCTGAAAAGTTGTCCACAAGACAAAATGTATAAAATATGAAGTATACTATTAATTTAAGACTGCTCTGTCAGAAGTCAGCCATGGTGCCTGAGAACTTTAAGCAATGGACCTGTATTTAATTTGGCCAAAGGTCATTTCTATCCGTGCCCTTGTTTTAGCATGTGCATGTGCATGCCCTTGTTCCTGGATCAGGATATGGTGTGAGGACGTACGGCCAGCATGCATAGCCTCTGTCCCCAAGCAGGACACCATTGAACTCTCCTGCAGAATAAGAGAAATGTTGGATGGATATACATGTGTTAAGACTTGGCAATTTGATGCAATATGTGCCTTATATGGCTATCTATAATAAAGTATGACGAGCACTTTAAATTCCTTAAGATGACCTCTACACCTGACCTCTCATTACATTACCAAAATTCTGCCTATGCTACACCTTACTTCAAAAGTACCCTCCTTCAGGTAAGTAAAATTCTTGCACCTTGTGCAAACCTCTGTGCCAGTGAGGATGCTCGGAAGATCCCAGAATCATGAACTGATCCCGGCCATTTAGCCTCAATGTTGGAAATGAAATGACCTCCATCACAGATCATCTGTATGCTCGGAGGATAGGAGTCAATGATGAGGTTTCACAGGGCATAAATGTAACATTGCTCAGCATTACTCAAAGGGGTTGATGTGGTGTTTTTCAAAATGAGAAATCCAGTTCAGAGTCTATGGACAATTATCCCCAAGTGTACCTGTACATTTAGCATATGGAAAAATGTTCGGTGTACATAGTCAGCCTCCACGGGTCCAGCAGGGAACTGGACAATGTGACAATGTTTAAATCCAGACTGAAAGTTCTATTTAGATGTGCATATGACACCTGAAAGTATTTTGTCTGCACTCTTCACTTTTAAATTAATTAATTAATGATTTTTTTGTTTTTTGGAATGATTTTATTGCCGCCTTGTGATTTTATGTAGCTGTAAAGCACTTTGAATTGCCTTGTGTACGAATTATGCTCTACAAATTGCCTTGCCTTGGATGCGTACATGGGTACAGTGTAGTGCACCGATAACATTGGGGATGCCTGAGGGAGATGACGAACTTAATGCAAATACTTAATTCAGTAGGTTGTTTTACATTATCGGCTACTGTAAATGTGGAGCAGCAGCCTGAAAGGACAGAGGTCCGTCCTCCGACATTCGCAATACTGACACTCTCCCTCTGTTCAAGTCTTAACTCAAAACCCATCCGTTTAACTTTGCTTACCTCCATTTATTGCTCCGTTCTGTGTATTTTTAATATGGTAAGATTTTTTAATTCCTGCGTTTTATCTAATATCTTGTTTGTACAGTCCTTGACTGTTTTGAAAGGAGCTTTCAATAATTTGTATCATTAACATTATTACCTGTCCCCCATTTTTCTGAGTCTGGTCCTACGTGGGTGTAGATCGGATGTTTGTTAGGTATTGATTAGTTTTAATGAATACCATGTTCTCTCTCATTTAATTTCATGTTCAATACGTGTGTATAGTTGCGTTTCTTTAGTTGCACTGGCACCGACTGATTGATTTTTCGAGACAGTGAAAGTGGTGATATGATAACCACAGTTTTTGTTTCGTTTTTTAGACAAGACATGAGTTGCGGGAGCGCAGAATTCTAGGTGAACATTTCTTTCGGGAGTCTGTTCCAGCCGGTCGGACATTTTTTGAGTTGCAGCTAAGCTAAGCTTCAACTTTAGCCTGCCCGGTACCAGGCTAGTTCAGCAGCATAAATTACCATGGTTACTCAGCGGGCGTTCAAATAAGCCACTTTTATGGAACGGAACTCTCGCTAAATTTAGCCAGAAGTAGCGAAATAAGCCAGGCTTTCCGCTAAGCCAGCTCCTAGGAATACCCCAGGTGGCTAAAGGATCTCTGGAAAATGGCAACAACCCACTTCAATTGCAATTTAATGAGAAACAAGATGGTATGGTTCAATTCAATCTGTGCTCAGTCATAACATGTGGTTGAAAGAAAAAGGATATGAATTAGGATGAATAAAGAAATAAAATGAACCTATGTTTTTAATATCTGTATGGAAACATGTCATGGTATCATGTGATGTTAGAAACAGCTCTGATGTCATACTGTTGGTACCACATGAGGGGTTTCTAATTCAATTAGAACCGGAAAAAAACCAAAAACTCAATGCTGATCCTGAACTGTCTGTGGACGGCTCAGCATCCCGAAACACAGCCACTGGTAAGAATTAAACAACATTATTACTAACTAACAAGTGAGAATTAAGCAGATTATGCTGAAATTTTATTTTTAACGCTCTGACCTGAATTAAGAGAGGACAGACAATATTTATCCTAAACAGGTTAATCAGTTAGTCATTGGGAAGAAATGGCTGCTTTCTTGATGCTGTGCTGCTCCCAAAATGAGATCTAACCACAAACATTTCTGTCCTGCAGCAAAGAACAACACAGGAGGAGAAACTGCAGTGGAGCAGTTCGGCAATTAATGAACAATTAGTTAACAATTAATCATGGTTTACTAAAACTTCTCAAATTTTCCCAAAAATTCTGTGTGTGTTTTTGTCTTCTTTTGTTTTCTTCTTTCTTTTGTTCTGTGTTGTGTTGTGTTGTCTTGTGTCTCTGTGTTGATGTGTTCTGTTAGATTCGGTTCTTTTAGTAGGAAGCTCAAGAACGGACCAGATTAATTCAAGTGAAAATGAAGTGTTTATTTGTAGTCACACGTCAAAGCATATCAGCGCTGGGCTCAGTGGGAGAGTCCCCGCAGGAAGTCTGTCAGACTGCGCGCTGATTTCCGGGTATCATGTTTATTTATAGTGTCATAGGTTGGACTCACATTCGACCGAGTATGATTGGACATGAGTAGGTTCAACATATTTTCTGGACCAGCCCAAAACAATGTGTGTGTGTGAATCTGCCCTTGCTTTCCCAGGCTTTCCTAATTGTTTTGTCTTTCTACTCCTGGATCACTTTAGGTCATAATGGAAAAGTACTGAGACTTATTTCATTCATAATGTCAAAGAACAAAGCCAATTTTAACAGTTCTCTAAATGATTTGAATTTTTTCCACAACAGAATAAGTTGATAATACAGAATTTCTCATGAATACTGGACAGCAACTTGGTGAGAATTCTCGTATTGTCCTAAAAACAAGGGTTATCCCAACTGGCCAGTTGTTTTGTTTTGGTTTATGTTTATTTTATGATTTCTTTGATTTCATTTTTCTTTTCTTTTGTTTTTGTTTTGGTTTGGGGTCCATATGAAAAAATAAATAAATAAATGATGAATTGGGCATTAGGATTGAACCTTTCAAAGAGACATGCCCTAAGTATAAAAATACAGTGCAAATGACATTTTGCACTACTGCGCTGCCCGATTTCTTGTCCTTCTAATATTATTCCACAGATTCAGAACCACTACAGGACGTACAGCTGGAGGACTCATAAGCTTGAGTTCTGGGAGGCCTTGCCCATCATGCCAAGATGATAGTGGAAAAACCACACAACAAAATGATCCCAAAAGAAGATTAGCTAGGAAAAAGGGTGGTGAAGACCCTTTATGGAGGGACGTACTGGTAACCTCTCCTTCCAAGATTAGTTCCGGATCAGAATGCTGAACGGACGTTCAGCCAACAGGAGAACCAAGCACCAAGCAGTGACAGGATTAGACCAGAAGAGACCACACGACTCGTCACATGGTCATCAGAAAAAATATATGTATCATTTTTGTTCATTTAAAAGAAATGTTAATCATAATTTCTCAACAGGTTCATATACTCATGGTATCATGCCCTGGTTAAATTTGTATTTCTGTTTTCATTTTTAAATCATTTAGCGAATTCCTCTTAAATGTTGTTAATGAATCATTTTTAGTATGTCCATTGCCATTGGTGTGACTCAGCTGATCAGAGTGGGACCTTAGACATTGATTAATACTCCTGATATAGAAAGTTTAGCTAAAGCATTAGAATTATTTTTACTATTTCCACATGCCTGTGCAATGAAGACTTGCTTGCTGCTGTAATTGCAAAGAAGAACAGCTTACACATAAGCTTTCATAATGACACATGAAGTCACTTCAAAATGGAGATGGCAGAAATTTACCTATCTGATTGTGCTACATCTTAAAGGTAAGTGGCGTCTTGCAGCTTGGGGGGACTGCTAAGAAACTTGCTGCTGCTAAAACAGATGTGACACAATACAGAAGATTACATTCCTACCTCAGTTATTTGACTGAATTGGTTGAAATGATAGAAATCACTTCAAAAGGAATTGTTAAAATTGGCTTTGTTCTTAGACATTATAAATGAAATAAGTCTCAGTACTTTTCCATCCAGGAATGGGAAGACAAAACAATTGGAAAAGCCTGGGAAAGCAAGGGCAGATTCACACACACACATTGGGCCTCATGCAAGAACCGTTCGTACGCACAGATTTGTTCTTAAACCGTGCGTACGAGTGATTTAAGAGAATTTGCGCATTCACCAATCTTTTCGTATTTTACGTTTTCTTTCAGGTACGAACAGAATTTACGAGTGATCCAGACCTGTCGTAGGAGATTCGTAAAATAATCCGCTGTTATTCAAATCAAGTTTGCTTGACTAATGGATTGTATATATAATTACTTTGAAGCAAACATAAATAAATATATACATTATACCCATAATTATGCTGACATTATTCTGTTTGACTTAAATTAAAGGTTAATCTGACTCTGTATATAACACGAACCAGCGGCTGACTTGCTACTTTTGGATGCCTTAGTGCGTCAGGCTCTTGGAAGAGACCGTGTAGATATCCTGCGGAGACAGACGAATGGCTGACATCGCGATTAAGACTGCCAAGGACTGCGCTGCTGCAAATATGCAACTTGCTAGAGCACAACTCCAGAGAGAAACACGCTGATCTAACCCAATTCTACCACACGCCCAGGTCCTCACCACCCTTGGATTTTTGGCCACAGGAACCTTTCAGAGCGAGATTGGAGATAGATCGGGGGTGTCCCAGTCCTCTGTGAGTCGTGCGCTCCCCTTGGTCATCAAAACTCTCATCAGGTTATCACCCACGGTACATCAAATTCCCATACACCGCTGTCCAACAAGTGCAAATTAAATGAGACTTTCATGTCGTGGCTGGACTGCCAATCATAATTGGAGCACGAGACACATATACGCATCAAAGCACCCGTGCCGTTGTGCAGCGCACTGAGCTGAAGGCCAGGTGAGTGCGTCTCGATACAGCGGGGGGCAAACTGCTCTATAGCCCAGAGAAGCCATGCCAGATTTGCGAAATATTTCCATGAACGAGGGTCTCCACCTGAACCAGCCCAGGCAGACCAGAAGGTGTGGTGCCAGAAGACCCCCCTCATGGACCACCCCATCAAAGAGCCATCATTTTTTATTTTATTTAACCTTTCTTTAACCAGGAAATGGTCCCATTGAGTTACAATAACTCTTCTGCCAGGGAGTCCTGGCCAAGAAGGCGGCTTAAAAAAGTTACATTACAATAAAACACAAGAGACCAGACAAAACCACTACTACATCACATCTAAACAGAAGTAAACATATTAAAAACTGAGTATACACAGACACTAAAAATCATAATGAAGCAACAACAGATTGCACGGCTTTAGTTGCAGTCATCGAGCGCCTGCCCATGGCGAGACGTCTGTTACGATTTGATGAGAAGTGTGGACCCCGGAGCGGATACACAGAGACAGGTGAAGTAGATGGTATTCCAACGTATATTTATTTTCGGATGACGTAATCCAATATTCCAAAATTCCAAAAACATGAAACAAGACGATAACTCTGAAAGACCAGGATAACGCAGCTAATGCAAAAACAATCTGGCAAAGAAAAGGGGAAGCAACCAAATATTTATAGAAGGAAGAATAATTAACAAACAATAGAAAACTGGTGTGTCATGGCAGCATGGCATCCCCTCCTGCTGGTGGAAGGAAAAACCAGGAAAAGAAAAGAAACACTTAAAGCGACATAATGTAACTTCTCAAAAAGCCCACTCTGGAGCTCCCCCTACAGGCTTGGAGGTAATGTACGGTTACACTGTCGTAAATACAACACCCTTTCACTTTCACTTTTCACGTTTGTTGACGAACCGGCGAGGAGTCAGAAGGTGCAAGCTATGTCGACCGAGAAGGTAAGAGTAATCAAATGTACCTGGGAGCTGAGAGGGGTCTATTTGTTTTTGCGGTAGGTGTGCCAGAAAGCAAGTCGAAGTACTTCCGCTCAGCTCCCGGGCCGCTACCGGGCCGGTCCAGCAAAGTTACATAGCGCAGTTTTTCCAACTCAGACCCCCGAAGGGCATAGGAGACAGGCCGATCGTAATATTAAAACTCATTCTAGCCGCACAATTTTTTTTCAAGCTGTTATTTTAAGGTAGAAATGTTATATTTGGCCTTGGAGTTGCAGCAGTGGCTGTGACAACGTCTTTTTTTAAAAGCTATTTTCATATTAAACCATTTCTTTTTATTATTATTTCTGTGACAACTACAGGTGACACGAAATTAACAGCACTCCTAATTGCTTCCCATTTCTTTGCTTTAGCAGGTCCCGTAATTCCACTGCTGACACTGCTAAAAATGACAGATTTTCCTTTTTGGATCTCTGAAAGCAGAACTTCAATCTCAGAGCCCCTAAAGTTGTTCTTTTTGCGCCTTGATGCCATTCTCATGACTCAACACTTCCTGGCACAGGAGCGAGGAAGCGCAGCCTATTATGGTATAATCTTGGGCGTGGAGTATGCAAATCTACTATCCTCGTGCACGTGGATAGTAGATACGCACGAGTGGGATTCATCATTTACGCAGGTCGTTTACACACTTTTTCCGAAGTTAAAGGGGAACTCCGGGGCATTTGAAGCGTGTTTCCATTGCTAGAGGTTGTCAAATACTGATAGTAGGACATAGAGAGGTGCGTATCTGCGCTCCCTGTGTGAAGATCGCTCTGTCCGCACAGCATGTCATGCGAGGCTAATACGTGGTGGCTAAGGGGCAAGCGCTAACCCTTCCACGTAAAACAACAACTTGCACACTGCAGAAACGTCACACCACTTTATAAACCATCCGACAATAAAGTCACAAGCCTTACCATCAAAACCATATGCATGGTTCTCACATTACTGGCATGGGGACGTTACAAAACAACTTTATAAACAGCATGTAACTCACCGGCTGGTTGTAGGCTCGCGCATGTGAAAGCCCAAAAGAGTCGATGGAGAATAATCCCATATACAAAGCAATTATCTTCTCTAGAAAAACTGCGTTCAAGTATTTAAAACATTACAACAATACATGCCCAGTAATATTCTTGTAATGTTTTAAATACTTGAACGCAGTTTTTCTAGAGAAGATAATTGTTTTGTATATGGGATTATTCTCCATCGACTCTTTTGGGCTTTCACATGCGCGAGCCTACAACCAGCCGGTGAGTGACATGCTGTTTATAAAGTTGTTTTGTAACGTCCCCATGCCAGTAATGTGAGAACCATGCATATGGTTTTGATGGTAAGGCTTGTGACTTTATTGTCGGATGGTTTATAAAGTGGTGTGACGTTTCTGCAGTGTGCAAGTTGTTGTTTTACGTGGAAGGGTTAGCGCTTGCCCCTTAGCCACCACGTATTAGCCTCGCATGACATGCAGTGCGGACAGAGCGATCTTCACACAGGGAACGCAGATTTGCACCTCTCTGTGTCATACTATCATTATTTGACAACCTCTAGCAATGGAAACACGCTTCAAATGCCCCGGAGTTCCCCTTTAAGAGCGTTTGTTGAATCTGACGTGGCGTGTTCTGAGTGTTTATTAAAATCCCTTCCTATAACTGTACATTTTAGTTAATGGAGTCAAATAATCTGAGATGGAGACAGGATTCTAAATTGTTAGTGTTGCTGGGTTTCAGGGTGAGAAATGAATTACATGTTAAAGTGAAATGAGGGCTGAGTCTTTGTACTGACGAACAGAACTGGGAGTTCTATAGTTCACTTCCTGAAAAATACTAAAGAACAAACATGAAGATGGATCACAGAAGGTTTCTTTATACCTGTAATGGAAAACAAACACAGTTTTGTTGCTTCATATTTATTTTAGCAGCAATTTAACTCAAGGAGGAACTCTTTCTTTCTGTATAAGATACTTAAAAAGGAAGAAACTGAAACATTTCCACTCAAATTCATATAAACTATAAACTGTAAGTTATCGTCTGACTCTGTCTGAATATTATTCATGTAAGAGAAGGAGTGGATCAAACACTGTAAACAAATACAACAACACAATGTTAAAGCAAATCTTCAAGAGAGACAGTTGAGGAAATCTCATCTGTTTCACTCATCGTGTAAAAAGTTCTATTATAAAATGATGAAGCTCAAAGGGAAACATGAAACTGTACAAATGGAACACAGAGATTCTCCTGTATGGATGCTGCTCCATTCATCAAGTTTCAGAAAACTGAGCTGGGATTTTCTGCAGGAATGAAAACGATCCAAACACTTGTCAGTCTTTGCTGCTCGATGCCGCTGTTGTGTTTGATGACATCAAAATGTCGTTTACTTCAACAAGCTGAAAGTCTGATAAACGTGAGAGTCTCTCGCCGGGTGCTGTGGTGCGCGCCTGTAATCCAAGCTACCGGGAGGCTGAGGCTGGTGGATCGCTTGAGCTCAGGAGCTCTGAGCTGCAGTGGACTATGCCGATCGGATGTCCGCACTAAGCTCGGTACCGATATGGTGCTCCTGGGGGAGCCCGGGACCACCAGGTCGTCTAAGGAGGGGAGAACCGGCCCAGGTCGGAAACAGAGCAGGTCAAAGCCCCCGTGCCGCTCAGCAGTGGGATCGCACCTGTGATTAGACGCTGCAGTGCAGCCTGAGTCATACAGCGGGACCCAGTCTTTTTACACTCTTTGTTCTCTCCAACAAAATACTGGGACAACACACACGCTCCAACATCACCTCTTTACACGTTACAGCAGTTTCTCTATCTTCTCTTTTCCATTGAAAAGCACAGCTGTTTCTTGGACCTACAGCGCCCCCACCTGGAGAAGACGAGCAACGACCATCAGCCACATCACTCACCGCTGCTTCACAGATACACTCTGCTCCATCACTCATTCAATCAAGCTGCTGCTGTCACATCACACACACTTTGAGGAGACTTTTACTGCTTTGATTAATTGAATACGTCCACAGAGATTCTTTTGGGGTGACAATGAGACACACACAACATAAATATGCAAACATTTTAGACTGTCTATCGTGTGACCTTCTCTACAGTTCTTGGATGTTTGTTAGATTGTAATATCAGCACTTGACATCTCCGAGTGTGTGCAACACTCAGACTATAAGACAGTGATGCAGATGAACTGCAAGAATTCTTACTGTTAAACATCAGAAGTGTAAAGTGAAACATGCTGTGTGTGTTACTGTGCTGATGAGTATTATTTCATGTCTTCTGCTGTGACAGAGGTCGTACTAATTCTGTGAATTACAACATTCGCTTTGCTCCAATCGTGCAGTTGTGTGGCATCATCACACTTACACTGATTTTTTTCTGAAAATGTCTCTGACTGTTTCTGCAGAGGTGACATGTGGTTTTATCACAAGTGCTTCTACTTCTGCTCAGTTAACATGTTAGACATGATCTTTTTAAAACAACCTGATGTGTAATTTAAAGTGTGCGTTCTTTATCTCAACAGTTAGGTGTTAGAAATGAGCAGTTTCTCCTCTCTCAGGTAGATGTGGTATTTATCAAAATCCCTTCCTATAATTGTACATTTTAGTTAACAGAGTCAAATAATCTGAGATGGAGACAGGATTCTAAATTGTTAGTGTTGCTGGGTTTCAGGGTGAGAAATGAATTACATGTTAAAGTGAAATGATCAAATCAAATCAAATTTATTTGTAGCACATTTCATGTACAAAACAATTCAAAGTGCTTTACATAAAATAAAAGCATTGCAGCAGGGAAGAAGCATAAAAAAAAACATAAAAGAATATAAATAGAAACAAATAAAATCATTTAAATGAATTTAAAAACAAGCAACAGTCCAGATAAGTTCAAAGATATCGTGCAGATTTCATGCATAGACACATGAGAACAGAAATGTCTTTAACCTGGATTTAAAAATGTCTCAATTTGGTGAAAGTTTAATCTAAACTGGCAGTTTGTTCCACTTGTTTGCAGCATAACAGCTAAATGCTGCTTCTCCATGTTTAGTCTGGACTCTGGACTGGACCAGCTGACCTGAGTCCTTAGATCTAAGAGCTCTGCTTGGTTTATATTCTCTGAACATATCACAGATGTATTTTGAGCCTAAACCGTTCTGGGATTTCTAAACCATCAGCAGGCTTTTAAAATCTATTCTGTGACTGACTGGAAGCCAGAGTAAATATTTTAAAACTGCTGTGATGTGCTCAGATCTCTTAGTCCAGTTAGAAGAGCGTTACAGTAATGGAGTCTACTGGAGATGAATGCATGGATGAGTTTCTCCTGGTGTTTTTGGGAGAGGAAACCTTTAATTCTGTTGATGTTTCTGAGATGGTAAAAAGCTGCCTTGGTGACAGCTTTGATGTGGCTGCTGAAAGTCAGATCTGAGTCTATCAACACTCCGAGGTTACCAACTTGGTCAGTGATTGTAAGTGCCCGAGTCTCAAGATATTTACCAATATTTACATGGCTGAGAGAAGGAGTGGATCAAACCCATCCATCCATCCATCCATTATCTATACCGCTGAATCCGTCGATTGGGTCGCGGGCGGGCTGGAGCCTATCCCAGCAGTCAATGGGCGAGAGGCGGGGTACACTCTGGACAGGCCGCCAGTCCATCGCAGGGCCACATAGAGACAAACGGGACAAACAACCATGCACACTCACACTCACTCCTAAGGACAATTTAGAGATGCCAATCAACCTAACATGCATGATTTTTGGACAGTGGGAGGAAGCCGGAGTACCCGGAGATAACCCACGCATACACGGGGAGAACATGCAAACTCCACACAGAAAGGCCCCAGCTGGGTGTTGAACCTGGAACCTTCTTGCTGTGAGGCGACGGTGCTAACCACCACACCACCGTGCAGCCCTGGATCAAACCCTGTAAACAAATACAACAACACAATGTTAAAACAAATCTTTATGAAAGACAGTTGAGGAAATCTCATCTGTTTCACTCATCTAAAAGTGTAAAAGTTATATTATAAAATGTTAGATGGATTTTTCAATGGAAGCTCAAGAACAAGCCGGAGGAATCTCAAGTTAAATAAAGTGTTTATTGGTAGTCACACGTCAAGCATATCAGCGCTGGGCTCAGTGGAACAGAGCTCCCGCAGGAAATCCGTCAGACTGAGCCTCGATTTCCGGGGATCATTTGCATTTATAGCCTCATAGGTTGGACTCATACTCGACCGAGTATGACTGGACATGAGTAGGTTCAACATGCTTCGTCATATTCTCTGGATCAGCCAAACAATGTGTGTGTGTGAATCTGCACCTGCTTTCTCAATTGTTTTGTCTTCCCATTCCTGGATCACTTTAGGTCATCGTGGAAAAGTAAAGAGACTATTTCATTCATAATGTCTAAGAACAAAGCCAATTTTAACAAAATAACTGGCCTTTCTGTACCATAATCACTTACAGACACACATACAAGTAGTGTTCATTTTACTTGTGGTCTTGTTCACATGTAAACACAACACATTAGGATGGAACTTTGTCACTTCCTGTTTAGGTTTAGCCAATAACGCAGGGTTGGGACTTTAAAAATCCAGACTTCTTAGCGAGGGTTAGGAAATGATCATGGTTAGGGGTCAAATGTAATCTTTTGACAGGGAGTTGGTACCTTATTTGGATAAAGGACAGTCTTTGAGTTAGGATTCAATTCAATTCAAACAAGAAAGAATGCCTTTCTAATCCCAAATTGAAAAAGATAACATTACAGTGATTGCTTTTCCACAATTTACATATTACCTTTACATGTGACTATGTGTCCCAGCAGGAAGCTGAGGACTTCTGTCCTGTGAATAGTTTTATCAGCTGTATAAATAAATATATATGATTTAATGTTCAACTCTTCATACCAATTTCTATGTGTAACTATAAAAAAGAATGATTCATAAAAGAAAATGACCCTGTTCTACACTTAGGCCCAATCCCAATTCCATTTTCTACCCCTTCGCCTACCCCTCGCCCCTTCAAACGGAGGGGTAGGCGAAGGGCTAGGAATGTCACCCCTTCGAATTGGGACAGCACTTCACACTCACGAACGTAATAAGTCCGCGCCGTCAGTTGTTACGTAACCAAAAGCGACAGCTTTAGCCAGAAGTAAACAAACATGTATGCTGCTGTGGTGTTCGCGCTGTCCTGGGCTATTCGGATATTTTTAGAAATATCTGCGTCGAATCGACGGAGTGCCATCAGGCGAAGGCGTCTTCCACATCTGGGAGCATTGCTGGATCTTGTTACGGTATGTAGAATGATAAATTAATGCAAATAACGTGTGTGAGTGAGCAGCTGGTAGCTTCCAGAGCCGGCGTGTGAATATGATAATGTGTGTGTGTTTGAAAGTGCTTCTAACTGTACATTTGTTATATCGTGTAATATAGAAACAATTTGCTTGTCTCGTTGGATTTGCTGATTTATTGATTGGAGTAGTATCCTAACCTGGCTAACCTAGCTGAAAACATAAGCTAACGTTTAGCCTTTGTTACTCACCTCGTTCCGTTTGGAATAAACATGCAGCTCATGCGTTTTTGAAGCGGTTTTCTTTGTACCAGGTTCAGATATGATGACATAAATAAATGCACTGCCTTGTGTGTGCTATCAATGTGTTGGTTTGGGAGGATGAAAGCCTGATCTTTCCATGTTTTTCTTTCCAGCAGACGGGTCGTCCTACAAATTATTGCCGATTGGACCACAACATGTACCCCAATTTTTTTGTTATCCCTTGTATAATAAATCTCTTCATACCAATATCCGTTCCAGTCGTTCATATGATGTTGATGTGATAATCATGCTCACAAACCTTTTGTCCTTAATTTCTTTTATTAGGCTCACATTACAGACTGGTAAGGCAGCTTATTTTCAGAAATAAAAGCTTAAAGTGTCTGCTGTAAAGTGTGTGGTGCAAATATGGACAATAAACAGTATGAATATAAACATTATGAACATAAACGGGGAACAGTGCAATCATCGAGAACGAGATGACCGGAGCAGGAACAGCGGAGGGCGCATCGGAGGTGCTGCATGGGCTCAGTGATGTTCTGGGGGAACAAGACACGACATGACATTATAGCATGCACTTTCATCCATTGTAAAAAATTTAAAAAAGGTGTTTCAGAATGCGGTAGTGGTGGCTGTGTGTACAATAGGTGCATGGCGCATCAACTCACCGTAAAGTTTGTCTATCATGCGCTCAAACCGAGCTAAAAAGCGCTCCGTTTTCTGCTCGTGGCGCTTCTGCTCCTTCAGGCTCTCCTGTATCAGGTAATCCATTATGGGATTGGACTTCCTACTTCTTTATGGGGATGACTTTAGAAACAGATCTTCGTTTTCGGCGCTAAACCTGATCAGGCTCTTTGTTTGTGCTTGAGTCCCTGTGAATCAGTTACGTATATGAATACTTGTGATAATAGGTAGCGAAATGATGCTCAAAAGGAACTTCTCTATGGTTAACCAACTACATTGCTTGTAAATACTCGTGTTACAATTTAAAAAACGACAACTCTTTCGCAGCACCTTCACATGCATTGACCGATTACTCCATGTAAAATAGCGACTTTTCCCATGTGCGTTTATAACAGAAAATAACTACACATTGCCACCATGTTAAACTCACACAATACACCAGTTATCACAACCTAAAACGGTTAAAACAGTTAAATTATGGGAAAAAAAATAGAAGAACTTACATTTGTGTGGTGAATTTTTAAAAAGACTCGCGATCTCCCGTTAGTCGCGTTGTACTCTGGGAAATATATCATACCCCTTCAAACGGAGTCTGCCTGGCCGAAGCCCTCCGTTTCAAGGAATACAACGGAGGGGTAGGGCTAAGGGGAAGGGCTTTGGAAGAGTATTGGGACAACACTACCCCTACACGTGAACACGCAAAACGGAGGGGAAGGGGTAAGGGGTAGGGCCAAGGGGTGAATTGGGATTGGGCCTTAGTCCAATTTGAGAAGAGCTAATGTTTGGATGCTGTTTTTTCTTTTGAAATGAGTTTAAACCTGACTTCAGCATACTTTGCCTTTAAGCTGAAGGTGGGAAGTGTTTATTTCAGAGGTTTTTGGTCATTTGAATATGAGTGACTATGAACCTTTTAAAAATCTTCTCAGTGGAAACTTTAGAAAAGAGTGCAGACTTTGACATTTCTCAATCCTGATATTTTTCCTGTTGGAAGTATGTTGTTCCACTTTTCTGGGTTTCTGAGAGTGTTTTCTTCATGTTGGGATGCAACAAGTCCTCAGCAGAAGTTAGAATCTTCCACAACTGGTGGAGTGAAAAGTGAAGAAAAAAAGTTGTGTAGACTGATGGTGTTTATGTTTGTTTTTAAATGATGCTGCGATGATGCTTCTGAGGAGGGAACCATGGCGATCATGGAATTCCTCTGGGCTGTGGCCACAAAGCTAAGAATCCTCTCACGGAACTGCAAACTTAACCTGAAAGTCCTGCAGCTCGGAATCATAGTTTAAGAGTAATTATTGAGCCTGAATATCACAGCACCTCTGAGCAAAGAAAGATAATAAAAAAAACTCATCTTATGAGGAAGTGGGGCTGACCCCGTTGTTGGGCAGGACACCTGCTTTTCAAGACTGTGATAGCTGATCAAAGGAAAAACCCACACAGTCACATGTGAAAGTGCTCCTAAATATGACAGATCTTAAGCTTTTACTTTGAAATAACTGGCCTCTCTGTACCATAATCACTTACAGACGCACATACAAGTAGTGTCCATTTTACTTGTGGTCTTGTTCACATGTAAACACAACACATTAGGATGGAACTTTGTCACTTCCTGTTTAGGTTTAGCCAATAACGCAGGGTTGGGACTTTAAAAATCCAGACTTCTTAGCGAGGGTTAGGAAATGATCATGGTTAGGGGTCAAATGTAATCTTTTGACAGGGAGTTGGTACCTTATTTGGATAAAGGACAGTCTTTGAGTTAGGATTCAATTCAATTCAAACAAGAAAGAATGCCTTTCTAATCCCAAATTGAAAAAGATAACATTACAGTGATTGCTTTTCCACAATTTACACATTACCTTTACATGTGACTATGTGTCCCAGCAGGAAGCTGAGGACTTCTGTCCTGTGAATAGTTTTATCAGCTGTATAAATGAATATATATGATTTAATGTTCACCTCTTCATACCAGTTTCTATGTGTAACTATAAAAAGATTGATTCATTAAAAAAAAGACCCTGTTCTACACTTAGTCCAATTTGAGAAGAGCTAATGTTTGGATGCTGTTTTTTTTTTTAAACGAGTTTAAACCTGACTTCAGCATACTTTGCCTTTAATCTGAAGGTGGGAAGTGTTTATTTCAGAGGTTTTTGGTCATTTGAATATGAGTGACTATGAACTTTTTCAAAATCTTCTCAGTGGAAACTTTAGAAAAGAGTGCAGACTTTGACATTTCTCAAACCTGATATTTTTCCTGTTGGAAGTATGTTGTTCCACTTTTCTGGGTTTCTGAGAGTGTTTTCTTCATGTTGGGATGCAACAAGTCCTCAGCAGAAGTTAGAATCTTCCACAACTGGTGGAGTGAAATGTGAAGAAAAAAAGTTGTGTAGACTGATGGTGTTTATGATTGTTTTTAAATGATGCTGCGATGATGCTTCTGAGGAGGGAACCATGGCGATCATGGAATTCCTCTGGGCTGTGGCCACAAAGCTAAGAATCCTCTCACGGAACTGCAAACTTAACCTGAAAGTCCTGCAGCTCGGAATCATAGTTTAAGAGTAATTATTGAGCCTGAATATCACAGCACCTCTGAGCAAAGAAAGATAAAAAAAAAACTCATCTTATGAGGACGTGGGGCTGACCCCGTTGTTGGGCAGGACACCTGTGGTCCGTTTCACGTAGCAGGTTTAGTGAAAACTCTGAGTTGCTTAACCCTGAAATGAGGGAAACCCTGAGTTTTCCGTTTCACAAAGGGAGGTAACTCAACCCCGAGAAATGGGGGTAACTCTAGCCTGTTTCACAAAGAGAGGTAACTTAACCTCTCGGTCAGTTACCGGAGTAACAGACTCTCTGAACCTAACCTGGTCGGAACCAGGTTTTATTCAAGAAACTGTTCAAATTGGCTTTGTTCTTAGACATTATAAATTAAATAAGTCTCAGTACTTTTCCATATGACCTAAAGTGATCCAGGAGTAGAAAGACAAAACAATCAAGAAAGCCTGGGAAAGCAAGGGCAGATTCACACACACACTTTGTTTTGGGCTGATCCAGAAAATATGACGAAGCATGTTGAACCTACTCATGTCCAATCATACTCGGTCGAATGTGAGTCCAACCTATGAGACTATAAATAAACATGATACCCGGAAATCAGCGCGCAGTCTGACAGACTTCCTGCGGGAGCTCTGTTCCACTGAGCCCAGCGCTGATATGCTTTGATGTGTGACTACCAATAAACACTTCATTTTCACTTGAATTACTTCGGTCCGTTCTTGAGCCTCCTACTAAAAGAACCGAATCTAACAAAATGGTGCCGTGACACGAGGTTCGAAGGCTCAAAGACCACCGTTCCGTGCGACCGACCCCGTGCGAGGGAGGACGCCTCGAGGTGATAGGAGGGACAGCTTTTTTCAGACAAATCAGAGGCGCCAGAAAAAAGGTGAGCAGAACACCACTTAATGACTAAATGTAAAATTTCTGCATATTGAATAACCTAAATGAAGTTGTCTGAATTGAGTTGTCCTCTGGTCATGATAATTCGAGTGTTAATGTACTGTCTGTCTATTTGAATTGAATGGTGACACATCGAGTATAAAAACACATACACACAGGGAAAGTATATAAGTGTCCTGTCAAGTGGATTCGGAAAATAAGACAAGGCAAATTCATTTTATAAATGAATACCAGTTGTGGAACTCGTCTTCAAAATTTTTCCGTGCACTGTTGAGAAGTGAGACGATGTAGTTTATAAAATCCCAAATTGAGGGGTCAACTATTTGGCATTCCGACGCGGAAGATTTCTCCTCTGACGGAAGTTGGGATATAGGATTGAGAATTCCGGGGTACGAAGAAGTATAATCCCGAAATATAGTCGGGTTAACTTGTTTCATTAATAGCGCCTTGAAGGACACTGAGGGACAGATTTTTTAATTTTCATACAACTGTGGGGGGATTCGCCGCTCGAAGATATTTGACTGCGCTAGCAGATCTCAAGTGGTTTCTGTTAAATATTGGGGTTTGGCATAGATAAAAAGGGGGTAGAACAAGTGGCTGCGCGTGCTTATACGGGTCGCTTTGTTTGGGGAAATCAGTATTTTTATGGTGTGACCCAAAGTTTTGGAATAAACAAATGCTTTGATAAGTGGAGCGCACAGAGCACAGCGTTCTGCGTTGAAGTTTCTTCACTACTTTCAGCATTTGGGCAACTAAGGCCTTCCATATACTTTGAATAACACGTGTATAACTTTTGAATATGTCACAAAAATTGATTGACGACTGGAAAAAATGCAAATCCAGCTCGCTGGGGTCGGTGCTGGTTGACACGTTAGAAAGATGGAAGAAATGGTCCCGGGGTGAGAAGAAAAACGAGGGACAGATAAATTGGACTGGAGAAAAGCAGAAAAAAGAGTGTGAGAGTTTTCTCCACTGAGGCTGAGTGTGTGTGTTCAAAATGTTTTCAAAACAAACGAGAGACTAAGAATCAAACACATGCAGGGTACAGAAGGAAAAACTTGATATATGATATATTTGATCCCAAAGTTTATTGACAAAACTTAATAAAATTTTTTCAGCATCAACGTACTAATAAGAGACCTATAAGAAAGAATTAACAGATTTGGAGGCTTGACCTGAGGCCTGAAGTTACTAACTAAAGATCAGCTGTGCAGCAGCATTACAGGAATAATGAAAAGCCTCAAACACTTTTTGAGCCATAATGTTCCCAAGTTAATTTTATATTTGTTCTCTTTATCATAAATGCGCACACCCTAAGATTGTCTTTTCTCAACCCTGTTTATTCTCTCATTCAGCCCTGAGAGTGAGAACAATCCAAACAGACTCTGGGTGATCATTGGCCTGAGTTTATAATGATATACTGCTTATAATATAGGTTTAATTTTGTACAAGAGCAAATAGTATTGATTCATCCATCTAGTTTAAAATGCATATGATTAGGAAAGACACCAAAGTATGTAGATAAACTGAAAACAGCTTTACAATGAAAAAATCACAGAGATGAGATAAGAAACAATAAATCCAGGAAGAACAGTGTTTGAGACATTCATACAAATTGTTACTGAAATAGGATTTAACAGCTCTCTTATAAAGCGAAAGTCATAAACACAAGCAGAGTGTTTAGGAGATTTGCTCCTTTAGTTAAAATATAATCTAAAAAAATGTTCTACAAAGTGAAATTTTATGTTTCCACCTGAAACAGGACAGAGAGCAGGCAGTTAGACCATATGACACAGATTAAACAACCAGGATTTAGGATTTAATATCACGGCCAGACAGTCAGATGTCAAACAATTTGATATCATATTAAAGTTGTTGAGGCTTAGCCTTTAGTCTTATTAGGAGATATTAACTTGACTTTAAAATTTTAGCTGCTCTGAATTTCCTCTGCCTCAGGTCACCAATTCAATAGTCAATAGTTATCACCAATATTTAGATTCAAACTAAACCATTTGACTATTTAACTAAATCATTTAACTATTTAACTGCAGCAGATCTATGAAACAGTTAATATACTCCCTTAACAAAAAAAAAGCAAATAGATTTAAATTCATTGGAGGACTACAGAAAGGACAGCTGCAGCAAAGCGTGAGCCATAACAAGACAAGTCAAGGTTTGTTTTTATGGCGCATTTAAAAACAGTGAGCAGAATGCGACTTGGTTAGCCAAAATAACGATCTATGCAAACACAGACTTAATTTGGCTGAAGCTATCCCTATTATGCATTATATTATGCATTATTTAACCTACTATTTTATATGATATATAATATATGACCTATATATGAATGTTTTCAGGTTGTCCCACATGAGGCCTGGACGAGGAGAAAATACCCTGTCCATAGCTTTTTTGGGACACTAGGAGATATTGTGTGAATGTGGAAAATTTGGGTTGCCAAGCGACAGCCATGGTGAGGGGGGGCTGAGGAGATCCCAAAGGGGGTGTTCCCAAAGGGGGCACTAACGGCTTGGGGGACAAGGGCTACCTGAGGGGGGAGGAGAAGGACGCCAGTAGGTGGCGTGATGGAAATTCAAACTGTGCTGAGTCATTGCCTGTGGTTGAAAGAAAAATGATATGAATGGGATGAATGAAATGTTCTGTAATTAGTTGTTTTGGGTCATCGGAAGACGTTCCATTAGAGATGACCAGAAAGTTTTAATCTACTACACTAAATCGATCAATCAATCAGACGTTATTTATATAGCAGTTTATATAGCACTTCTCAACCCAAGAAAATATAGAACAAAGACCTTTCAGATCAAACGAAGCAGTGAAACCCAAGGCCACATACAGACACATGCACACTCAGATATAAAGCCACGCACACACACACACACATGCCACACATACTGGAAACAGGGACCACAATGTGATCCTCAAAGAAAAATAAATGATGAATTAGGATAAATAAAGAAATAAAATTAAACTAGGCTTTTAATATCTGTATGGAAACATGTTATGGTATCATGTGATGTTAGAAACAGCTCTGATGTCACCCCGTTAATACCATAGGAGGTGTTTCTGATTAAGTTAGAACCGGAAAAAACTTAATGCTAATCCTGAACTATCTGTGTACGGCTCAGCATCAAAAAACACAGCCACTGGTAAAAATTAAACAACATTAGTACTAACTAACGAGTAATACTAAAGCAGATTATGCTGAAATTTTATTTTTAACGATCTGACCTGAATTAAGAGAGGACAGACAATATTTAACCTAAACAACTTAATCAGTTCGTCATTGGAAAAATGTCTGCTTTCTTGATGCTGTGCTGATACCAAGATGAAATCTAACCAAAATATTTTTCTGTCCTGCAGCAAACAACAATCACAGGAGGAGAAACTGCAGTGGAGCAGTTCGGCAATTAAGTAACAATTAATCATGGTTTACTAAAACTTCTCAAATTTTCCCAAAAATTCTGTGTGCGTTTGTGTCTTCTTTTGCATTACGACTTCCCGGACTTGGAACAGGAAGACATGGAATCAAACTCATAATATGAAGACCACTGTTTGTATACTTAGGCCTAAATGAAGACATGAGGGTTGCTTGGGCAAACCCAGAAATGCAATATATGTTTGTCATCTGTTGTCATCTGTTGTCCTAACCTGTGGTGTCTGGTGTTGAATGTTGTTTGTGTGTTGTCATGATCCCAAAACTGTCTAAATGATTTTCCACAGCAGAATAAATGGATAATACAGAAGATCTCATGAATGCTGGACAGCAACTTGGTGAGAATTCTGGTGTTGTCCTATAAAGAAGGATTATACCAACTGTGTTGATGTTGATAGTGAGGATGTGTTCCCTAGATAATTTGAATTTTTAAACGGCAAAATAAGGAGATGGTACTGGATTTCTCATTAAGGCTGCACAGCAGGTTGATGACTATTCTAGTTCCTTAAAGCAAGGGTTATACCAACTGGCCAGTTGTTTTGTTTTGGGTTCTGTTTATTTTGTTATTTCTTTGATTTTCTTTTGTTTTGTTTTGTTTATTTTGATTTTGTTTTGGTTTGGGGTCCATATGAAAAATAAATAAATAAAGAATGAATTGGGCATTGAAATTGAACATATCAAAGAGAGATACCCTAGTATAGAAATACAGTGCAAATGACATTTTGCACTACTGCACTGCGAGATTTGCTAATATTATTCCACAGATTCAGAACCACTACAGGACGTACAGCCGGAGGACTCATAAGCTTGAGTTCTGGGAGGCCTTTCCCATCATGCCAAGATGATGGTGGAGAACTACACAACGAAATTGTCCCAAAAGAAAATTAGTTAGGGAGGGGATGCTGAATATCCCTCAAGGAAGCGATGTACTGGTGACCTCTCCTTCCAAGATTAGTTCCGGATCAGAATGCTGAACAGACGTTCAGCCAAGAGGAGAACCGAGCACCGACAGGATTGGACCACAAGAGACCACACGACTCGTCATGTGGTCATCTAAGAAAGATATATCATTTAGAAAGTTAATCATAATTGTTCAAGAGGCTAATATACTCATATAGTCGAGCCTTGGTTAAAATTAAATGTGTTGTATTTCATTTGTAAAGTGTTTAGCTGATTCCTCTTAAAGGGTGATAATGAATCATTTTTAGAATGTCCATTGCCAGTGGGGTGACTCGGCTGTTTGGAGCGGGACCTTAGACTTAGAACGGTAATAAGTTGGTCGGTTGCCAAGTGCAACTAGGGGCCATAGGTGAATTTTTCCCGGTTAAGCCATCGGGTTTTCGCTCCTATTCGCTGCAAACGGTGGACGAACCTGCTGGTAATGTTAATGGCCGTATGCAATGTTTGAGTGTCAGTAGTATGGAAATGATGTGAATTTTTTGGATTAATCAGTATTGTGTTGTTATGGTACTTATGGGGAAGCAGGGCCTTGCTAACCACATAAGGTTTTAGGCCATTATGAACAAAGATTCCACACGGAGGATGGGTTCGGGGCCACATACACACAATACATATAGCAAATTATCATTTTCTAAGAAATGTGCTCATTTGCGGAGTTATTATCAGTTGAGTGGGGAAGGTTTTAAACTTACTAGAAAAGAGTCTCTGTTTCTAGAATCTTGATTAATACTCCTGATATAGAAAGTTTTGCTAACGCATCACAATTATTTTCTAAATGTGCTTATTTGCAGAGTTATAATCAGTGACTTATGAAGGTCTTAACCATCTCGGAAAGAGTTTCTGTTCCGAGTGAAATGATGGAATAGTCCGGATTTGAAGGTGTAGCTTAAGCATTAGAATTATGTTTACTATTTCCAGGCCTGTGCAATGAAGACTTGCTTGCTGCTTTAATTGCAAAAAAGACCAGCTTACACATGAGCTTACATAATAACACATGAAGTCACATCAAAAGGGGGATGACAGAAATCTCCTAGCTGGTTGTGCTACATCTCAAAAGGTAAGTGGCTCTTGCAGTTTGGGGGGTGGCTGCTAAAGTCTTGCTACTGCTAATACAGATGTGACACAATACAGAAAATGACAGTCCTACCGCAGTTATTTGACTGAATTAGTTGAAATGATAAAATCACTTCAAAAGAGGGATTGTTAAAATTGGCTTTGTTCTTAGACATTATAAATTAAATAAGTCTCAGTACTTTTCCATATGACCTAAAGTGATCCAGGAGTAGAAAGACAAAACAATTAGGAAAGCCTGGGAAAGCAAGGGCAGATTCACACACACACATTATTTTGGGCTGATCCAGAAAATATGACGAAGCATGTTGAACCTACTCATGTCCAATCATACTCGGTCGAATGTGAGTCCAACCTATGAGACTATAAATAAACATGATAACCGGAAATCAGGGCCAGTCTGACAGACTTCCTGCGGGAGCTCTGTTCCACTGAGCCCAGCGCTGATATGCTTTGATGTGTGACTACCAATAAACACTTCATTTTCACTTGAATTACTTCGGTCCGTTCTTAAGCCTCCTACTAAAAGAACCGAATCTAACAAAACCTTGAGTTTCTTTCTGTCTCCGCCCTCTTTCAGCCACACACGCCATTTGATTTCCTCATTCATTCAGTCAGCAGAGCGAGTTCTTCTACTTCTATAACTCCATCAGGCACAGTAGGAGGCTACGTTTTTCACGAACATGACATGTCCTTTTGACAACGATCCCGTGGATGAAGGTTTAGCATTATTGCGCAGAGAAATAAATATTCGTTGGAGATGGTTATCAGACCGCGCATAGATTTTTGCATTTACAGACAATTATCTTTTTGAGCGGCACCATCAGAATGTGTTGGGACAAAAGAAAAAAAAGATAAAAGACAAATAAATATTTGTATGAATAGGCTTAAAAAATACATATATAGGCCTATTATATTTTATAAAGGCACTCGTGTCTTGGGGGTGGATTCCCTCTGGGGATTCCCTCAGCTGCCACTGCCCTCCCGTAAGAGGTGGTCGTGCTGGGCAGCACCCGTTTTACGGGCATCTGCCTTCTTTCTGTTGGCTCAGTAGAAGTCTGTGTTAGTTTAAATAGGCTTAATTATTTAACAGAACATGATATAGATGATGACTCTAAATTTTCCTTAGGAGTGAGTGTGAGTGTGCATGGTTGTTTGTCTCGTTTGTCTCTATGTGGCCCTGCGATGGACTGGCGGCCTGTCCAGAGTGTACCCCGCCTCTTGCCCATTGACCGCTGGGATAGGCTCCAGCCCCCCCGCGACCCGACTGACGGATTCAGCGGTATAGATAATGGATGGATGGATGATATAGATGAGAAGACATAGTTTATGTGTGTGAAAACAGCATTATGTTGGGAATAAAATAACTGCACAGTCAAATAGCCACTTAATATTTATTTTACAGTGTAAACCATGATCAAAATGAGGTACCTCCATGCCGAGGTCTCACCTGTTTGAACAATGTTTTTATATTTCATCTTAAACTGCCAAGTGAGCTTCTCCCCCGCAAAATTGCACCTAAATGAAATAAATGAATGGGCTACCATTCAAGCAGTTTCCCTGTAATATTATTGTGATTGCAGAGAACTACATTTAAACTTACACTTTTGCTGCTGCAGCGGTGTTGCACTTATTTCTAAAAACGTGTTGAAACTCGCCTTATGAGCGCATTAAGATTTCCAATTCGAGGTTGGTGAAAAACGTAGCCCCTCCTCTTCCCCGTTGCCAAGGTGACTCGTCGAATCGGGGCTCAATTGATGCTGGCTTTTTAAAGTTGTGGTGCACACGCTAAACTCAAGGTGAACTTACTCAGAGTTGATTAAACTCACTCAAATCAGCGTTTCTGGAACCGAAAACTCAGGGTTTTCTATCTCAGAGTAGATCAACTCAGAGATCAGGAATAGACTCAGAGTTGGTTGAACCTGCTTTGTGAAACGGACCCCTGCTTTTCAAGACTGTGATAGCTGATCACAGGAAAAACCCACACAGTCACATGTGAAAGTGCTCCTAAATGTGACAGATCTTAAGCTTTTACTTTGAAATAACTGGCCTCTCTGTACCATAATCACTTACAGACGCACATAAAAGTAGTGTTCATTTTACTTGTGGTCTTGTTCACATGTAAACACAACACATTAGGATGGAACTTTGTCACTTCCTGTTTAGGTTTAGCCAATAACGCAGGGTTGGGACTTTAAAAATCCAGACTTCTTAGCGAGGGTTAGGAAATGATCATGGTTAGGGGTCAAATGTAATATTTTGACAGAGAGTTGGTACCTTATTTGGATAAAAGACAGTCTTTGAGTTAGGATTCAATTCAATTCAAACAAGAAAGAATGCCTTTCTAATCCCAAATTGAAAAAGATAACATTACAGTGATTGCTTTTCCACAATTTACACATTACCTTTACATGTGACTATGTGTCCCAGCAGGAAGCTGAGGACTTCTGTCCTGTGAATAGTTTTATCAGCTGTATAAATAAATATATATGATTTAATGTTCAACTCTTCATACCAATTTCTATGTGTAACAATAAAAAAGATTGATTCATAAAAAAAAAATGACCCTGTGCTACACTTAGTCCAATTTGAGAAGAGCTAATGTTTGGATGCTGTTTTTTCTTTTGAAATGAGTTTAAACCTGACTTCAGCATACTTTGCCTTTAAGCTGAAGGTGGGAAGTGTTTATTTCAGAGGTTTTTGGTCATTTGAATATGAGTGACTATGAACTTTTTCAAAATCTTCTCAGTGGAAACTTTAGAAAAGAGTGCAGACTTTGACATTTCTCAAACCTGATATTTTTCCTGTTGGAAGTATGTTGTTCCACTTTTCTGGGTTTCTGAGAGTGTTTTCTTCATGTTGGGATGCAACAAGTCCTCAGCAGAAGTTTGAATCTTCCACAACTGGTGGAGTGAAATGTGAAGAAAAAAAGTTGTGTAGACTGATGGTGTTTATGTTTGTTTTTAAATGATGCTGCGATGATGCTTCTGAGGAGGGAACCATGGCGATCATGGAATTCCTCTGGGCTGTGGCCAGAAAGCTAAGAATCCTCTCACGGAACTGCAAACTTAACCTGAAAGTCCTGCAGCTCGGAATCATAGTTTAAGAGTAATTATTGAGCCTGAATATCACAGCACCTCTGAGCAAAGAAAGATAAAAAAAAACTCATCTTATGAGGAAGTGGGGCTGACCCCGTTGTTGGGAAGGACACCTGCTTTTCAAGACTGTGATAGCTGATCAAAGGAAAAACCCACACAGTCACATGTGAAAGTGCTCCTAAATATGACAGATCTTAAGCTTTTACTTTGAAATAACTGGCCTCTCTGTACCATAATCACTTACAGACGCACATAAAAGTAGTGTCCATTTTACTTGTGGTCTTGTTCACATGTAAACACAACACATTAGGATGGAACTTTGTAACTTCCTGTTTAGGTTTAGCCAATAACGCAGGGTTGGGACTTTAAAAATCCAGACTTCTTAGCGAGGGTTAGGAAATGATCATGGTTAGGGGTCAAATGTAATCTTTTGACAGAGAGTTGGTACCTTATTTAGATAAAAGACAGTCTTTGAGTTAGGATTCAATTCAATTCAAACAAGAAAGAATGCCTTTCTAATCCCAAATTGAAAAAGATAACATTACAGTGATTGCTTTTCCACAATTTACACATTACCTTTCCAAGACCAGGACCGGTCGAGACCAAGACAAGACCGAGTCCAAAAGACTCGAGTCCGAGTCAAGACCGAGTCCAGGACAGAAAAGAACAAGTTGTATGCATGACAGTATAAAGTCAATCATTTTGGGTTATTATTTGTTGATCTAAAAGCAAAAATAGTGTCACAACACCCAGTTTACTTTACCCGACCATTTATTTTACCCTACGTTTACCTGCTACCCTTTGTAACACAAGTACAGTATCACACAACCACAAATGTAATTCACAACAACCAATCGCTTATTCCATATTCACAATCGTTTGATTTTTTTATCTCATGAAACCAGTAATACCAGACGTACAGTAAGTGATGATAACTATGTCCAAAAACACATTACCTTGGCTTATCTTCTGCTATGTTAGCTAATGCATAACACATAGCCTAGCCTATGAGGCTAAGCACCGCCTAGCTCTGCAGTTAACTTACCGAGATGAATGATGCCTCTGCAGGTGTCTCACGAAGTTTGAAGTCGTCCCAGATGTTTCAGAGATAGTCGATTTGCAGAATCTGCAATCTGCCCTGTGTTTTTTTTTTCAGTGATGTGCTGAGAAATTCTTTGTGATTAGTAAAACCAAATTTCACTAGAGCGGAATTGGCCGACATCTTCTCACTGTGTGTGAATCAATAAATGAACGATAAGGATAAGAACGTTGGCAAGGCTCAGATGTAGGGCGCGCGGAAATAAACTGGTGTGTGATTGGTTATCAAGTGGTTACTTTTCCCTTGAATATTGTAACAAAATAAAGACGCCTGGACTCGGTCGAGACCAAGAACCATATTTGGCAAGACCAGTGGCCAAGACGGAGACAAGTCCAAGTCAAATACCAGTGAGTCCGAGACCATAAAAAAACGGTCTCGAGTACTACAGCCCTGTTTTGAAGTAAACGACATTTTGATGTCATCAAACACAACAGCGGCATCGAGCAGCAAAGACTGACAAGTGTTTGGATCGTTTTCATTCCTGCAGAAAATCCCAGCTCAGTTTTTGGAAACTTGATGAATGGAGCAGCATCCATACAGGAGAATCTCTGTGTTCCATTTGTACAGTTTCATGTTTCCCTTTCAGCTTCATCATTTTATAATAGAACTTTTACATGATGAGTGAAACAGATGAGATTTCCTCAACTGTCTTTCTTGAAAATATGTTTTAACATTGTGTTGTTGTATTTGTTTACAGTTTTTGATCCACTCCTCTTACATGAATAATATTCAGACAGAGTCAGACGATAACTTACAGTTTATAGTTTATATGAATTTGAGTGGAAATGTTTCAGTTTCTCCTTTTTATGTATCTATTACAGAAAAAAAATCTAAATTCAAGTTCTTTTTTTAGTTAAATTGATGCTAAAACAAATATGAAGCAACAAAACTGTGTTGGTTTCCATTACAGGTATAAAGAAACCTTCAGTGATCCATCTTCATGTTTGTTCTTTAGTATTTTTCAGGAAGTGAACTATAGAACTCCCAGTTCTGTTCGTCAGTACAAAGACTCAGCCCTCATTTCACTTTAACATGTAATTCATTTCTCACCCTGAAACCCAGCGACACTAACAATTTAGAATCCTGTCTCCAACTCAGATTATTTGACTCTATTAACTAAAATGTACAATTATAGGAAGGGATTTTGATAAACACTCAGAACACGCCACGTCAGATTCAACAAACGCTCTTAACTTCGGAAAAAGTGTGTAAACGACCTGCGTAAATGATGAATCCCACTCGTGCGTATCTACTATCCTCGTGCGTATCTACTATCCACGTGCACGAGGATAGTAGATTTGCATACTCCACGCCCAAGATTATACCATAATAGGCTGCGCTTCCTCGCTCCTGTGCCAGGAAGTGTTGAGTGTTGAGTCATGAGAATGGCATCAAGGCGCAAAAAGAACAACTTTAGGGGCTCTGAGATTGAAGTTCTGCTTTCAGAGATCCAAAAAGGAAAATCTGTCATTTTTAGCAGTGTCAGCAGTGGAATTACGGGACCTGCTAAAGCAAAGAAATGGGAAGCAATTAGGAGTGCTGTTAATTTCGTGTCACCTGTAGTTGTCACCGAAATAATAAAAAAAAGAAATGGTTTAATATGAAAATAGCTTTTAAAAAAAGACGTTGTCACAGCCACTGCTGCAACTCCAGGGCCAAATATGTAACATTTCTACCTTAAAATAACAGCTTGAAAAAAGTTGTGCGGCTAGAATGAGTTTTAATATTACGATTGGCCTGTCTCCTATGCCCTTCGGGGGTCTGAGTTGGAAAAACTGCGCTATGTAACTTTGCTGGACCGGCCCGGTAGCGGCCCGGGAGCTGAGCGGAAGTACTTCGACTTGCTTTCTGGCACACCTACCGCAAAAACAAATAGACCCCTCTCAGCTCCCAGGTACATTTGATTACTCTTACCTTCTCGGTCGACATAGCTTGCACCTTCTGACTCCTCGCCGGTTCGTCAACAAACGTGAAAAGTGAAAGTGAAAGGGTGTTGTATTTACGACAGTGTAACCGTACATTACCTCCAAGCCTGTAGGGGGAGCTCCAGAGTGGGCTTTTTGAGAAGTTACATTATGTCGCTTTAAGTGTTTCTTTTCTTTTCCTGGTTTTTCCTTCCACCAGCAGGAGGGGATGCCATGCTGCCATGACACACCAGTTTTCTATTGTTTGTTAATTATTCTTCCTTCTATAAATATTTGGTTGCTTCCCCTTTTCTTTGCCAGATTGTTTTTGCATTCGCTGCGTTATCCTGGTCTTTCAGAGTTATCGTCTTGTTTCATGTTTTTGGAATTTTGGAATATTGGATTACGTCATCCTAAAATAAATATACTTTGGAATACCATCTACTTCACCTGTCTCTGTGTATCCGCTCCGGGGTCCACACTTCTCATCAAATCGTGACAGACGTCTTGCCATGGGCAGGCGCTCGATGACTGCAACTAAAGCCGTGCAATCTGTTGTTGCTTCATTATGATTTTTAGTGTCTGTGTATACTCAGTTTTTAATATGTCTACTTCTGTTTAGATGTGATGTAGTAGTGGTTTTGTCTGGTCTTTTGTGTTTTATTGTAATGTAACTTTTTTAAGCCGCCTTCTTGGCCAGGACTCCCTGGCAGAAGAGTTATTGTAACTCAATGGGACCATTTCCTGGTTAAAGAAAGGTTAAATAAAAGAAATAAAATAAAAAATGATGGCTCTGTGATGGGGTGGTCCATGAGGGGGGTCTTCTGGCACCACACCTTCTGGTCTGCCTGGGCTGGTTCAGGTGGAGACATTCATGGAAATATTTCGCAAATCTGGCATGCCTTCTCTGGGCTATAGAGCAGTTTGCCCCCCGCTGTATCGAGACGCACTCACCTGGCCTTCAGCTCAGTGCGCTGCACAACGGCACGGGTGCTTTGATGCGTATATGTGTCTCGTGCTCCAATTATGATTGGCAGTCCAACCACGACATGAAAGTCTCATTCAATTTGCACTTCTTGGACAGCGGTGTATGGGAATTTGATGTACCGTGGGTGATAACCTGATGAGAGTTTTGATGACCAAGGGGAGCGCACGACTCACAGAGGACTGGGACACCCCCGATCTATCTCCAATCTCGCTCTGACAGGTTCCAGTGGCCAAAAATCCAAGGGTGGTGAGGACCTGGGCGTGTGGTAGAATTGGGTTAGATCAGTGTGTTTCTCTCTGGAGTTGTGGCTCTAGCAAGTTGCATATTTGCAGCAGCGCAGTCCTTGGCAGTCTTAATCGCGATGTCAGCCATTCGTCTGTCTCCGCAGGATATCTACACGGTCTCTTCCAAGAGCCTGACGCACTAAGGCATCCAAAAGTAGCAAGTCAGCCGCTGGTTCGTGTTATATACAGAGTCAGATTAACCTTTAAGTCAAACAGAATAATGTCAGCATAATTATGGGGTATAATGTATATATTTATTTATGTTACGTAAATTCTGTTCGTACCTGAAAGAAAACATAAAATACGAAAAGATTGGTGAATGCGCAAATTCTCTTAAATCACTCGTACGCACGGTTTAAGAACAAATCTGTGCGTACGAACGGTTCTTGCATGAGGCCCAATGTGTGTGTGTGAATCTGCCCTTGCTTTCCCAGGCTTTCCCAATTGTTTTGTCTTCCCATTCCTGGATGGAAAAGTACTGAGACTTATTTCATTTATAATGTCTAAGAACAAAGCCAATTTTAACAATTCCTTTTGAAGTGATTTCTATCATTTCAACCAATTCAGTCAAATAACTGAGGTAGGAATGTAATCTTCTGTATTGTGTCACATCTGTTTTAGCAGCAGCAAGTTTTTTAGCAGTCCCCCCAAGCTGCAAGATGCCACTTACCTTCAAGATGTAGCACAATCAGATAGGAGATTTCTGCCATCTCCATTTTGAAGTGACTTCATGTGTCATTATGAAAGCTTATGTGTAAGCTGTTCTTCTTTGCAATTACAGCAGCAAGCAAGTCTTCATTGCACAGGCATGTGGAAATAGTAAAAATAATTCTAATGCTTTAGCTAAACTTTCTATATCAGGAGTATTAATCAATGTCTAAGGTCCCACTCTGATCAGCTGAGTCACACCAATGGCAATGGACATACTAAAAATGATTCATTAACAACATTTAAGAGGAATTCGCTAAATGATTTAAAAATGAAAACAGAAATACAAATTTAACCAGGGCATGATACCATGAGTATATGAACCTGTTGAGAAATTATGATTAACATTTCTTTTAAATGAACAAAAATGATACATATATTTTTTCTGATGACCATGTGACGAGTCGTGTGGTCTCTTCTGGTCCAATCCTGTCACTGCTTGGTGCTTGGTTCTCCTGTTGGCTGAACGTCCGTTCAGCATTCTGATCCGGAACTAATCTTGGAAGGAGAGGTTACCAGTACGTCCCTCCATAAAGGGTCTTCACCACCCTTTTTCCTAGCTAATCTTCTTTTGGGATCATTTTGTTGTGTGGTTTTTCCACTATCATCTTGGCATGATGGGCAAGGCCTCCCAGAACTCAAGCTTATGAGTCCTCCGGCCGTACGTCCTGTAGTGGTTCTGAATCTGTGGAATAATAGGACAAGAAATCGCACTGCGCAGTAGTGCAAAATGTCATTTGCACTGTATTTTTATACTTAGGGCATGTCTCTTTGAAAGGTTCAATCCTAATGCCCAATTCATCATTCATTTATTTATTTTTTCATATGGACCCCAAACCAAAACAAAAACAAAAGAAAAGAAAAATGAAATCAAAGAAATCATAAACCAAATCAAAACAACTGGCCAGTTGGGATAACTGTTAAAATTGGCTTTGTTCTTAGACATTATGAATGAAATAGGGCTCAGTACTTTTCCATATGACCTAAAGTGATCCAGGAGTAGAAAGACAAAACAATTAGGAAAGCCTGGGAAAGCAAGGGCAGATTCACACACACACATTGTTTTGGGCTGATCCAGAAAATATGACGAAGCATGTTGAACCTACTCATGTCCAATCATACTCGGTCGAATGTGAGTCCAACCTATGCAATAAGTACAGATGATAACCGGAAATCAGGGCCAGTCTGACAGACTTCCTGCGGGAGCTCTGTTCCACTGAGCCCAGCGCTGATATGCTTTGATGTGTGACTACCAATAAACACTTTATTTTCACTTGAATCCGTTCTTGAGCCTCCTACTAAAAGAACCGAATCTAATAATAACCCTTGTTTTTAGGACAATACGAGAATTCTCACCAAGTTGCTGTCCAGCATTCGTGAGAAATTCTGTATCATCAACTTATTCTGTTGTGGAAAAAATTCAAATCATTTAGAGAACACATCAACACAGAGACACAAGACAACACAACACAACACAGAACAAAAGAAAGAAGAAAACAAAAGAAGACAAAAGCACACACAGAATTTTTGGGAAAATTTGAGAAGTTTTAGTAAACCATGATTAATTGTTAATTAATTGTTCATTAATTGCCGAACTGCTCCACTGCAGTTTCTCCTCCTGTGTTGTTCTTTGCTGCAGGACAGAAATGTTTGTGGTTAGATCTCATTTTGGGAGCAGCACAGCATCAAGAAAGAAGCCATTTCTTCCCAATGACTAACTGATTAACCTGTTTAGGATAAATATTGTCTGTCCTCTCTTAATTCAGGTCAGAGCGTTAAAAATAAAATTTCAGCATAATCTGCTTAATTCTCACTTGTTAGTTAGTAATAATGTTTTTTAATTCTTACCAGTGGCTGTGTTTCGTGATGCTGAGCCGTCCACAGACAGTTCAAGATCAGCATTAAGCATTTTTTTTTTTTTCCGGTTCAAATTGAATTAGAAACCCCTCATGTGGTACCAACAGTATGACATCAGAGCTGTTTCTAACATCACATGATACCATAACATGTTTCCATACAGATATTAAAAACATAGGTTCATTTTATTTCTTTATTCATCCTAATTCATATCCTTTTTCTTTCAACCACATGTTATGACTGAGCACAGATTGAATTGAACCATACCATCTTGTTTCTCATTAAATTGCAATTGAAGTGGGTTGTTGCCATTTTCCAGAGATCCTTTAGCCACCTGGGGGGTATTCCTAGGAGCTGGCTTCGCGTAAAGCCTGGCTTATTTCGCTACTTCTGGCTAAATTTAGCGAGAGTTCCGTTCCATAAAGGTGGCTTATTTGAACGCCAGCTGAGTAACCATGGTAATTTATGCTGCTGAAATAGCCTGGTACCGGGCAGGCTAAAGTTGAAGCTTAGCTTAGCTGCAACTCAAAAAATGTCCGACCGGCTGGAACGGACATTTCACCTAGAATTCTGCGCTCCCGCAACTCATGTCTTGTCTAAAAAACGAAACAAAAACTGTGGTTATCATATCACCACTTTCACTGTCTCGAAAAATCAATCAGTCAGTGCCAGTGCAACTAAAGAAACGCAACTATACACACGTATTGAACATGAAATTAAATGAGAGAGAACATGGTATTCATTAAAACTAATCAATACCTAACAAACATCCGATCTACACCCACGTAGGACCAGACTCAGAAAAATGGGGGACAGGTAATAATGTTAATGATACAAATTATTGAAAGCTCCTTTCAAAACAGTCAAGGACTGTACAAACAAGATATTAGATAAAACGCAGGAATTAAAAAATCTTACCATATTAAAAATACACAGAACGGAGCAATAAATGGAGGTAAGCAAAGTTAAACGGATGGGTTTTGAGTTAAGACTTGAACAGAGGGAGAGTGTCAGTATTGCGAATGTCGGGGGGCGAGACCTCTGTCCTTTCAGGCTGCTGCTCCACATTTACAGTAGCCGATAATGTAAAACAACCTACTGAATTAAGTATTTGCATTAAGTTCATCATCTCCCTCAGGCATCCCCAATGTTATCGGTGCACTACACTGTACCCATGTACGCATCCAAGGCAAGGCAATTTGTAGAGCATAATTCATACACAAGGCAATTCAAAATGCTTTACAGCTACATAAAATCACAAGGCGGCAATTAAATCATTCCAAAAAACAAAAATATCATTAATTAATTAATTTAAAAGTGAAGAGTGCAGATGAAATACTTTCAGGTGTCATATGCACATCTAAATAGAACTTTCAGTCTGGATTTAAACATTGTCACATTGTCCAGGCCCCTGCTGGACCCGTGGAGGCTGACTATGTACACCGAACATTTTTCCATATGCTAAATGTACAGGTACACTTGGAGATAATTGTCCATAGACTCTGAACTGGATTTCTCATTTTGAAAAACACCACATCAACCCCTTTGAGTAATGCTGAGCAATGTTACATTTATGCCCTGTGAAACCTCATCATTGAGTCCTATCCTCCGAGCATACAGATGATCTGTGATGGAGGTCATTTCATTTCCAACATTGAGGCTAAATGGCCGGGATCAGTTCATGATTCTAGGATCTTCCGAGCATCCTGGCACAGAGGTTTGCACAAGGTGCAAGAATTTTACTTACCTGAAGGAGTGTACTTTTGAAGTAAGGTGTAGCATAGGCAGAATTTTGGTAATGTAATGAGAGGTCAGGTGTAGAGGTCATCTTAAGGAATTTAAAGTGCTCGTCATACTTTATTATAGATAGCCATATAAGGCACATATTGCATCAAATTGCCAAGTCTTAACACATGTATATCCATCCAACATTTCTCTTATTCTGCAGGAGAGTTCAATGGTGTCCTGCTTGGGGACAGAGGCTATGCATGCTGGCCGTACGTCCTCACACCATATCCTGATCCAGGAACAAGGGCATGCACATGCACATGCTAAAACAAGGGCACGGATAGAAATGACCTTTGGCCAAATTAAATACAGGTCCATTGCTTAAAGTTCTCAGGCACCATGGCTGACTTCTGACAGAGCCATCTTAAATTAATAGTATACTTCATATTTTATACATTTTGTCTTGTGGACAACTTTTCAGGCTCAAGTCTTTTCTTCGTTGAGATCTAGTGCCTGAAAGGACTCGGTTTCTCCTGACACAGTGAGCGACCTATACAGGGACACACATTTCTTTTGATCCTTATTGTTGTGACCTTTGAGTTAGAACTTCTTTTCATCATTTAGCATTGACACAGTAGCAGTTTAAGTCAGAGCAAGTGTAAGAAGGCTAAATGGACAGATATGATTTATAACTTTCCACACGTTTAGGTCATGGCACCCCACTGGAATGATTTCTGAGCCCGCCGACAGTGTCGTCTAATATTCCTTTAAGTAGTCAGGATGGCCGAGTGGTCTAAGGGGCTGTGTTCAGGTCGCAGTCTCCCCTGGAGGCGTGGGTTCAAATCCCACTTCTGACATTGCAGACTTCTCCTAGAGAACTATTTTCACTGGCAAGGCAACCCAAGTTTACTCCTTGCTTAGCAATACCATGTCGTATTGCTATTCTGCCACTGCATCATCTAGTTTAAAGATTATTGTGGCCGCTTTACCTCCGAAGAGTTCTTGCTTCCAAATGCTATGCCTACTATTTGTTTGCTTCAGGAGCCCTGTTAAACAACAGCCAAGACACTTGTTGCATGAGAATCTTCTGACCACAGCTCAACAAGCTGTGTTGTCACAACCTTCTACAGTGCTTTGGGCAGGACAGAATCATTAGCAAAAGGCACATTGTTGATTATAAGGTCTTGGTTTGCACTTAACACCATAGTAAACGGGAAAGGGCTTTTGACCGAAGAAACCTTGGGTCCGTTTCACGTAACAGGTTCAACCAACTCTGAGTCTATTCCTGATCTCTGAGTTACTCTGAGATAGAAAACCCTGAGTTTTTGGTTCCAGAAACGCTGATTTGAGTGAGGTTAATCAACTCTGAGTAAGTTCACCTTGAGTTTAGCGCGTGCACCACAACTTTAAAAAGCCAGCATCAATGGAGCCCCGATTCGACGAGTCACCTTGGCAACAGGGAAGAGGAGGGGCTACGTTTTTAACCAACCTCGAATTGGAAATCTGAATGCGCTCATACGGCGAGTTTCAATACGTTTTTAGAAATAAGTGCAACACCTTTGCAGCAGCAAAAGTGTAAGTTTAAATGTAGTCCTTTGCAATCACAATAATATTACAGGGAAACTGCTTGAATGGTAGCCCATTCATTTGTTTCATTTAGGTGCAATCCCGCAGGGGACAAGCGCTCTTGGCAGGAGTTTAAGATGAAATATAAAACATTGTTCAAACAGGTGAGACCTCGGCATGGAGATACCTCATTTTGATCATGTTTTACACTGTAAAATAAATATTAAGTGGCTATTTGACTGTGCAGTTATTTTATTTCCAACATAATGCTGTTTTCACACACATAAACTATGTCTTCTAATCTATATCATCCATCCATCCATTATCTATACCGCTGAATCTGTCAGTCGGGTCGCGGGGGGGCTGGAGCCTATCCCAGCGGTCAATGGGCAAGAGGCGGGGTACACTCTGGACAGGCCGCCAGTCCATCGCAGGGCCACATAGAGACAAACGAGACAAACAACCATGCACACTCACAGTCACTCCGAAGGACAATTTAGAGTCATCATCTATATCGTGTTCTGTTAAATAATTAAGCCTATTTAAACTAACACAGACTTCTACTGAGCCAACAGAAATAAGGCAGATGCCCGTAAAACGGGTGGTGCCCAGCACGACCACCTCTAACGGGAGGGCAGTGGCTGAGGGAATCCCCGGAGGGAGTCCACCCCCAAGACACGAGTGCCTTTATAAAATATAATAGGCCTATATATGTCTTTTTTAAGCCTATTATTACAAATATTTATTTGTCTTTTATGTCTTTTTTTTCTTTTGTCCCAACACATTCTGATGGTGCCGCTCAAAAAAATAATTGTCTTTAAATGCAAAAATCTGTGCGCGGTCTGATAACCATCTCCGACGAATATTTATTTCTCTGCGCAATAATCCTGCACCTTCATCCACGGGGTCGTTGTCAAAAGGACATGTTCGTGAAAAAAGTCGCCTCCTACTGTGCCTAATGACTTCTAGAAGTAGAAGAACTCGCTCTGCTGACTGAATGAATGAGGAAATCAAATGGCGTGTGTGGCTGAAAGAGGGCGGAGACAGAAAGAAACTCAAGGTTTCTTGAATAAAACCTGGTCCCGACCAGGTTAGGTTCAGAGAGTCTGTTACTCCGGTAACTGACCGTGAGTTTAAGTTACCTCTCTTTGTGAAACAGGCTAGAGTTACCCCTCTTTCTCGGGGTTGAGTTACCTCCCTTTGTGAAACGGAAAACTCAGGGTTTCACTCATTTCAGGGTTAATCTACTCAGAGTTTTCACTAAACCTGCTACGTGAAACGGACCTCTGGCATCATGTTAGGCTATTTTAAGGGGGCTATTGACATTTAGGCCGAAGATGGGTGAGAGTATGAAAGCAATCATCACTTGGTGGCAGGCAGCTGATAAAAGACCTAGATCTCCCCGTCGGGGAATCGAACCCCGATCTTCCGCGTGACAGGCGGAATTACTGTCCATTATACTAACGAGGAATTTCTGTGTGACTGACACAGTCGTCAGATGAAAAGACAACTATAGGCAAGGAGTGAAATAAGATTTTGGTGTCCCGTTTCAAGGTGCAGGAAAATTGCTATCACAGTCCCATCACTCAGAAGGAGAGTCTTCCATGAAGCTGCATGCCTCGTCAATATTCCCCTTCAACACGAAGACAACGCAGACCCACATATTCGCTGGAATGATGCCTGGGCCCGCCGACAGTGTCGTCAAATATTCCTTTTAGTAGTCAGGATGGCCGAGCGGTCTAAGGCGCTGTGTTCAGGTCGCAGTCTCCCCTGGAGGCGTGGGTTCAAATCCCACTTCTGACATTGCAGAGTTCTCCTAGAGGACCATTTTCACTGGCAAGGCAACTCAAGTTTACTCCTTGCTTAGCAATACCATGTCGTATTGCTATTCTGCCACTGCATCATCTAGTTTAAAGATTATTGTGAACGCTTTACCTCCGAAGAGTTCTTGCTTCCAAATGCTATGCCTACTATTTGTTTGCCTCCGGAGCCCTGTTAAACAACAGCCAAGACACTTGTTGCATGAGAATCTTCTGACCACAGCTCAACAAGCTGTGTTGTCACAACCTTCTACAGTGCTTTGGGCAGGACAGAATCATTAGCAAAAAGAACATTGTTGATTATAAGGTCTTGGTTTGCACTTAACACCATAGTAAACGAAAAAGGGCTTTTGACCGAAGCAACCTGGCCTCATGTTAGGCTATTTGAAGGGGGCTATTGACATTTAGGCCGAAGATGGGTGAGAGTATCAAAGCAATCATCACTTGGTGGCAGGCAGCTGATAAAAGACCTAGCTCTCCCCGTCGGGGAATCGAACCCCGATCTTCCGCGTGACAGGCGAAGATACTGTCCATTATACTAACGAGGAATTTCTGTGTGACTGACACAGTCGTCAGATGAAAAGACAACTATCGGCAAGGAGTGAAATAAGATTTTGGTGTCCCGTTTCAAGGTGCAGGAAAATTGCTATCACAGTCCCATCACTCAGAAGGAGAGTCTTCCATGAAGCTGCATGCCTCGTCAATATTCCCCTTCAACACGAAGACAACGCAGACCCACATATTCGCTGGAATGATGCCTGGGCCCGCCGACAGTGTCGTCAAATATTCCTTTTAGTAGTCAGGATGGCCGAGCGGTCTAAGGCGCTGCGTTCAGGTCGCAGTCTCCCCTGGAGGCGTGGGTTCAAATCCCACTTCTGACATTGCAGATTTCTCCTAGAGGACCATTTTCACTGGCAAGGCAACTCAAGTTTACTCCTTGCTTAGCAATACCATGTCGTATTGCTATTCTGCCACTGCATCATCTAGTTTAAAGATTATTGTGGCCGCTTTACCTCCGAAGAGTTCTTGCTTCCAAATGCTATGCCTACTATTTGTTTGCATCAGGAGCCCTGTTAAACAACAGCCAAGACACTTGTTGCATGAGAATCTTCTGACCACAGCTCAACAAGCTGTGTTGTCACAACCTTCTACAGTGCTTTGGGCAGGACAGAATCATTAGCAAAAGGCACATTGTTGATTATAAGGTCTTGGTTTGCACTTAACACCATAGTAAACGGGAAAGGGCTTTTGACCGAAGAAACCTGGCATCATGTTAGGCTATTTGAAGGGGGCTATTGACATTTAGGCCGAAGATGGGTGAGAGTATCAAGACAATCATCACTTGGTGGCAGGCAGCTGATAAAAGACCTAGCTCTCCCCGTCGGGGAATCGAACCCCGATCTTCCGCGTGACAGGCGAAGATACTGTCCATTATACTAACGAGGAATTTCTGTGTGACTGACACAGTCGTCAGATGAAAAGACAACTATCGGCAAGGAGTGAAATAAGATTTTGGTGTCCCGTTTCAAGGTGCAGGAAAATTGCTATCACAGTCCCATCACTCAGAAGGAGAGTCTTCCATGAAGCTGCATGCCTCGTCAATATTCCCCTTCAACACGAAGACAACGCAGACCCACATATTCGCTGGAATGATGCCTGGGCCCGCCGACAGTGTCGTCAAATATTCCTTTTAGTAGTCAGGATGGCCGAGCGGTCTAAGGCGCTGCGTTCAGGTCGCAGTCTCCCCTGGAGGCGTGGGTTCAAATCCCACTTCTGACATTGCAGATTTCTCCTAGAGGACCATTTTCACTGGCAAGGCAACTCAAGTTTACTCCTTGCTTAGCAATACCATGTCGTATTGCTATTCTGCCACTGCATCATCTAGTTTAAAGATTATTGTGGCCGCTTTACCTCCGAAGAGTTCTTGCTTCCAAATGCTATGCCTACTATTTGTTTGCATCAGGAGCCCTGTTAAACAACAGCCAAGACACTTGTTGCATGAGAATCTTCTGACCACAGCTCAACAAGCTGTGTTGTCACAACCTTCTACAGTGCTTTGGGCAGGACAGAATCATTAGCAAAAGGCACATTGTTGATTATAAGGTCTTGGTTTGCACTTAACACCATAGTAAACGGGAAAGGGCTTTTGACCGAAGAAACCTGGCATCATGTTAGGCTATTTGAAGGGGGCTATTGACATTTAGGCCGAAGATGGGTGAGAGTATCAAGACAATCATCACTTGGTGGCAGGCAGCTGATAAAAGACCGAGCTCTCCCCGTCGGGGAATCGAACCCCAATCTTCCGCGTGACAGGCGGAGATACTGTCCATTATACTAACGAGGAATTTCTGTGTGACTGACACAGTCGTCAGATGAAAAGACAACTATCGCCAAGGAGTGAAATAAGATTTTGGTGTCCCGTTTCAAGGTGCAGGAAAATTGCTATCACAGTCCCATCACTCAGAAGGAGAGTCTTCCATGAAGCTGCATGCCTCGTCAATATTCCCCTTCAACACGAAGACAACGCACACCCACATATTCGCTGGAATGATGCCTGGGCCCGACGACAGTGTCGTCAAATATTCCTTTTAGCAGTCAGGATGGCCGAGCGGTCTAAGGCGCTGCGTTCAGGTCGCAATCTCCCCTGGAGGCGTGGGTTTAAATCCCACTTCTGACATTGCAGATTTCTCCTAGAGAAAAATTTTCACTGGCAAGGCAACCCAAGTTTACTCCTTGCTTAGCAATACCATGTCGTATTGCTATTCTGCCACTGCATCATCTAGTTTAAAGATTATTGTGAACGCTTTACCTCCGAAGAGTTCTTGCTTCCAAATGCTATGCCTACTATTTGTTTGCCTCCGGAGCCCTGTTAAACAACAGCCAAGACACTTGTTGCATGAGAATCTTCTGACCACAGCTCAACAAGCTGTGTTGTCACAACCTTCTACAGTGCTTTGGGCAGGACAGAATAATTAGCAAAAGGAACATTGTTGATTATAAGGTCTTGGTTTGCACTTAACACCATAGTAAACGGGAAAGGGCTTTTGACCGAAGCAACCTGGCCTCATGTTAGGCTATTTGAAGGGGGCTATTGACATTTAGGCCGAAGATGGGTGAGAGTATCAAAACAATCATCACTTGGTGGCAGGCAGCTGATAAAAGACCTAGCTCTCCCCGTCGGGGAATCGAACCCCGATCTTCCGCGTGACAGGCGGAGATACTATCCATTATACTAACGAGGAATTTCTGTGTGACTGACACAGTCGTCAGATGAAAAGACAACTATCGGCAAGGAGTGAAATAAGATTTTCTTGTCCCGTTTCAAGGTGCAGGAAAATTGCTATCACAGTCCCATCACTCAGAACGAGAGTCTTCCATGAAGCTGCATGCCTCGTCAATATTCCCCTTCAACACGAAGACAACGCAGACCCACATATTCGCTGGAATGATGCCTGGGCCCGCCGACAGTGTCGTCAAATATTCCTTTTAGTAGTCAGGATGGCCGAGCGGTCTAAGGTGCTGCCTTAAGGTCGCAGTCTCCCCTGGAAGCGTGGGTTCAAATCCCACTTCTGACATTGCAGAGTTCTCCTAGAGGACCATTTTCACTGGCAAGGGCACTAAAGTTTACTCCTTGCTTAGCAATACCATGTCTTATTGCTATTCTGCCACTGCATCATCTAGTTTAAAGATTATTGTGGCCGCTTTACCTCCGAAGAGTTCTTGCTTCCAAATGCTATGCCTACTATTTGTTTGCCTCAGGAGCCCTGTTAAACAACAGCCAAGACACTTGTTGCATGAGAATCTTCTGACCACAGCTCAACAAGCTGTGTTGTCACAACCTTCTACAGTGCTTTGGGCAGGACAGAATCATTAGCAAAAGGTACATTGTTGATTATAAGGTCTTGGTTTGCACTTAACACCATAGTAAACGGGAAAGGGCTTTTGACCGAAGAAACCTGGCATCATGTTGGGCTATTTGAAGGGGGCTATTGACATTTAGGCCGAAGATGGGTGAGAGTATCAAAGCAATCATCACTTGGTGGCAGGCAGCTGATAAAAGACCTAGCTCTCCCCGTCGGGGAATCGAACCCCGATCTTCCGCGTGACAGGCGGAGATACTGTCCATTATACTAACGAGGAATTTCTGTGTGACTGACACAGTCGTCAGATGAAAAGACAACTATCGGCAAGGAGTGAAATAAGATTTTCGTGTCCCGTTTCAAGGTGCAGGAAAATTGCTATCACAGTCCCATCACTCAGAAGGAGAGTCTTCCATGAAGCTGCATGCCTCGTCAATATTCCCCTTCAACACGAACACAACGCAGACCCACATATTCGCTGGAATGATGCCTGGGCCCGCCGACAGTGTTGTCAAATATTCCTTTTAGTAGTCAGGATGGCCGAGCGGTCTAAGGCGCTGTGTTCAGGTCGCAGTCTCCCCTGGAGGCGTGGGTTCAAATCCCACTTCTGACATTGCAGAGTTCTCCTAGAGGACCATTTTCACTGGCAAGGCAACTCAAGTTTACTCCTTGCTTAGCAATACCATGTCGTATTGCTATTCTGCCACTGCATCATCTAGTTTAAAGATTATTGTGAACGCTTTACCTCCGAAGAGTTCTTGCTTCCAAATGCTATGCCTACTATTTGTTTGCCTCCGGAGCCCTGTTAAACAACAGCCAAGACACTTGTTGCATGAGAATCTTCTGACCACAGCTCAACAAGCTGTGTTGTCACAACCTTCTACAGTGCTTTGGGCAGGACAGAATCATTAGCAAAAGGAACATTGTTGATTATAAGGTCTTGGTTTGCACTTAACACCATAGTAAACGGGAAAGGGCTTTTGACCGAAGCAACCTGGCCTCATGTTAGGCTATTTGAAGGGGGCTATTGACATTTAGGCCGAAGATGGGTGAGAGTATCAAAACAATCATCACTTGGTGGCAGGCAGCTGATAAAAGACCTAGCTCTCCCCGTCGGGGAATCGAACCCCGATCTTCCGCTTGACATGCGGAGATACTATCCATTATACTAACGAGGAATTTCTGTGTGACTGACACAGTCGTCAGATGAAAAGACAACTATCGGCAAGGAGTGAAATAAGATTTTCTTGTCCCGTTTCAAGGTGCAGGAAAATTGCTATCACAGTCCCATCACTCAGAACGAGAGTCTTCCATGAAGCTGCATGCCTCGTCAATATTCCCCTTCAACACGAAGACAACGCAGACCCACATATTCGCTGGAATGATGCCTGGGCCCGCCGACAGTGTCGTCAAATATTCCTTTTAGTAGTCAGGATGGCCGAGCGGTCTAAGGTGCTGCCTTAAGGTCGCAGTCTCCCCTGGAAGCGTGGGTTCAAATCCCACTTCTGACATTGCAGAGTTCTCCTAGAGGACCATTTTCACTGGCAAGGGCACTCAAGTTTACTCCTTGCTTAGCAATACCATGTCTTATTGCTATTCTGCCACTGCATCATCTAGTTTAAAGATTATTGTGGCCGCTTTACCTCCGAAGAGTTCTTGCTTCCAAATGCTATGCCTACTATTTGTTTGCATCAGGAGCCCTGTTAAACAACAGCCAAGACACTTGTTGCATGAGAATCTTCTGACCACAGCTCAACAAGCTGTGTTGTCACAACCTTCTACAGTGCTTTGGGCAGGACAGAATCATTAGCAAAAGGTACATTGTTGATTATAAGGTCTTGGTTTGCACTTAACACCATAGTAAACGGGAAAGGGCTTTTGACCGAAGAAACCTGGCATCATGTTGGGCTATTTGAAGGGGGCTATTGACATTTAGGCCGAAGATGGGTGAGAGTATCAAAGCAATCATCACTTGGTGGCAGGCAGCTGATAAAAGACCTAGCTCTCCCCGTCAGGGAATCGAACCCCGATCTTCTGCGTGACAGGCGGAGATACTGTCCATTATACTAACGAGGAATTTCTGTGTGACTGACACAGTCGTCAGATGAAAAGACAACTATCGCCAAGGAGTGAAATAAGATTTTGGTGTTCCGTTTCAAGGTGCAGGAAAATTGCTATCACAGTCCCATCACTCAGAAGGAGAGTCTTCCATGAAGCTGCATGCCTCGTCAATATTCCCCTTCAACACGAACACAACGCAGACCCACATATTCGCTGGAATGATGCCTGGGCCCGCCAACAGTGTCGTCAAATATTCCTTTTAGTAGTCAGGATGGCCGAGCGGTCTAAGGCGCTGCGTTCAGGTCGCAGTCTCCCCTGGAGTCGTGGGTTCAAATCCCACTTCTGACATTGCAGAGATCTCCTAGAGGACCATTTTCACTGGCAAGGCAACTCAAGTTTACTCCTTGTTTAGCAATACCATGTCGTATTGCTATTCTGCCACTGCATCATCTAGTTTAAAGATTATTGTGGCCGCTTTACCTCCGAAGAGTTCTTGCTTCCAAATGCTATGCCTACTATTTGTTTGCATCAGGAGCCCTGTTAAACAACAGCCAAGACACTTGTTGCATGAGAATCTTCTGACCACAGCTCAACAAGCTGTGTTGTCACAACCTTCTACAGTGCTTTGGGCAGGACAGAATCATTAGCAAAAGGCACATTGTTGATTATAAGGTCTTGGTTTGCACTTAACACCATAGTAAACGGGAAAGGGCTTTTGACCGAAGCAACCTGGCCTCATGTTAGGCTATTTGAAGGGGGCTATTGACATTTAGGCCGAAGATGGGTGAGAGTATCAAAGCAATCATCACTTGGTGGCAGGCAGCTGATAAAAGACCTAGCTCTCCCCGTCGGGGAATCGAACCCTGATCTTCCGCGTGACAGGCGGAGATACTGTCCATTATACTAACGAGCAATTTCTGTGTGACTGACACAGTCGTCAGATGAAAAGACAACTATCGGCAAGGAGTGAAATAAGATTTTCGTGTCCCGTTTCAAGGTGCAGGAAAATTGCTATCACAGTCCCATCACTCAGAAGGAGAGTCTTCCATGAAGCTGCATGCCTCGTCAATATTCCCCTTCAACACGAACACAACGCAGACCCACATATTCGCTGGAATGATGCCTGGGCCCGCCGACAGTGTCGTCAAATATTCCTTTTAGTAGTCAGGATGGCCGAGCAGTCTAAGGCGCTGCGTTAAGGTCGCAGTCTCCCCTGGAGGCGTGGGTTCAAATACCACTTCTGACATTGCAGAGTTCTCCTAGAGGACCATTTTCACTGGCAAGGCAACTCAAGTTTACTCCTTGCTTAGCAATACCATGTCGTATTGCTATTCTGCCACTGCATCATCTAGTTTAAAGATTATTGTGGCCGCTTTACCTCCGAAGAGTTCTTGCTTCCAAATGCTATGCCTACTATTTGTTTGCCTCAGGAGACCTGTTAAACAACAGCCAAGACACTTGTTGCATGAGAATCTTCTGACCACAGCTCAACAAGCTGTGTTGTCACAACCTTCTACAGTGCTTTGGGCAGGACAGAATCATTAGCAAAAGGCACATTGTTGATTATAAGGTCTTGGTTTGCACTTAACACCATTGTAAACGGGAAAGGGCTTTTGACCGAAGAAACCTGGCATCATGTTGGGCTATTTGAAGGGGGCTATTGACATTTAGGCCGAAGATGGGTGAGAGTATCAAAGCAATCATCACTTGGTGGCAGGCAGCTGATAAAAGCCCATTTTCTCCACGTCGGGGAATCGAACCCCGATCTTCCGCGTGACAGGCGGAGATACTGTCCATTATACTAACGAGGAATTTCTGTGTGACTGACACAGTCGTCAGATGAAAAGACAACTATCGCCAAGGAGTGAAATAAGATTTTGGTGTTCCGTTTCAAGGTGCAGGAAAATTGCTATCACAGTCCCATCACTCAGAAGGAGAGTCTTCCATGAAGCTGCATGCCTCGTCAATATTCCCCTTCAACACGAACACAACGCAGACCCACATATTCGCTGGAATGATGCCTGGGCCCGCCGACAGTGTCATCAAATATTCCTTTTAGCAGTCAGGATGGCCGAGCGGTCTAAGGCGCTGCGTTAAGGTCGCAGTCTCCCCTGGAGGCGTGGATTCAAATCCCACTTCTGACATTGCAGATTTCTCCTAGAGAAAAATTTTCACTGGCAAGGCAACCCAAGTTTACTCCTTGCTTAGCAATACCATGTCGTATTGCTATTCTGCCACTGCATCATCTAGTTTAAAGATTATTGTGGCTGCTTTACCTCCGAAGAGTTCTTGCTTCCAAATGCTATGCCTACTATTTGTTTGCCTCAGGAGACCTGTTAAACAACAGCCAAGACACTTGTTGCATGAGAATCTTCTGACCACAGCTCAACAAGCTGTGTTGTCACAACCTTCTACAGTGCTTTGGGCAGGACAGAAACATTAGCAAAAGGAACATTGTTGATTATAAGGTCTTGGTTTGCACTTAACACCATTGTAAACGGGAAAGGGCTTTTGACCGAAGCAACCTGGCCTCATGTTAGGCTATTTGAAGGGGGCTATTGACATTTAGGCCGAAGATGGGTGAGAGTATCAAAACAATCATCACTTGGTGGCAGGCAGCTGATAAAAGACAGAGCTCTCCCCATCGGGGAATCTAACCCCGATCTTCCGCGTGACATGCGGAGATACTATCCATTATACTAACGAGGAATTTCTGTGTGACTGACACAGTCGTCAGATGAAAAGACAACTATCGCCAAGGAGTGAAATAAGATTTTCGTGTCCCGTTTCAAGGTGCAGGAAAATTGCTATCACAGTCCCATCACTCAGAAGGAGAGTCTTCCATGAAGCTGCATGCCTCGTCAATATTCCCCTTCAACACGAAGAAAACGCAGACCCACATATTCGCTGGAATGATGCCTGGGCCCGCTGACAGTGTCGTCAAATATTCCTTTTAGTAGTCAGGATGGCCGAGCGGTCTAAGGCGCTGCGTTAAGGTCGCAGTCTCCCCTGGAGTCGTGGGTTCAAATCCCACTTCTGACATTGCAGAGATCTCCTAGAGGACCATTTTCACTGGCAAGGCAACTCAAGTTTACTCCTTGTTTAGCAATACCATGTCGTATTGCTATTCTGCCACTGCATCATCTAGTTTAAAGATTATTGTGGCCGCTTTACCTCCGAAGAGTTCTTGCTTCCAAATGCTATGCCTACTATTTGTTTGCATCAGGAGCCCTGTTAAACAACAGCCAAGACACTTGTTGCATGAGAATCTTCTGACCACAGCTCAACAAGCTGTGTTGTCACAACCTTCTACAGTGCTTTGGGCAGGACAGAATCATTAGCAAAAGGCACATTGTTGATTATAAGGTCTTGGTTTGCACTTAACACCATAGTAAACGGGAAAGGGCTTTTGACCGAAGCAACCTGGCCTCATGTTAGGCTATTTGAAGGGGGCTATTGACATTTAGGCCGAAGATGGGTGAGAGTATCAAAGCAATCATCACTTGGTGGCAGGCAGCTGATAAAAGACCTAGCTCTCCCCGTCGGGGAATCGAACCCTGATCTTCCGCGTGACAGGCGGAGATACTGTCCATTATACTAACGAGGAATTTCTGTGTGACTGACACAGTCGTCAGATGAAAAGACAACTATCGGCAAGGAGTGAAATAAGATTTTCGTGTCCCGTTTTAAGGTGCAGGAAAATTGCTATCACAGTCCCATCACTCAGAAGGAGAGTCTTCCATGAAGCTGCATGCCTCGTCAATATTCCCCTTCAACACGAACACAACGCAGACCCACATATTCGCTGGAATGATGCCTGGGCCCGCCGACAGTGTCGTCAAATATTCCTTTTAGTAGTCAGGATGGCCGAGCAGTCTAAGGCGCTGCGTTAAGGTAGCAGTCTCCCCTGGAGGCGTGGGTTCAAATCCCACTTCAGACATTGCAGATTTCTCCTAGAGAAAAATTTTCACTGGCAAGGCAACCAAAGTTTACTCCTTGCTTAGCAATACCATGTCGTATTGCTATTCTGCCACTGCATCATCTAGTTTAAAGATTATTGTGGCCGCTTTACCTCCGAAGAGTTCTTGCTTCCAAATGCTATGCCTACTATTTGTTTGCCTCAGGAGACCTGTTAAACAACAGCCAAGACACTTGTTGCATGAGAATCTTCTGACCACAGCTCAACAAGCTGTGTTGTCACAACCTTCTACAGTGCTTTGGGCAGGACAGAATCATTAGCAAAAGGAACATTGCTGATTATAAGGTCTTGGTTTGCACTTAACACCATAGTAAACGGGAAAGGGCTTTTGACCGAAGCAACCTGGCCTCATGTTAGGCTATTTTAAGGGGGCTATTGACATTTAGGCCGAAGATGGGTGAGAGTATCAAAACAATCATCACTTGGTGGCAGGCAGCTGATAAAAGCCCATTTTCTCCCCGTCGGGGAATCGAACCCCGATCTTCCGCGTGACAGGCGGAGATACTGTCCATTATACTAACTAGGAATTTCTGTGTGACTGACACAGTCGTCAGATGAAAAGACAACTATCGCCAAGGAGTGAAATAAGATTTTGGTGTTCCGTTTCAAGGTGCAGGAAAATTGCTATCACAGTCCCATCACTCAGAAGGAGAGTCTTCCATGAAGCTGCATGCCTCGTCAATATTCCCCTTCAACACGAACACAACGAAGACCCACATATTCGCTGGAATGATGCCTGGGCCCGCCGACAGTGTCATCAAATATTCCTTTTAGCAGTCAGGATGGCCGAGCGGTCTAAGGCGCTGCGTTAAGGTCGCAGTCTCCCCTGGAGGCGTGGGTTCAAATCCCACTTCTGACATTGCAGATTTCTCCTAGAAAAAAATTTTCACTGGCAAGGCAACCCAAGTTTACTCCTTGCTTAGCAATACCATGTCGTATTGCTATTCTACCACTGCATCATCTAGTTTAAAGATTATTGTGGCTGCTTTACCTCCGAAGAGTTCTTGCTTCCAAATGCTATGCCTACTATTTGTTTGCCTCAGGAGACCTGTTAAACAACAGCCAAGACACTTGTTGCATGAGAATCTTCTGACCACAGCTCAACAAGCTGTGTTGTCACAACCTTCTACAGTGCTTTGGGCAGGACAGAAACATTAGCAAAAGGAACATTGTTGATTATAAGGTCTTGGTTTGCACTTAACACCATTGTAAACGGGAAAGGGCTTTTGACCGAAGCAACCTGGCCTCATGTTAGGCTATTTGAAGGGGGCTATTGACATTTAGGCCGAAGATGGGTGAGAGTATCAAAACAATCATCACTTGGTGGCAGGCAGCTGATAAAAGACCTAGCTCTCCCCGTCGGGGAATCGAACCCCGATCTTCCGCGCGACAGGCGGAGATACTATCCATTATACTAACGAGGAATTTCTGTGTGACTGACACAGTCGTCAGATGAAAAGACAACTATCGGCAAGGAGTGAAATAAGATTTTCTTGTCCCGTTTCAAGGTGCAGGAAAATTGCTATCACAGTCCCATCACTCAGAACGAGAGTCTTCCATGAAGCTGCATGCCTCGTCAATATTCCCCTTCAACACGAAGACAACGCAGACCCACATATTCGCTGGAATGATGCCTGGGCCCGCCGACAGTGTCGTCAAATATTCCTTTTAGTAGTCAGGATGGCCGAGCGGTCTAAGGCGCTGTGTTCAGGTCGCAGTCTCCCCTGGAGGCGTGGGTTCAAATCCCACTTCTGACATTGCAGAGTTCTCCTAGAGGACCATTTTCACTGGCAAGGCAACTCAAGTTTACTCCTTGCTTAGCAATACCATGTCGTATTGCTATTCTGCCACTGCATCATCTAGTTTAAAGATTATTGTGAACGCTTTACCTCCGAAGAGTTCTTGCTTCCAAATGCTATGCCTACTATTTGTTTGCCTCCGGAGCCCTGTTAAACAACAGCCAAGACACTTGTTGCATGAGAATCTTCTGACCACAGCTCAACAAGCTGTGTTGTCACAACCTTCTACAGTGCTTTGGGCAGGACAGAATCATTAGCAAAAGGAACATTGTTGATTATAAGGTCTTGGTTTGCACTTAACACCATAGTAAACGGGAAAGGGCTTTTGACCGAAGCAACCTGGCCTCATGTTAGGCTATTTGAAGGGGGCTATTGACATTTAGGCCGAAGATGGGTGAGAGTATCAAAACAATCATCACTTGGTGGCAGGCAGCTGATAAAAGACAGAGCTCTCCCCATCGGGGAATCTAACCCCGATCTTCCGCGTGACATGCGGAGATACTATCCATTATACTAACGAGGAATTTCTGTGTGACTGACACAGTCGTCAGATGAAAAGACAACTATCGCCAAGGAGTGAAATAAGATTTTCGTGTCCCGTTTCAAGGTGCAGGAAAATTGCTATCACAGTCCCATCACTCAGAAGGAGAGTCTTCCATGAAGCTGCATGCCTCGTCAATATTCCCCTTCAACACGAAGAAAACGCAGACCCACATATTCGCTGGAATGATGCCTGGGCCCGCTGACAGTGTCGTCAAATATTCCTTTTAGTAGTCAGGATGGCCGAGCGGTCTAAGGCGCTGCGTTAAGGTCGCAGTCTCCCCTGGAGTCGTGGGTTCAAATCCCACTTCTGACATTGCAGAGATCTCCTAGAGGACCATTTTCACTGGCAAGGCAACTCAAGTTTACTCCTTGTTTAGCAATACCATGTCGTATTGCTATTCTGCCACTGCATCATCTAGTTTAAAGATTATTGTGGCCGCTTTACCTCCGAAGAGTTCTTGCTTCCAAATGCTATGCCTACTATTTGTTTGCATCAGGAGCCCTGTTAAACAACAGCCAAGACACTTGTTGCATGAGAATCTTCTGACCACAGCTCAACAAGCTGTGTTGTCACAACCTTCTACAGTGCTTTGGGCAGGACAGAATCATTAGCAAAAGGCACATTGTTGATTATAAGGTCTTGGTTTGCACTTAACACCATAGTAAACGGGAAAGGGCTTTTGACCGAAGCAACCTGGCCTCATGTTGGGCTATTTGAAGGGGGCTATTGACATTTAGGCCGAAGATGGGTGAGAGTATCAAAGCAATCATCACTTGGTGGCAGGCAGCTGATAAAAGACCTAGCTCTCCCCGTCGGGGAATCGAACCCTGATCTTCCGCGTGACAGGCGGAGATACTGTCCATTATACTAACGAGGAATTTCTGTGTGACTGACACAGTCGTCAGATGAAAAGACAACTATCGGCAAGGAGTGAAATAAGATTTTCGTGTCCCGTTTTAAGGTGCAGGAAAATTGCTATCACAGTCCCATCACTCAGAAGGAGAGTCTTCCATGAAGCTGCATGCCTCGTCAATATTCCCCTTCAACACGAACACAACGCAGACCCACATATTCGCTGGAATGATGCCTGGGCCCGCCGACAGTGTCGTCAAATATTCCTTTTAGTAGTCAGGATGGCCGAGCAGTCTAAGGCGCTGCGTTAAGGTAGCAGTCTCCCCTGGAGGCGTGGGTTCAAATCCCACTTCTGACATTGCAGATTTCTCCTAGAGAAAAATTTTCACTGGCAAGGCAACCAAAGTTTACTCCTTGCTTAGCAATACCATGTCGTATTGCTATTCTGCCACTGCATCATCTAGTTTAAAGATTATTGTGGCCGCTTTACCTCCGAAGAGTTCTTGCTTCCAAATGCTATGCCTACTATTTGTTTGCCTCAGGAGACCTGTTAAACAACAGCCAAGACACTTGTTGCATGAGAATCTTCTGACCACAGCTCAACAAGCTGTGTTGTCACAACCTTCTACAGTGCTTTGGGCAGGACAGAATCATTAGCAAAAGGAACATTGCTGATTATAAGGTCTTGGTTTGCACTTAACACCATAGTAAACGGGAAAGGGCTTTTGACCGAAGCAACCTGGCCTCATGTTAGGCTATTTTAAGGGGGCTATTGACATTTAGGCCGAAGATGGGTGAGAGTATCAAAACAATCATCACTTGGTGGCAGGCAGCTGATAAAAGCCCATTTTCTCCCCGTCGGGGAATCGAACCCCGATCTTCCGCGTGACAGGCGGAGATACTGTCCATTATACTAACGAGGAATTTCTGTGTGACTGACACAGTCGTCAGATGAAAAGACAACTATCGCCAAGGAGTGAAATAAGATTTTGGTGTTCCGTTTCAAGGTGCAGGAAAATTGCTATCACAGTCCCATCACTCAGAAGGAGAGTCTTCCATGAAGCTGCATGCCTCGTCAATATTCCCCTTCAACACGAACACAACGCAGACCCACATATTCGCTGGAATGATGCCTGGGCCCGCCGACAGTGTCATCAAATATTCCTTTTAGCAGTCAGGATGGCCGAGCGGTCTAAGGCGCTGCGTTAAGGTCGCAGTCTCCCCTGGAGGCGTGGGTTCAAATCCCACTTCTGACATTGCAGATTTCTCCTAGAAAAAAATTTTCACTGGCAAGGCAACCCAAGTTTACTCCTTGCTTAGCAATACCATGTCGTATTGCTATTCTACCACTGCATCATCTAGTTTAAAGATTATTGTGGCTGCTTTACCTCCGAAGAGTTCTTGCTTCCAAATGCTATGCCTACTATTTGTTTGCCTCAGGAGACCTGTTAAACAACAGCCAAGACACTTGTTGCATGAGAATCTTCTGACCACAGCTCAACAAGCTGTGTTGTCACAACCTTCTACAGTGCTTTGGGCAGGACAGAAACATTAGCAAAAGGAACATTGTTGATTATAAGGTCTTGGTTTGCACTTAACACCATTGTAAACGGGAAAGGGCTTTTGACCGAAGCAACCTGGCCTCATGTTAGGCTATTTGAAGGGGGCTATTGACATTTAGGCCGAAGATGGGTGAGAGTATCAAAACAATCATCACTTGGTGGCAGGCAGCTGATAAAAGACCTAGCTCTCCCCGTCGGGGAATCGAACCCCGATCTTCCGCGCGACAGGCGGAGATACTATCCATTATACTAACGAGGAATTTCTGTGTGACTGACACAGTCGTCAGATGAAAAGACAACTATCGGCAAGGAGTGAAATAAGATTTTCTTGTCCCGTTTCAAGGTGCAGGAAAATTGCTATCACAGTCCCATCACTCAGAACGAGAGTCTTCCATGAAGCTGCATGCCTCGTCAATATTCCCCTTCAACACGAAGACAACGCAGACCCACATATTCGCTGGAATGATGCCTGGGCCCGCCGACAGTGTCGTCAAATATTCCTTTTAGTAGTCAGGATGGCCGAGCGGTCTAAGGCGCTGTGTTCAGGTCGCAGTCTCCCCTGGAGGCGTGGGTTCAAATCCCACTTCTGACATTGCAGAGTTCTCCTAGAGGACCATTTTCACTGGCAAGGCAACTCAAGTTTACTCCTTGCTTAGCAATACCATGTCGTATTGCTATTCTGCCACTGCATCATCTAGTTTAAAGATTATTGTGAACGCTTTACCTCCGAAGAGTTCTTGCTTCCAAATGCTATGCCTACTATTTGTTTGCCTCCGGAGCCCTGTTAAACAACAGCCAAGACACTTGTTGCATGAGAATCTTCTGACCACAGCTCAACAAGCTGTGTTGTCACAACCTTCTACAGTGCTTTGGGCAGGACAGAATCATTAGCAAAAGGAACATTGTTGATTATAAGGTCTTGGTTTGCACTTAACACCATAGTAAACGGGAAAGGGCTTTTGACCGAAGCAACCTGGCCTCATGTTAGGCTATTTGAAGGGGGCTATTGACATTTAGGCCGAAGATGGGTGAGAGTATCAAAACAATCATCACTTGGTGGCAGGCAGCTGATAAAAGACAGAGCTCTCCCCATCGGGGAATCTAACCCCGATCTTCCGCGTGACATGCGGAGATACTATCCATTATACTAACGAGGAATTTCTGTGTGACTGACACAGTCGTCAGATGAAAAGACAACTATCGCCAAGGAGTGAAATAAGATTTTCGTGTCCCGTTTCAAGGTGCAGGAAAATTGCTATCACAGTCCCATCACTCAGAAGGAGAGTCTTCCATGAAGCTGCATGCCTCGTCAATATTCCCCTTCAACACGAAGAAAACGCAGACCCACATATTCGCTGGAATGATGCCTGGGCCCGCTGACAGTGTCGTCAAATATTCCTTTTAGTAGTCAGGATGGCCGAGCGGTCTAAGGCGCTGCGTTAAGGTCGCAGTCTCCCCTGGAGTCGTGGGTTCAAATCCCACTTCTGACATTGCAGAGATCTCCTAGAGGACCATTTTCACTGGCAAGGCAACTCAAGTTTACTCCTTGTTTAGCAATACCATGTCGTATTGCTATTCTGCCACTGCATCATCTAGTTTAAAGATTATTGTGGCCGCTTTACCTCCGAAGAGTTCTTGCTTCCAAATGCTATGCCTACTATTTGTTTGCATCAGGAGCCCTGTTAAACAACAGCCAAGACACTTGTTGCATGAGAATCTTCTGACCACAGCTCAACAAGCTGTGTTGTCACAACCTTCTACAGTGCTTTGGGCAGGACAGAATCATTAGCAAAAGGCACATTGTTGATTATAAGGTCTTGGTTTGCACTTAACACCATAGTAAACGGGAAAGGGCTTTTGACCGAAGCAACCTGGCCTCATGTTGGGCTATTTGAAGGGGGCTATTGACATTTAGGCCGAAGATGGGTGAGAGTATCAAAGCAATCATCACTTGGTGGCAGGCAGCTGATAAAAGACCTAGCTCTCCCCGTCGGGGAATCGAACCCTGATCTTCCGCGTGACAGGCGGAGATACTGTCCATTATACTAACGAGGAATTTCTGTGTGACTGACACAGTCGTCAGATGAAAAGACAACTATCGGCAAGGAGTGAAATAAGATTTTCGTGTCCCGTTTTAAGGTGCAGGAAAATTGCTATCACAGTCCCATCACTCAGAAGGAGAGTCTTCCATGAAGCTGCATGCCTCGTCAATATTCCCCTTCAACACGAACACAACGCAGACCCACATATTCGCTGGAATGATGCCTGGGCCCGCCGACAGTGTCGTCAAATATTCCTTTTAGTAGTCAGGATGGCCGAGCAGTCTAAGGCGCTGCGTTAAGGTAGCAGTCTCCCCTGGAGGCGTGGGTTCAAATCCCACTTCTGACATTGCAGATTTCTCCTAGAGAAAAATTTTCACTGGCAAGGCAACCAAAGTTTACTCCTTGCTTAGCAATACCATGTCGTATTGCTATTCTGCCACTGCATCATCTAGTTTAAAGATTATTGTGGCCGCTTTACCTCCGAAGAGTTCTTGCTTCCAAATGCTATGCCTACTATTTGTTTGCCTCAGGAGACCTGTTAAACAACAGCCAAGACACTTGTTGCATGAGAATCTTCTGACCACAGCTCAACAAGCTGTGTTGTCACAACCTTCTACAGTGCTTTGGGCAGGACAGAATCATTAGCAAAAGGAACATTGCTGATTATAAGGTCTTGGTTTGCACTTAACACCATAGTAAACGGGAAAGGGCTTTTGACCGAAGCAACCTGGCCTCATGTTAGGCTATTTTAAGGGGGCTATTGACATTTAGGCCGAAGATGGGTGAGAGTATCAAAACAATCATCACTTGGTGGCAGGCAGCTGATAAAAGCCCATTTTCTCCCCGTCGGGGAATCGAACCCCGATCTTCCGCGTGACAGGCGGAGATACTGTCCATTATACTAACGAGGAATTTCTGTGTGACTGACACAGTCGTCAGATGAAAAGACAACTATCGCCAAGGAGTGAAATAAGATTTTGGTGTTCCGTTTCAAGGTGCAGGAAAATTGCTATCACAGTCCCATCACTCAGAAGGAGAGTCTTCCATGAAGCTGCATGCCTCGTCAATATTCCCCTTCAACACGAACACAACGCAGACCCACATATTCGCTGGAATGATGCCTGGGCCCGCCGACAGTGTCATCAAATATTCCTTTTAGCAGTCAGGATGGCCGAGCGGTCTAAGGCGCTGCGTTAAGGTCGCAGTCTCCCCTGGAGGCGTGGGTTCAAATCCCACTTCTGACATTGCAGATTTCTCCTAGAAAAAAATTTTCACTGGCAAGGCAACCCAAGTTTACTCCTTGCTTAGCAATACCATGTCGTATTGCTATTCTACCACTGCATCATCTAGTTTAAAGATTATTGTGGCTGCTTTACCTCCGAAGAGTTCTTGCTTCCAAATGCTATGCCTACTATTTGTTTGCCTCAGGAGACCTGTTAAACAACAGCCAAGACACTTGTTGCATGAGAATCTTCTGACCACAGCTCAACAAGCTGTGTTGTCACAACCTTCTACAGTGCTTTGGGCAGGACAGAAACATTAGCAAAAGGAACATTGTTGATTATAAGGTCTTGGTTTGCACTTAACACCATTGTAAACGGGAAAGGGCTTTTGACCGAAGCAACCTGGCCTCATGTTAGGCTATTTGAAGGGGGCTATTGACATTTAGGCCGAAGATGGGTGAGAGTATCAAAACAATCATCACTTGGTGGCAGGCAGCTGATAAAAGACAGAGCTCTCCCCATCGGGGAATCTAACCCCGATCTTCCGCGTGACATGCGGAGATACTATCCATTATACTAACGAGGAATTTCTGCGTGACTGACACAGTCGTCAGATGAAAAGACAACTATCGCCAAGGAGTGAAATAAGATTTTCGTGTCCCGTTTCAAGGTGCAGGAAAATTGCTATCACAGTCCCATCACTCAGAAGGAGAGTCTTCCATGAAGCTGCATGCCTCGTCAATATTCCCCTTCAACACGAAGAAAACGCAGACCCACATATTCGCTGGAATGATGCCTGGGCCCGCTGACAGTGTCGTCAAATATTCCTTTTAGTAGTCAGGATGGCCGAGCGGTCTAAGGCGCTGCGTTAAGGTCGCAGTCTCCCCTGGAGTCGTGGGTTCAAATCCCACTTCTGACATTGCAGAGATCTCCTAGAGGACCATTTTCACTGGCAAGGCAACTCAAGTTTACTCCTTGTTTAGCAATACCATGTCGTATTGCTATTCTGCCACTGCATCATCTAGTTTAAAGATTATTGTGGCCGCTTTACCTCCGAAGAGTTCTTGCTTCCAAATGCTATGCCTACTATTTGTTTGCATCAGGAGCCCTGTTAAACAACAGCCAAGACACTTGTTGCATGAGAATCTTCTGACCACAGCTCAACAAGCTGTGTTGTCACAACCTTCTACAGTGCTTTGGGCAGGACAGAATCATTAGCAAAAGGCACATTGTTGATTATAAGGTCTTGGTTTGCACTTAACACCATAGTAAACGGGAAAGGGCTTTTGACCGAAGCAACCTGGCCTCATGTTAGGCTATTTGAAGGGGGCTATTGACATTTAGGCCGAAGATGGGTGAGAGTATCAAAGCAATCATCACTTGGTGGCAGGCAGCTGATAAAAGACCTAGCTCTCCCCGTCGGGGAATCGAACCCTGATCTTCCGCGTGACAGGCGGAGATACTGTCCATTATACTAACGAGGAATTTCTGTGTGACTGACACAGTCGTCAGATGAAAAGACAACTATCGGCAAGGAGTGAAATAAGATTTTCGTGTCCCGTTTTAAGGTGCAGGAAAATTGCTATCACAGTCCCATCACTCAGAAGGAGAGTCTTCCATGAAGCTGCATGCCTCGTCAATATTCCCCTTCAACACGAACACAACGCAGACCCACATATTCGCTGGAATGATGCCTGGGCCCGCCGACAGTGTCGTCAAATATTCCTTTTAGTAGTCAGGATGGCCGAGCAGTCTAAGGCGCTGCGTTAAGGTAGCAGTCTCCCCTGGAGGCGTGGGTTCAAATCCCACTTCTGACATTGCAGATTTCTCCTAGAGAAAAATTTTCACTGGCAAGGCAACCAAAGTTTACTCCTTGCTTAGCAATACCATGTCGTATTGCTATTCTGCCACTGCATCATCTAGTTTAAAGATTATTGTGGCCGCTTTACCTCCGAAGAGTTCTTGCTTCCAAATGCTATGCCTACTATTTGTTTGCCTCAGGAGACCTGTTAAACAACAGCCAAGACACTTGTTGCATGAGAATCTTCTGACCACAGCTCAACAAGCTGTGTTGTCACAACCTTCTACAGTGCTTTGGGCAGGACAGAATCATTAGCAAAAGGAACATTGCTGATTATAAGGTCTTGGTTTGCACTTAACACCATAGTAAACGGGAAAGGGCTTTTGACCGAAGCAACCTGGCCTCATGTTAGGCTATTTTAAGGGGGCTATTGACATTTAGGCCGAAGATGGGTGAGAGTATCAAAACAATCATCACTTGGTGGCAGGCAGCTGATAAAAGCCCATTTTCTCCCCGTCGGGGAATCGAACCCCGATCTTCCGCGTGACAGGCGGAGATACTGTCCATTATACTAACGAGGAATTTCTGTGTGACTGACACAGTCGTCAGATGAAAAGACAACTATCGCCAAGGAGTGAAATAAGATTTTGGTGTTCCGTTTCAAGGTGCAGGAAAATTGCTATCACAGTCCCATCACTCAGAAGGAGAGTCTTCCATGAAGCTGCATGCCTCGTCAATATTCCCCTTCAACACGAACACAACGCAGACCCACATATTCGCTTGAATGATGCCTGGGCCCGCCGACAGTGTCATCAAATATTCCTTTTAGCAGTCAGGATGGCCGAGCGGTCTAAGGCGCTGCGTTAAGGTCGCAGTCTCCCCTGGAGGCGTGGATTCAAATCCCACTTCTGACATTGCAGATTTCTCCTAGAGAAAAATTTTCACTGGCAAGGCAACCCAAGTTTACTCCTTGCTTAGCAATACCATGTCGTATTGCTATTCTGCCACTGCATCATCTAGTTTAAAGATTATTGTGGCTGCTTTACCTCCGAAGAGTTCTTGCTTCCAAATGCTATGCCTACTATTTGTTTGCCTCAGGAGACCTGTTAAACAACAGCCAAGACACTTGTTGCATGAGAATCTTCTGACCACAGCTCAACAAGCTGTGTTGTCACAACCTTCTACAGTGCTTTGGGCAGGACAGAAACATTAGCAAAAGGAACATTGTTGATTATAAGGTCTTGGTTTGCACTTAACACCATTGTAAACGGGAAAGGGCTTTTGACCGAAGCAACCTGGCCTCATGTTAGGCTATTTGAAGGGGGCTATTGACATTTAGGCCGAAGATGGGTGAGAGTATCAAAGCAATCATCACTTGGTGGCAGGCAGCTGATAAAAGCCCATTTTCTCCCCATCGGGGAATCTAACCCCGATCTTCCGCGTGACATGCGGAGATACTATCCATTATACTAACGAGGAATTTCTGTGTGACTGACACAGTCGTCAGATGAAAAGACAACTATCGCCAAGGAGTGAAATAAGATTTTCGTGTCCCGTTTCAAGGTGCAGGAAAATTGCTATCACAGTCCCATCACTCAGAAGGAGAGTCTTCCATGAAGCTGCATGCCTCGTCAATATTCCCCTTCAACACGAAGAAAACGCAGACCCACATATTCGCTGGAATGATGCCTGGGCCCGCTGACAGTGTCGTCAAATATTCCTTTTAGTAGTCAGGATGGCCGAGCGGTCTAAGGCGCTGCGTTAAGGTCGCAGTCTCCCCTGGAGTCGTGGGTTCAAATCCCACTTCTGACATTGCAGAGATCTCCTAGAGGACCATTTTCACTGGCAAGGCAACTCAAGTTTACTCCTTGTTTAGCAATACCATGTCGTATTGCTATTCTGCCACTGCATCATCTAGTTTAAAGATTATTGTGGCCGCTTTACCTCCGAAGAGTTCTTGCTTCCAAATGCTATGCCTACTATTTGTTTGCATCAGGAGCCCTGTTAAACAACAGCCAAGACACTTGTTGCATGAGAATCTTCTGACCACAGCTCAACAAGCTGTGTTGTCACAACCTTCTACAGTGCTTTGGGCAGGACAGAATCATTAGCAAAAGGCACATTGTTGATTATAAGGTCTTGGTTTGCACTTAACACCATAGTAAACGGGAAAGGGCTTTTGACCGAAGCAACCTGGCCTCATGTTAGGCTATTTTAAGGGGGCTATTGACATTTAGGCCGAAGATGGGTGAGAGTATCAAAACAATCATCACTTGGTGGCAGGCAGCTGATAAAAGCCCATTTTCTCCCCGTCGGGGAATCGAACCCCGATCTTCCGCGTGACAGGCGGAGATACTGTCCATTATACTAACTAGGAATTTCTGTGTGACTGACACAGTCGTCAGATGAAAAGACAACTATCGCCAAGGAGTGAAATAAGATTTTGGTGTTCCGTTTCAAGGTGCAGGAAAATTGCTATCACAGTCCCATCACTCAGAAGGAGAGTCTTCCATGAAGCTGCATGCCTCGTCAATATTCCCCTTCAACACGAACACAACGAAGACCCACATATTCGCTGGAATGATGCCTGGGCCCGCCGACAGTGTCATCAAATATTCCTTTTAGCAGTCAGGATGGCCGAGCGGTCTAAGGCGCTGCGTTAAGGTCGCAGTCTCCCCTGGAGGCGTGGGTTCAAATCCCACTTCTGACATTGCAGATTTCTCCTAGAAAAAAATTTTCACTGGCAAGGCAACCCAAGTTTACTCCTTGCTTAGCAATACCATGTCGTATTGCTATTCTACCACTGCATCATCTAGTTTAAAGATTATTGTGGCTGCTTTACCTCCGAAGAGTTCTTGCTTCCAAATGCTATGCCTACTATTTGTTTGCCTCAGGAGACCTGTTAAACAACAGCCAAGACACTTGTTGCATGAGAATCTTCTGACCACAGCTCAACAAGCTGTGTTGTCACAACCTTCTACAGTGCTTTGGGCAGGACAGAAACATTAGCAAAAGGAACATTGTTGATTATAAGGTCTTGGTTTGCACTTAACACCATTGTAAACGGGAAAGGGCTTTTGACCGAAGCAACCTGGCCTCATGTTAGGCTATTTGAAGGGGGCTATTGACATTTAGGCCGAAGATGGGTGAGAGTATCAAAACAATCATCACTTGGTGGCAGGCAGCTGATAAAAGACCTAGCTCTCCCCGTCGGGGAATCGAACCCCGATCTTCCGCGTGACAGGCGGAGATACTATCCATTATACTAACGAGGAATTTCTGTGTGACTGACACAGTCGTCAGATGAAAAGACAACTATCGGCAAGGAGTGAAATAAGATTTTCTTGTCCCGTTTCAAGGTGCAGGAAAATTGCTATCACAGTCCCATCACTCAGAACGAGAGTCTTCCATGAAGCTGCATGCCTCGTCAATATTCCCCTTCAACACGAAGACAACGCAGACCCACATATTCGCTGGAATGATGCCTGGGCCCGCCGACAGTGTCGTCAAATATTCCTTTTAGTAGTCAGGATGGCCGAGCGGTCTAAGGCGCTGTGTTCAGGTCGCAGTCTCCCCTGGAGGCGTGGGTTCAAATCCCACTTCTGACATTGCAGAGTTCTCCTAGAGGACCATTTTCACTGGCAAGGCAACTCAAGTTTACTCCTTGCTTAGCAATACCATGTCGTATTGCTATTCTGCCACTGCATCATCTAGTTTAAAGATTATTGTGAACGCTTTACCTCCGAAGAGTTCTTGCTTCCAAATGCTATGCCTACTATTTGTTTGCCTCCGGAGCCCTGTTAAACAACAGCCAAGACACTTGTTGCATGAGAATCTTCTGACCACAGCTCAACAAGCTGTGTTGTCACAACCTTCTACAGTGCTTTGGGCAGGACAGAATCATTAGCAAAAGGAACATTGTTGATTATAAGGTCTTGGTTTGCACTTAACACCATAGTAAACGGGAAAGGGCTTTTGACCGAAGAAACCTGGCCTCATGTTAGGCTATTTGAAGGGGGCTATTGACATTTAGGCCGAAGATGGGTGAGAGTATCAAAACAATCATCACTTGGTGGCAGGCAGCTGATAAAAGCCCATTTTCTCCCCGTCGGGGAATCGAACCCCGATCTTCCGCGTGACAGGCGGAGATACTGTCCATTATACTAACGAGGAATTTCTGTGTGACTGACACAGTCGTCAGATGAAAAGACAACTATCGCCAAGGAGTGAAATAAGATTTTGGTGTTCCGTTTCAAGGTGCAGGAAAATTGCTATCACAGTCCCATGACTCAGAAGGAGAGTCTTCCATGAAGCTGCATGCCTCGTCAATATTCCCCTTCAACACGAACACAACGCAGACCCACATATTCGCTGGAATGATGCCTGGGCCCGCCGACAGTGTCATCAAATATTCCTTTTAGCAGTCAGGATGGCCGAGCGGTCTAAGGCGCTGCGTTAAGGTCGCAGTCTCCCCTGGAGGCGTGGGTTCAAATCCCACTTCTGACATTGCAGATTTCTCCTAGAAAAAAATTTTCACTGGCAAGGCAACCCAAGTTTACTCCTTGCTTAGCAATACCATGTCGTATTGCTATTCTACCACTGCATCATCTAGTTTAAAGATTATTGTGGCTGCTTTACCTCCGAAGAGTTCTTGCTTCCAAATGCTATGCCTACTATTTGTTTGCCTCAGGAGACCTGTTAAACAACAGCCAAGACACTTGTTGCATGAGAATCTTCTGACCACAGCTCAACAAGCTGTGTTGTCACAACCTTCTACAGTGCTTTGGGCAGGACAGAAACATTAGCAAAAGGAACATTGTTGATTATAAGGTCTTGGTTTGCACTTAACACCATTGTAAACGGGAAAGGGCTTTTGACCGAAGCAACCTGGCCTCATGTTAGGCTATTTGAAGGGGGCTATTGACATTTAGGCCGAAGATGGGTGAGAGTATCAAAACAATCATCACTTGGTGGCAGGCAGCTGATAAAAGACAGAGCTCTCCCCATCGGGGAATCTAACCCCGATCTTCCGCGTGACATGCGGAGATACTATCCATTATACTAACGAGGAATTTCTGTGTGACTGACACAGTCGTCAGATGAAAAGACAACTATCGCCAAGGAGTGAAATAAGATTTTCGTGTCCCGTTTCAAGGTGCAGGAAAATTGCTATCACAGTCCCATCACTCAGAAGGAGAGTCTTCCATGAAGCTGCATGCCTCGTCAATATTCCCCTTCAACACGAAGAAAACGCAGACCCACATATTCGCTGGAATGATGCCTGGGCCCGCTGACAGTGTCGTCAAATATTCCTTTTAGTAGTCAGGATGGCCGAGCGGTCTAAGGCGCTGCGTTAAGGTCGCAGTCTCCCCTGGAGTCGTGGGTTCAAATCCCACTTCTGACATTGCAGAGATCTCCTAGAGGACCATTTTCACTGGCAAGGCAACTCAAGTTTACTCCTTGTTTAGCAATACCATGTCGTATTGCTATTCTGCCACTGCATCATCTAGTTTAAAGATTATTGTGGCCGCTTTACCTCCGAAGAGTTCTTGCTTCCAAATGCTATGCCTACTATTTGTTTGCATCAGGAGCCCTGTTAAACAACAGCCAAGACACTTGTTGCATGAGAATCTTCTGACCACAGCTCAACAAGCTGTGTTGTCACAACCTTCTACAGTGCTTTGGGCAGGACAGAATCATTAGCAAAAGGCACATTGTTGATTATAAGGTCTTGGTTTGCACTTAACACCATAGTAAACGGGAAAGGGCTTTTGACCGAAGCAACCTGGCCTCATGTTAGGCTATTTTAAGGGGGCTATTGACATTTAGGCCGAAGATGGGTGAGAGTATCAAAACAATCATCACTTGGTGGCAGGCAGCTGATAAAAGCCCATTTTCTCCCCGTCGGGGAATCGAACCCCGATCTTCCGCGTGACAGGCGGAGATACTGTCCATTATACTAACTAGGAATTTCTGTGTGACTGACACAGTCGTCAGATGAAAAGACAACTATCGCCAAGGAGTGAAATAAGATTTTGGTGTTCCGTTTCAAGGTGCAGGAAAATTGCTATCACAGTCCCATCACTCAGAAGGAGAGTCTTCCATGAAGCTGCATGCCTCGTCAATATTCCCCTTCAACACGAACACAACGAAGACCCACATATTCGCTGGAATGATGCCTGGGCCCGCCGACAGTGTCATCAAATATTCCTTTTAGCAGTCAGGATGGCCGAGCGGTCTAAGGCGCTGCGTTAAGGTCGCAGTCTCCCCTGGAGGCGTGGGTTCAAATCCCTCTTCTGACATTGCAGATTTCTCCTAGAAAAAAATTTTCACTGGCAAGGCAACCCAAGTTTACTCCTTGCTTAGCAATACCATGTCGTATTGCTATTCTACCACTGCATCATCTAGTTTAAAGATTATTGTGGCTGCTTTACCTCCGAAGAGTTCTTGCTTCCAAATGCTATGCCTACTATTTGTTTGCCTCAGGAGACCTGTTAAACAACAGCCAAGACACTTGTTGCATGAGAATCTTCTGACCACAGCTCAACAAGCTGTGTTGTCACAACCTTCTACAGTGCTTTGGGCAGGACAGAAACATTAGCAAAAGGAACATTGTTGATTATAAGGTCTTGGTTTGCACTTAACACCATTGTAAACGGGAAAGGGCTTTTGACCGAAGCAACCTGGCCTCATGTTAGGCTATTTGAAGGGGGCTATTGACATTTAGGCCGAAGATGGGTGAGAGTATCAAAACAATCATCACTTGGTGGCAGGCAGCTGATAAAAGACCTAGCTCTCCCCGTCGGGGAATCGAACCCCGATCTTCCGCGTGACAGGCGGAGATACTATCCATTATACTAACGAGGAATTTCTGTGTGACTGACACAGTCGTCAGATGAAAAGACAACTATCGGCAAGGAGTGAAATAAGATTTTCTTGTCCCGTTTCAAGGTGCAGGAAAATTGCTATCACAGTCCCATCACTCAGAACGAGAGTCTTCCATGAAGCTGCATGCCTCGTCAATATTCCCCTTCAACACGAAGACAACGCAGACCCACATATTCGCTGGAATGATGCCTGGGCCCGCCGACAGTGTCGTCAAATATTCCTTTTAGTAGTCAGGATGGCCGAGCGGTCTAAGGCGCTGTGTTCAGGTCGCAGTCTCCCCTGGAGGCGTGGGTTCAAATCCCACTTCTGACATTGCAGAGTTCTCCTAGAGGACCATTTTCACTGGCAAGGCAACTCAAGTTTACTCCTTGCTTAGCAATACCATGTCGTATTGCTATTCTGCCACTGCATCATCTAGTTTAAAGATTATTGTGAACGCTTTACCTCCGAAGAGTTCTTGCTTCCAAATGCTATGCCTACTATTTGTTTGCCTCCGGAGCCCTGTTAAACAACAGCCAAGACACTTGTTGCATGAGAATCTTCTGACCACAGCTCAACAAGCTGTGTTGTCACAACCTTCTACAGTGCTTTGGGCAGGACAGAATCATTAGCAAAAGGAACATTGTTGATTATAAGGTCTTGGTTTGCACTTAACACCATAGTAAACGGGAAAGGGCTTTTGACCGAAGCAACCTGGCCTCATGTTAGGCTATTTGAAGGGGGCTATTGACATTTAGGCCGAAGATGGGTGAGAGTATCAAAACAATCATCACTTGGTGGCAGGCAGCTGATAAAAGACAGAGCTCTCCCCATCGGGGAATCTAACCCCGATCTTCCGCGTGACATGCGGAGATACTATCCATTATACTAACGAGGAATTTCTGTGTGACTGACACAGTCGTCAGATGAAAAGACAACTATCGCCAAGGAGTGAAATAAGATTTTCGTGTCCCGTTTCAAGGTGCAGGAAAATTGCTATCACAGTCCCATCACTCAGAAGGAGAGTCTTCCATGAAGCTGCATGCCTCGTCAATATTCCCCTTCAACACGAAGAAAACGCAGACCCACATATTCGCTGGAATGATGCCTGGGCCCGCTGACAGTGTCGTCAAATATTCCTTTTAGTAGTCAGGATGGCCGAGCGGTCTAAGGCGCTGCGTTAAGGTCGCAGTCTCCCCTGGAGTCGTGGGTTCAAATCCCACTTCTGACATTGCAGAGATCTCCTAGAGGACCATTTTCACTGGCAAGGCAACTCAAGTTTACTCCTTGTTTAGCAATACCATGTCGTATTGCTATTCTGCCACTGCATCATCTAGTTTAAAGATTATTGTGGCCGCTTTACCTCCGAAGAGTTCTTGCTTCCAAATGCTATGCCTACTATTTGTTTGCATCAGGAGCCCTGTTAAACAACAGCCAAGACACTTGTTGCATGAGAATCTTCTGACCACAGCTCAACAAGCTGTGTTGTCACAACCTTCTACAGTGCTTTGGGCAGGACAGAATCATTAGCAAAAGGCACATTGTTGATTATAAGGTCTTGGTTTGCACTTAACACCATAGTAAACGGGAAAGGGCTTTTGACCGAAGCAACCTGGCCTCATGTTGGGCTATTTGAAGGGGGCTATTGACATTTAGGCCGAAGATGGGTGAGAGTATCAAAGCAATCATCACTTGGTGGCAGGCAGCTGATAAAAGACCTAGCTCTCCCCGTCGGGGAATCGAACCCTGATCTTCCGCGTGACAGGCGGAGATACTGTCCATTATACTAACGAGGAATTTCTGTGTGACTGACACAGTCGTCAGATGAAAAGACAACTATCGGCAAGGAGTGAAATAAGATTTTCGTGTCCCGTTTTAAGGTGCAGGAAAATTGCTATCACAGTCCCATCACTCAGAAGGAGAGTCTTCCATGAAGCTGCATGCCTCGTCAATATTCCCCTTCAACACGAACACAACGCAGACCCACATATTCGCTGGAATGATGCCTGGGCCCGCCGACAGTGTCGTCAAATATTCCTTTTAGTAGTCAGGATGGCCGAGCAGTCTAAGGCGCTGCGTTAAGGTAGCAGTCTCCCCTGGAGGCGTGGGTTCAAATCCCACTTCTGACATTGCAGATTTCTCCTAGAGAAAAATTTTCACTGGCAAGGCAACCAAAGTTTACTCCTTGCTTAGCAATACCATGTCGTATTGCTATTCTGCCACTGCATCATCTAGTTTAAAGATTATTGTGGCCGCTTTACCTCCGAAGAGTTCTTGCTTCCAAATGCTATGCCTACTATTTGTTTGCCTCAGGAGACCTGTTAAACAACAGCCAAGACACTTGTTGCATGAGAATCTTCTGACCACAGCTCAACAAGCTGTGTTGTCACAACCTTCTACAGTGCTTTGGGCAGGACAGAATCATTAGCAAAAGGAACATTGCTGATTATAAGGTCTTGGTTTGCACTTAACACCATAGTAAACGGGAAAGGGCTTTTGACCGAAGCAACCTGGCCTCATGTTAGGCTATTTTAAGGGGGCTATTGACATTTAGGCCGAAGATGGGTGAGAGTATCAAAACAATCATCACTTGGTGGCAGGCAGCTGATAAAAGCCCATTTTCTCCCCGTCGGGGAATCGAACCCCGATCTTCCGCGTGACAGGCGGAGATACTGTCCATTATACTAACGAGGAATTTCTGTGTGACTGACACAGTCGTCAGATGAAAAGACAACTATCGCCAAGGAGTGAAATAAGATTTTGGTGTTCCGTTTCAAGGTGCAGGAAAATTGCTATCACAGTCCCATCACTCAGAAGGAGAGTCTTCCATGAAGCTGCATGCCTCGTCAATATTCCCCTTCAACACGAACACAACGCAGACCCACATATTCGCTGGAATGATGCCTGGGCCCGCCGACAGTGTCATCAAATATTCCTTTTAGCAGTCAGGATGGCCGAGCGGTCTAAGGCGCTGCGTTAAGGTCGCAGTCTCCCCTGGAGGCGTGGGTTCAAATCCCACTTCTGACATTGCAGATTTCTCCTAGAAAAAAATTTTCACTGGCAAGGCAACCCAAGTTTACTCCTTGCTTAGCAATACCATGTCGTATTGCTATTCTACCACTGCATCATCTAGTTTAAAGATTATTGTGGCTGCTTTACCTCCGAAGAGTTCTTGCTTCCAAATGCTATGCCTACTATTTGTTTGCCTCAGGAGACCTGTTAAACAACAGCCAAGACACTTGTTGCATGAGAATCTTCTGACCACAGCTCAACAAGCTGTGTTGTCACAACCTTCTACAGTGCTTTGGGCAGGACAGAAACATTAGCAAAAGGAACATTGTTGATTATAAGGTCTTGGTTTGCACTTAACACCATTGTAAACGGGAAAGGGCTTTTGACCGAAGCAACCTGGCCTCATGTTAGGCTATTTGAAGGGGGCTATTGACATTTAGGCCGAAGATGGGTGAGAGTATCAAAACAATCATCACTTGGTGGCAGGCAGCTGATAAAAGACAGAGCTCTCCCCATCGGGGAATCTAACCCCGATCTTCCGCGTGACATGCGGAGATACTATCCATTATACTAACGAGGAATTTCTGTGTGACTGACACAGTCGTCAGATGAAAAGACAACTATCGCCAAGGAGTGAAATAAGATTTTCGTGTCCCGTTTCAAGGTGCAGGAAAATTGCTATCACAGTCCCATCACTCAGAAGGAGAGTCTTCCATGAAGCTGCATGCCTCGTCAATATTCCCCTTCAACACGAAGAAAACGCAGACCCACATATTCGCTGGAATGATGCCTGGGCCCGCTGACAGTGTCGTCAAATATTCCTTTTAGTAGTCAGGATGGCCGAGCGGTCTAAGGCGCTGCGTTAAGGTCGCAGTCTCCCCTGGAGTCGTGGGTTCAAATCCCACTTCTGACATTGCAGAGATCTCCTAGAGGACCATTTTCACTGGCAAGGCAACTCAAGTTTACTCCTTGTTTAGCAATACCATGTCGTATTGCTATTCTGCCACTGCATCATCTAGTTTAAAGATTATTGTGGCCGCTTTACCTCCGAAGAGTTCTTGCTTCCAAATGCTATGCCTACTATTTGTTTGCATCAGGAGCCCTGTTAAACAACAGCCAAGACACTTGTTGCATGAGAATCTTCTGACCACAGCTCAACAAGCTGTGTTGTCACAACCTTCTACAGTGCTTTGGGCAGGACAGAATCATTAGCAAAAGGCACATTGTTGATTATAAGGTCTTGGTTTGCACTTAACACCATAGTAAACGGGAAAGGGCTTTTGACCGAAGCAACCTGGCCTCATGTTAGGCTATTTGAAGGGGGCTATTGACATTTAGGCCGAAGATGGGTGAGAGTATCAAAGCAATCATCACTTGGTGGCAGGCAGCTGATAAAAGACCTAGCTCTCCCCGTCGGGGAATCGAACCCTGATCTTCCGCGTGACAGGCGGAGATACTGTCCATTATACTAACGAGGAATTTCTGTGTGACTGACACAGTCGTCAGATGAAAAGACAACTATCGGCAAGGAGTGAAATAAGATTTTCGTGTCCCGTTTTAAGGTGCAGGAAAATTGCTATCACAGTCCCATCACTCAGAAGGAGAGTCTTCCATGAAGCTGCATGCCTCGTCAATATTCCCCTTCAACACGAACACAACGCAGACCCACATATTCGCTGGAATGATGCCTGGGCCCGCCGACAGTGTCGTCAAATATTCCTTTTAGTAGTCAGGATGGCCGAGCAGTCTAAGGCGCTGCGTTAAGGTAGCAGTCTCCCCTGGAGGCGTGGGTTCAAATCCCACTTCTGACATTGCAGATTTCTCCTAGAGAAAAATTTTCACTGGCAAGGCAACCAAAGTTTACTCCTTGCTTAGCAATACCATGTCGTATTGCTATTCTGCCACTGCATCATCTAGTTTAAAGATTATTGTGGCCGCTTTACCTCCGAAGAGTTCTTGCTTCCAAATGCTATGCCTACTATTTGTTTGCCTCAGGAGACCTGTTAAACAACAGCCAAGACACTTGTTGCATGAGAATCTTCTGACCACAGCTCAACAAGCTGTGTTGTCACAACCTTCTACAGTGCTTTGGGCAGGACAGAATCATTAGCAAAAGGAACATTGCTGATTATAAGGTCTTGGTTTGCACTTAACACCATAGTAAACGGGAAAGGGCTTTTGACCGAAGCAACCTGGCCTCATGTTAGGCTATTTTAAGGGGGCTATTGACATTTAGGCCGAAGATGGGTGAGAGTATCAAAACAATCATCACTTGGTGGCAGGCAGCTGATAAAAGCCCATTTTCTCCCCGTCGGGGAATCGAACCCCGATCTTCCGCGTGACAGGCGGAGATACTGTCCATTATACTAACGAGGAATTTCTGTGTGACTGACACAGTCGTCAGATGAAAAGACAACTATCGCCAAGGAGTGAAATAAGATTTTGGTGTTCCGTTTCAAGGTGCAGGAAAATTGCTATCACAGTCCCATCACTCAGAAGGAGAGTCTTCCATGAAGCTGCATGCCTCGTCAATATTCCCCTTCAACACGAACACAACGCAGACCCACATATTCGCTGGAATGATGCCTGGGCCCGCCGACAGTGTCATCAAATATTCCTTTTAGCAGTCAGGATGGCCGAGCGGTCTAAGGCGCTGCGTTAAGGTCGCAGTCTCCCCTGGAGGCGTGGGTTCAAATCCCACTTCTGACATTGCAGATTTCTCCTAGAAAAAAATTTTCACTGGCAAGGCAACCCAAGTTTACTCCTTGCTTAGCAATACCATGTCGTATTGCTATTCTACCACTGCATCATCTAGTTTAAAGATTATTGTGGCTGCTTTACCTCCGAAGAGTTCTTGCTTCCAAATGCTATGCCTACTATTTGTTTGCCTCAGGAGACCTGTTAAACAACAGCCAAGACACTTGTTGCATGAGAATCTTCTGACCACAGCTCAACAAGCTGTGTTGTCACAACCTTCTACAGTGCTTTGGGCAGGACAGAAACATTAGCAAAAGGAACATTGTTGATTATAAGGTCTTGGTTTGCACTTAACACCATTGTAAACGGGAAAGGGCTTTTGACCGAAGCAACCTGGCCTCATGTTAGGCTATTTGAAGGGGGCTATTGACATTTAGGCCGAAGATGGGTGAGAGTATCAAAACAATCATCACTTGGTGGCAGGCAGCTGATAAAAGACAGAGCTCTCCCCATCGGGGAATCTAACCCCGATCTTCCGCGTAACATGCGGAGATACTATCCATTATACTAACGAGGAATTTCTGTGTGACTGACACAGTCGTCAGATGAAAAGACAACTATCGCCAAGGAGTGAAATAAGATTTTCGTGTCCCGTTTCAAGGTGCAGGAAAATTGCTATCACAGTCCCATCACTCAGAAGGAGAGTCTTCCATGAAGCTGCATGCCTCGTCAATATTCCCCTTCAACACGAAGACAACGCAGACCCACATATTCGCTGGAATGATGCCTGGGCCCGCTGACAGTGTCGTCAAATATTCCTTTTAGTAGTCAGGATGGCCGAGCGGTCTAAGGCGCTGCGTTCAAGTCGCAGTCTCCCCTGGAGTCGTGGGTTCAAATCCCACTTCTGACATTGCAGAGATCTCCTAGAGGACCATTTTCTCTGGCAAGGCAACTCAAGTTTACTCCTTGCTTAGCAATACCATGTCGTATTGCTATTCTGCCACTGCATCATCTAGTTTAAAGATTATTGTTGCCGCTTTACCTCCGAAGAGTTCTTGCTACCAAATGCTATGCCTACTATTTGTTTGCATCAGGAGCCCTGTTAAACAACAGCCAAGACACTTGTTGCATGAGAATCTTCTGACCACAGCTCAACAAGCTGTGTTGTCACAACCTTCTACAGTGCTTTGGGCAGGACAGAATCATTAGCAAAAGGCACATTGTTGATTATAAGGTCTTGGTTTGCACTTAACACCATAGTAAACGGGAAAGGGCTTTTTACCGAAGCAACCTGGCCTCATGTTAGGCTATTTGAAGGGGGCTATTGACATTTAGGCCGAAGATGGGTGAGAGTATCAAAGCAATCATCACTTGGTGGCAGGCAGCTGATAAAAGACCTAGCTCTCCCCGTCGGGGAATCGAACCCCGATCTTCCGCGTGACAGGCGGAGATACTGTCCATTATACTAACGAGGAATTTCTGTGTGACTGACACAGTCGTCAGATGAAAAGACAACTATCGCCAAGGAGTGAAATAAGATTTTCGTGTCCCGTTTCAAGGTGCAGGAAAATTGCTATCACAGTCCCATCACTCAGAAGGAGAGTCTTCCATGAAGCTGCATGCCTCGTCAATATTCCCCTTCAACACGAACACAACGCAGACCCACATATTCGCTGGAATGATGCCTGGGCCCGCCGACAGTGTCGTCAAATATTCCTTTTAGTAGTCAGGATGGCCGAGCAGTCTAAGGCGCTGCGTTAAGTTCGCAGTCTCCCCTGGAGGATTGGGTTCAAATCCCACTTCTGACATTGCAGAGTTCTCCTAGAGGACCATTTTCACTGGCAAGGCAACTCAAGTTTACTCCTTGCTTAGCAATACCATGTCGTATTGCTATTCTGCCACTGCATCATCTAGTTTAAAGATTATTGTGGCCGCTTTACCTCCGAAGAGTTCTTGCTTCCAAATGCTATGCCTACTATTTGTTTGCCTCAGGAGACCTGTTAAACAACAGCCAAGACACTTGTTGCATGAGAATCTTCTGACCACAGCTCAACAAGCTGTGTTGTCACAACCTTCTACAGTGCTTTGGGCAGGACAGAATCATTAGCAAAAGGCACATTGTTGATTATAAGGTCTTGGTTTGCACTTAACACCATTGTAAACGGGAAAGGGCTTTTGACCGAAGAAACCTGGCATCATGTTGGGCTATTTGAAGGGGGCTATTGACATTTAGGCCGAAGATGGGTGAGAGTATCAAAGCAATCATCACTTGGTGGCAGGCAGCTGATAAAAGCCCATTTTCTCCACGTCGGGGAATCGAACCCCGATCTTCCGCGTGACAGGCGGAGATACTGTCCATTATACTAACGAGGAATTTCTGTGTGACTGACACAGTCGTCAGATGAAAAGACAACTATCGCCAAGGAGTGAAATAAGATTTTGGTGTTCCGTTTCAAGGTGCAGGAAAATTGCTATCACAGTCCCATCACTCAGAAGGAGAGTCTTCCATGAAGCTGCATGCCTCGTCAATATTCCCCTTCAACACGAACACAACGCAGACCCACATATTCGCTGGAATGATGCCTGGGCCCGCCGACAGTGTCATCAAATATTCCTTTTAGCAGTCAGGATGGCCGAGCGGTCTAAGGCGCTGCGTTAAGGTCGCAGTCTCCCCTGGAGGCGTGGATTCAAATCCCACTTCTGACATTGCAGATTTCTCCTAGAGAAAAATTTTCACTGGCAAGGCAACCCAAGTTTACTCCTTGCTTAGCAATACCATGTCGTATTGCTATTCTGCCACTGCATCATCTAGTTTAAAGATTATTGTGGCTGCTTTACCTCCGAAGAGTTCTTGCTTCCAAATGCTATGCCTACTATTTGTTTGCCTCAGGAGACCTGTTAAACAACAGCCAAGACACTTGTTGCATGAGAATCTTCTGACCACAGCTCAACAAGCTGTGTTGTCACAACCTTCTACAGTGCTTTGGGCAGGACAGAAACATTAGCAAAAGGAACATTGTTGATTATAAGGTCTTGGTTTGCACTTAACACCATTGTAAACGGGAAAGGGCTTTTGACCGAAGCAACCTGGCCTCATGTTAGGCTATTTGAAGGGGGCTATTGACATTTAGGCCGAAGATGGGTGAGAGTATCAAAACAATCATCACTTGGTGGCAGGCAGCTGATAAAAGACAGAGCTCTCCCCATCGGGGAATCTAACCCCGATCTTCCGCGTGACATGCGGAGATACTATCCATTATACTAACGAGGAATTTCTGTGTGACTGACACAGTCGTCAGATGAAAAGACAACTATCGCCAAGGAGTGAAATAAGATTTTCGTGTCCCGTTTCAAGGTGCAGGAAAATTGCTATCACAGTCCCATCACTCAGAAGGAGAGTCTTCCATGAAGCTGCATGCCTCGTCAATATTCCCCTTCAACACGAAGAAAACGCAGACCCACATATTCGCTGGAATGATGCCTGGGCCCGCTGACAGTGTCGTCAAATATTCCTTTTAGTAGTCAGGATGGCCGAGCGGTCTAAGGCGCTGCGTTAAGGTCGCAGTCTCCCCTGGAGTCGTGGGTTCAAATCCCACTTCTGACATTGCAGAGATCTCCTAGAGGACCATTTTCACTGGCAAGGCAACTCAAGTTTACTCCTTGTTTAGCAATACCATGTCGTATTGCTATTCTGCCACTGCATCATCTAGTTTAAAGATTATTGTGGCCGCTTTACCTCCGAAGAGTTCTTGCTTCCAAATGCTATGCCTACTATTTGTTTGCATCAGGAGCCCTGTTAAACAACAGCCAAGACACTTGTTGCATGAGAATCTTCTGACCACAGCTCAACAAGCTGTGTTGTCACAACCTTCTACAGTGCTTTGGGCAGGACAGAATCATTAGCAAAAGGCACATTGTTGATTATAAGGTCTTGGTTTGCACTTAACACCATAGTAAACGGGAAAGGGCTTTTGACCGAAGCAACCTGGCCTCATGTTAGGCTATTTGAAGGGGGCTATTGACATTTAGGCCGAAGATGGGTGAGAGTATCAAAGCAATCATCACTTGGTGGCAGGCAGCTGATAAAAGACCTAGCTCTCCCCGTCGGGGAATCGAACCCTGATCTTCCGCGTGACAGGCGGAGATACTGTCCATTATACTAACGAGGAATTTCTGTGTGACTGACACAGTCGTCAGATGAAAAGACAACTATCGGCAAGGAGTGAAATAAGATTTTCGTGTCCCGTTTTAAGGTGCAGGAAAATTGCTATCACAGTCCCATCACTCAGAAGGAGAGTCTTCCATGAAGCTGCATGCCTCGTCAATATTCCCCTTCAACACGAACACAACGCAGACCCACATATTCGCTGGAATGATGCCTGGGCCCGCCGACAGTGTCGTCAAATATTCCTTTTAGTAGTCAGGATGGCCGAGCAGTCTAAGGCGCTGCGTTAAGGTAGCAGTCTCCCCTGGAGGCGTGGGTTCAAATCCCACTTCTGACATTGCAGATTTCTCCTAGAGAAAAATTTTCACTGGCAAGGCAACCAAAGTTTACTCCTTGCTTAGCAATACCATGTCGTATTGCTATTCTGCCACTGCATCATCTAGTTTAAAGATTATTGTGGCCGCTTTACCTCCGAAGAGTTCTTGCTTCCAAATGCTATGCCTACTATTTGTTTGCCTCAGGAGACCTGTTAAACAACAGCCAAGACACTTGTTGCATGAGAATCTTCTGACCACAGCTCAACAAGCTGTGTTGTCACAACCTTCTACAGTGCTTTGGGCAGGACAGAATCATTAGCAAAAGGAACATTGCTGATTATAAGGTCTTGGTTTGCACTTAACACCATAGTAAACGGGAAAGGGCTTTTGACCGAAGCAACCTGGCCTCATGTTAGGCTATTTTAAGGGGGCTATTGACATTTAGGCCGAAGATGGGTGAGAGTATCAAAACAATCATCACTTGGTGGCAGGCAGCTGATAAAAGCCCATTTTCTCCCCGTCGGGGAATCGAACCCCGATCTTCCGCGTGACAGGCGGAGATACTGTCCATTATACTAACGAGGAATTTCTGTGTGACTGACACAGTCGTCAGATGAAAAGACAACTATCGCCAAGGAGTGAAATAAGATTTTGGTGTTCCGTTTCAAGGTGCAGGAAAATTGCTATCACAGTCCCATCACTCAGAAGGAGAGTCTTCCATGAAGCTGCATGCCTCGTCAATATTCCCCTTCAACACGAACACAACGCAGACCCACATATTCGCTGGAATGATGCCTGGGCCCGCCGACAGTGTCATCAAATATTCCTTTTAGCAGTCAGGATGGCCGAGCGGTCTAAGGCGCTGCGTTAAGGTCGCAGTCTCCCCTGGAGGCGTGGGTTCAAATCCCACTTCTGACATTGCAGATTTCTCCTAGAAAAAAATTTTCACTGGCAAGGCAACCCAAGTTTACTCCTTGCTTAGCAATACCATGTCGTATTGCTATTCTACCACTGCATCATCTAGTTTAAAGATTATTGTGGCTGCTTTACCTCCGAAGAGTTCTTGCTTCCAAATGCTATGCCTACTATTTGTTTGCCTCAGGAGACCTGTTAAACAACAGCCAAGACACTTGTTGCATGAGAATCTTCTGACCACAGCTCAACAAGCTGTGTTGTCACAACCTTCTACAGTGCTTTGGGCAGGACAGAAACATTAGCAAAAGGAACATTGTTGATTATAAGGTCTTGGTTTGCACTTAACACCATTGTAAACGGGAAAGGGCTTTTGACCGAAGCAACCTGGCCTCATGTTAGGCTATTTGAAGGGGGCTATTGACATTTAGGCCGAAGATGGGTGAGAGTATCAAAACAATCATCACTTGGTGGCAGGCAGCTGATAAAAGACAGAGCTCTCCCCATCGGGGAATCTAACCCCGATCTTCCGCGTAACATGCGGAGATACTATCCATTATACTAACGAGGAATTTCTGTGTGACTGACACAGTCGTCAGATGAAAAGACAACTATCGCCAAGGAGTGAAATAAGATTTTCGTGTCCCGTTTCAAGGTGCAGGAAAATTGCTATCACAGTCCCATCACTCAGAAGGAGAGTCTTCCATGAAGCTGCATGCCTCGTCAATATTCCCCTTCAACACGAAGACAACGCAGACCCACATATTCGCTGGAATGATGCCTGGGCCCGCTGACAGTGTCGTCAAATATTCCTTTTAGTAGTCAGGATGGCCGAGCGGTCTAAGGCGCTGCGTTCAAGTCGCAGTCTCCCCTGGAGTCGTGGGTTCAAATCCCACTTCTGACATTGCAGAGATCTCCTAGAGGACCATTTTCTCTGGCAAGGCAACTCAAGTTTACTCCTTGCTTAGCAATACCATGTCGTATTGCTATTCTGCCACTGCATCATCTAGTTTAAAGATTATTGTTGCCGCTTTACCTCCGAAGAGTTCTTGCTACCAAATGCTATGCCTACTATTTGTTTGCATCAGGAGCCCTGTTAAACAACAGCCAAGACACTTGTTGCATGAGAATCTTCTGACCACAGCTCAACAAGCTGTGTTGTCACAACCTTCTACAGTGCTTTGGGCAGGACAGAATCATTAGCAAAAGGCACATTGTTGATTATAAGGTCTTGGTTTGCACTTAACACCATAGTAAACGGGAAAGGGCTTTTTACCGAAGCAACCTGGCCTCATGTTAGGCTATTTGAAGGGGGCTATTGACATTTAGGCCGAAGATGGGTGAGAGTATCAAAGCAATCATCACTTGGTGGCAGGCAGCTGATAAAAGACCTAGCTCTCCCCGTCGGGGAATCGAACCCCGATCTTCCGCGTGACAGGCGGAGATACTGTCCATTATACTAACGAGGAATTTCTGTGTGACTGACACAGTCGTCAGATGAAAAGACAACTATCGCCAAGGAGTGAAATAAGATTTTCGTGTCCCGTTTCAAGGTGCAGGAAAATTGCTATCACAGTCCCATCACTCAGAAGGAGAGTCTTCCATGAAGCTGCATGCCTCGTCAATATTCCCCTTCAACACGAACACAACGCAGACCCACATATTCGCTGGAATGATGCCTGGGCCCGCCGACAGTGTCGTCAAATATTCCTTTTAGTAGTCAGGATGGCCGAGCAGTCTAAGGCGCTGCGTTAAGTTCGCAGTCTCCCCTGGAGGATTGGGTTCAAATCCCACTTCTGACATTGCAGAGTTCTCCTAGAGGACCATTTTCACTGGCAAGGCAACTCAAGTTTACTCCTTGCTTAGCAATACCATGTCGTATTGCTATTCTGCCACTGCATCATCTAGTTTAAAGATTATTGTGGCCGCTTTACCTCCGAAGAGTTCTTGCTTCCAAATGCTATGCCTACTATTTGTTTGCCTCAGGAGACCTGTTAAACAACAGCCAAGACACTTGTTGCATGAGAATCTTCTGACCACAGCTCAACAAGCTGTGTTGTCACAACCTTCTACAGTGCTTTGGGCAGGACAGAATCATTAGCAAAAGGCACATTGTTGATTATAAGGTCTTGGTTTGCACTTAACACCATTGTAAACGGGAAAGGGCTTTTGACCGAAGAAACCTGGCATCATGTTGGGCTATTTGAAGGGGGCTATTGACATTTAGGCCGAAGATGGGTGAGAGTATCAAAGCAATCATCACTTGGTGGCAGGCAGCTGATAAAAGCCCATTTTCTCCACGTCGGGGAATCGAACCCCGATCTTCCGCGTGACAGGCGGAGATACTGTCCATTATACTAACGAGGAATTTCTGTGTGACTGACACAGTCGTCAGATGAAAAGACAACTATCGCCAAGGAGTGAAATAAGATTTTGGTGTTCCGTTTCAAGGTGCAGGAAAATTGCTATCACAGTCCCATCACTCAGAAGGAGAGTCTTCCATGAAGCTGCATGCCTCGTCAATATTCCCCTTCAACACGAACACAACGCAGACCCACATATTCGCTGGAATGATGCCTGGGCCCGCCGACAGTGTCATCAAATATTCCTTTTAGCAGTCAGGATGGCCGAGCGGTCTAAGGCGCTGCGTTAAGGTCGCAGTCTCCCCTGGAGGCGTGGATTCAAATCCCACTTCTGACATTGCAGATTTCTCCTAGAGAAAAATTTTCACTGGCAAGGCAACCCAAGTTTACTCCTTGCTTAGCAATACCATGTCGTATTGCTATTCTGCCACTGCATCATCTAGTTTAAAGATTATTGTGGCTGCTTTACCTCCGAAGAGTTCTTGCTTCCAAATGCTATGCCTACTATTTGTTTGCCTCAGGAGACCTGTTAAACAACAGCCAAGACACTTGTTGCATGAGAATCTTCTGACCACAGCTCAACAAGCTGTGTTGTCACAACCTTCTACAGTGCTTTGGGCAGGACAGAAACATTAGCAAAAGGAACATTGTTGATTATAAGGTCTTGGTTTGCACTTAACACCATTGTAAACGGGAAAGGGCTTTTGACCGAAGCAACCTGGCCTCATGTTAGGCTATTTGAAGGGGGCTATTGACATTTAGGCCGAAGATGGGTGAGAGTATCAAAACAATCATCACTTGGTGGCAGGCAGCTGATAAAAGACAGAGCTCTCCCCATCGGGGAATCTAACCCCGATCTTCCGCGTGACATGCGGAGATACTATCCATTATACTAACGAGGAATTTCTGTGTGACTGACACAGTCGTCAGATGAAAAGACAACTATCGCCAAGGAGTGAAATAAGATTTTCGTGTCCCGTTTCAAGGTGCAGGAAAATTGCTATCACAGTCCCATCACTCAGAAGGAGAGTCTTCCATGAAGCTGCATGCCTCGTCAATATTCCCCTTCAACACGAAGAAAACGCAGACCCACATATTCGCTGGAATGATGCCTGGGCCCGCTGACAGTGTCGTCAAATATTCCTTTTAGTAGTCAGGATGGCCGAGCGGTCTAAGGCGCTGCGTTAAGGTCGCAGTCTCCCCTGGAGTCGTGGGTTCAAATCCCACTTCTGACATTGCAGAGATCTCCTAGAGGACCATTTTCACTGGCAAGGCAACTCAAGTTTACTCCTTGTTTAGCAATACCATGTCGTATTGCTATTCTGCCACTGCATCATCTAGTTTAAAGATTATTGTGGCCGCTTTACCTCCGAAGAGTTCTTGCTTCCAAATGCTATGCCTACTATTTGTTTGCATCAGGAGCCCTGTTAAACAACAGCCAAGACACTTGTTGCATGAGAATCTTCTGACCACAGCTCAACAAGCTGTGTTGTCACAACCTTCTACAGTGCTTTGGGCAGGACAGAATCATTAGCAAAAGGCACATTGTTGATTATAAGGTCTTGGTTTGCACTTAACACCATAGTAAACGGGAAAGGGCTTTTGACCGAAGCAACCTGGCCTCATGTTAGGCTATTTGAAGGGGGCTATTGACATTTAGGCCGAAGATGGGTGAGAGTATCAAAGCAATCATCACTTGGTGGCAGGCAGCTGATAAAAGACCTAGCTCTCCCCGTCGGGGAATCGAACCCTGATCTTCCGCGTGACAGGCGGAGATACTGTCCATTATACTAACGAGGAATTTCTGTGTGACTGACACAGTCGTCAGATGAAAAGACAACTATCGGCAAGGAGTGAAATAAGATTTTCGTGTCCCGTTTTAAGGTGCAGGAAAATTGCTATCACAGTCCCATCACTCAGAAGGAGAGTCTTCCATGAAGCTGCATGCCTCGTCAATATTCCCCTTCAACACGAACACAACGCAGACCCACATATTCGCTGGAATGATGCCTGGGCCCGCCGACAGTGTCGTCAAATATTCCTTTTAGTAGTCAGGATGGCCGAGCAGTCTAAGGCGCTGCGTTAAGGTAGCAGTCTCCCCTGGAGGCGTGGGTTCAAATCCCACTTCTGACATTGCAGATTTCTCCTAGAGAAAAATTTTCACTGGCAAGGCAACCAAAGTTTACTCCTTGCTTAGCAATACCATGTCGTATTGCTATTCTGCCACTGCATCATCTAGTTTAAAGATTATTGTGGCCGCTTTACCTCCGAAGAGTTCTTGCTTCCAAATGCTATGCCTACTATTTGTTTGCCTCAGGAGACCTGTTAAACAACAGCCAAGACACTTGTTGCATGAGAATCTTCTGACCACAGCTCAACAAGCTGTGTTGTCACAACCTTCTACAGTGCTTTGGGCAGGACAGAATCATTAGCAAAAGGAACATTGCTGATTATAAGGTCTTGGTTTGCACTTAACACCATAGTAAACGGGAAAGGGCTTTTGACCGAAGCAACCTGGCCTCATGTTAGGCTATTTTAAGGGGGCTATTGACATTTAGGCCGAAGATGGGTGAGAGTATCAAAACAATCATCACTTGGTGGCAGGCAGCTGATAAAAGCCCATTTTCTCCCCGTCGGGGAATCGAACCCCGATCTTCCGCGTGACAGGCGGAGATACTGTCCATTATACTAACTAGGAATTTCTGTGTGACTGACACAGTCGTCAGATGAAAAGACAACTATCGCCAAGGAGTGAAATAAGATTTTGGTGTTCCGTTTCAAGGTGCAGGAAAATTGCTATCACAGTCCCATCACTCAGAAGGAGAGTCTTCCATGAAGCTGCATGCCTCGTCAATATTCCCCTTCAACACGAACACAACGCAGACCCACATATTCGCTGGAATGATGCCTGGGCCCGCCGACAGTGTCATCAAATATTCCTTTTAGCAGTCAGGATGGCCGAGCGGTCTAAGGCGCTGCGTTAAGGTCGCAGTCTCCCCTGGAGGCGTGGGTTCAAATCCCACTTCTGACATTGCAGATTTCTCCTAGAAAAAAATTTTCACTGGCAAGGCAACCCAAGTTTACTCCTTGCTTAGCAATACCATGTCGTATTGCTATTCTACCACTGCATCATCTAGTTTAAAGATTATTGTGGCTGCTTTACCTCCGAAGAGTTCTTGCTTCCAAATGCTATGCCTACTATTTGTTTGCCTCAGGAGACCTGTTAAACAACAGCCAAGACACTTGTTGCATGAGAATCTTCTGACCACAGCTCAACAAGCTGTGTTGTCACAACCTTCTACAGTGCTTTGGGCAGGACAGAAACATTAGCAAAAGGAACATTGTTGATTATAAGGTCTTGGTTTGCACTTAACACCATTGTAAACGGGAAAGGGCTTTTGACCGAAGCAACCTGGCCTCATGTTAGGCTATTTGAAGGGGGCTATTGACATTTAGGCCGAAGATGGGTGAGAGTATCAAAACAATCATCACTTGGTGGCAGGCAGCTGATAAAAGACAGAGCTCTCCCCATCGGGGAATCTAACCCCGATCTTCCGCGTGACATGCGGAGATACTATCCATTATACTAACGAGGAATTTCTGTGTGACTGACACAGTCGTCAGATGAAAAGACAACTATCGCCAAGGAGTGAAATAAGATTTTCGTGTCCCGTTTCAAGGTGCAGGAAAATTGCTATCACAGTCCCATCACTCAGAAGGAGAGTCTTCCATGAAGCTGCATGCCTCGTCAATATTCCCCTTCAACACGAAGAAAACGCAGACCCACATATTCGCTGGAATGATGCCTGGGCCCGCTGACAGTGTCGTCAAATATTCCTTTTAGTAGTCAGGATGGCCGAGCGGTCTAAGGCGCTGCGTTAAGGTCGCAGTCTCCCCTGGAGTCGTGGGTTCAAATCCCACTTCTGACATTGCAGAGATCTCCTAGAGGACCATTTTCACTGGCAAGGCAACTCAAGTTTACTCCTTGTTTAGCAATACCATGTCGTATTGCTATTCTGCCACTGCATCATCTAGTTTAAAGATTATTGTGGCCGCTTTACCTCCGAAGAGTTCTTGCTTCCAAATGCTATGCCTACTATTTGTTTGCATCAGGAGCCCTGTTAAACAACAGCCAAGACACTTGTTGCATGAGAATCTTCTGACCACAGCTCAACAAGCTGTGTTGTCACAACCTTCTACAGTGCTTTGGGCAGGACAGAATCATTAGCAAAAGGCACATTGTTGATTATAAGGTCTTGGTTTGCACTTAACACCATAGTAAACGGGAAAGGGCTTTTGACCGAAGCAACCTGGCCTCATGTTAGGCTATATGAAGGGGGCTATTGACATTTAGGCCGAAGATGGGTGAGAGTATCAAAGCAATCATCACTTGGTGGCAGGCAGCTGATAAAAGACCTAGCTCTCCCCGTCGGGGAATCGAACCCTGATCTTCCGCGTGACAGGCGGAGATACTGTCCATTATACTAACGAGGAATTTCTGTGTGACTGACACAGTCGTCAGATGAAAAGACAACTATCGGCAAGGAGTGAAATAAGATTTTCGTGTCCCGTTTTAAGGTGCAGGAAAATTGCTATCACAGTCCCATCACTCAGAAGGAGAGTCTTCCATGAAGCTGCATGCCTCGTCAATATTCCCCTTCAACACGAACACAACGCAGACCCACATATTCGCTGGAATGATGCCTGGGCCCGCCGACAGTGTCGTCAAATATTCCTTTTAGTAGTCAGGATGGCCGAGCAGTCTAAGGCGCTGCGTTAAGGTAGCAGTCTCCCCTGGAGGCGTGGGTTCAAATCCCACTTCTGACATTGCAGATTTCTCCTAGAGAAAAATTTTCACTGGCAAGGCAACCAAAGTTTACTCCTTGCTTAGCAATACCATGTCGTATTGCTATTCTGCCACTGCATCATCTAGTTTAAAGATTATTGTGGCCGCTTTACCTCCGAAGAGTTCTTGCTTCCAAATGCTATGCCTACTATTTGTTTGCCTCAGGAGACCTGTTAAACAACAGCCAAGACACTTGTTGCATGAGAATCTTCTGACCACAGCTCAACAAGCTGTGTTGTCACAACCTTCTACAGTGCTTTGGGCAGGACAGAATCATTAGCAAAAGGAACATTGCTGATTATAAGGTCTTGGTTTGCACTTAACACCATAGTAAACGGGAAAGGGCTTTTGACCGAAGCAACCTGGCCTCATGTTAGGCTATTTTAAGGGGGCTATTGACATTTAGGCCGAAGATGGGTGAGAGTATCAAAACAATCATCACTTGGTGGCAGGCAGCTGATAAAAGCCCATTTTCTCCCCGTCGGGGAATCGAACCCCGATCTTCCGCGTGACAGGCGGAGATACTGTCCATTATACTAACGAGGAATTTCTGTGTGACTGACACAGTCGTCAGATGAAAAGACAACTATCGCCAAGGAGTGAAATAAGATTTTGGTGTTCCGTTTCAAGGTGCAGGAAAATTGCTATCACAGTCCCATCACTCAGAAGGAGAGTCTTCCATGAAGCTGCATGCCTCGTCAATATTCCCCTTCAACACGAACACAACGCAGACCCACATATTCGCTGGAATGATGCCTGGGCCCGCCGACAGTGTCATCAAATATTCCTTTTAGCAGTCAGGATGGCCGAGCGGTCTAAGGCGCTGCGTTAAGGTCGCAGTCTCCCCTGGAGGCGTGGGTTCAAATCCCACTTCTGACATTGCAGATTTCTCCTAGAAAAAAATTTTCACTGGCAAGGCAACCCAAGTTTACTCCTTGCTTAGCAATACCATGTCGTATTGCTATTCTACCACTGCATCATCTAGTTTAAAGATTATTGTGGCTGCTTTACCTCCGAAGAGTTCTTGCTTCCAAATGCTATGCCTACTATTTGTTTGCCTCAGGAGACCTGTTAAACAACAGCCAAGACACTTGTTGCATGAGAATCTTCTGACCACAGCTCAACAAGCTGTGTTGTCACAACCTTCTACAGTGCTTTGGGCAGGACAGAAACATTAGCAAAAGGAACATTGTTGATTATAAGGTCTTGGTTTGCACTTAACACCATTGTAAACGGGAAAGGGCTTTTGACCGAAGCAACCTGGCCTCATGTTAGGCTATTTGAAGGGGGCTATTGACATTTAGGCCGAAGATGGGTGAGAGTATCAAAACAATCATCACTTGGTGGCAGGCAGCTGATAAAAGACAGAGCTCTCCCCATCGGGGAATCTAACCCCGATCTTCCGCGTAACATGCGGAGATACTATCCATTATACTAACGAGGAATTTCTGTGTGACTGACACAGTCGTCAGATGAAAAGACAACTATCGCCAAGGAGTGAAATAAGATTTTCGTGTCCCGTTTCAAGGTGCAGGAAAATTGCTATCACAGTCCCATCACTCAGAAGGAGAGTCTTCCATGAAGCTGCATGCCTCGTCAATATTCCCCTTCAACACGAAGACAACGCAGACCCACATATTCGCTGGAATGATGCCTGGGCCCGCTGACAGTGTCGTCAAATATTCCTTTTAGTAGTCAGGATGGCCGAGCGGTCTAAGGCGCTGCGTTCAAGTCGCAGTCTCCCCTGGAGTCGTGGGTTCAAATCCCACTTCTGACATTGCAGAGATCTCCTAGAGGACCATTTTCTCTGGCAAGGCAACTCAAGTTTACTCCTTGCTTAGCAATACCATGTCGTATTGCTATTCTGCCACTGCATCATCTAGTTTAAAGATTATTGTTGCCGCTTTACCTCCGAAGAGTTCTTGCTACCAAATGCTATGCCTACTATTTGTTTGCATCAGGAGCCCTGTTAAACAACAGCCAAGACACTTGTTGCATGAGAATCTTCTGACCACAGCTCAACAAGCTGTGTTGTCACAACCTTCTACAGTGCTTTGGGCAGGACAGAATCATTAGCAAAAGGCACATTGTTGATTATAAGGTCTTGGTTTGCACTTAACACCATAGTAAACGGGAAAGGGCTTTTTACCGAAGCAACCTGGCCTCATGTTAGGCTATTTGAAGGGGGCTATTGACATTTAGGCCGAAGATGGGTGAGAGTATCAAAGCAATCATCACTTGGTGGCAGGCAGCTGATAAAAGACCTAGCTCTCCCCGTCGGGGAATCGAACCCCGATCTTCCGCGTGACAGGCGGAGATACTGTCCATTATACTAACGAGGAATTTCTGTGTGACTGACACAGTCGTCAGATGAAAAGACAACTATCGCCAAGGAGTGAAATAAGATTTTCGTGTCCCGTTTCAAGGTGCAGGAAAATTGCTATCACAGTCCCATCACTCAGAAGGAGAGTCTTCCATGAAGCTGCATGCCTCGTCAATATTCCCCTTCAACACGAACACAACGCAGACCCACATATTCGCTGGAATGATGCCTGGGCCCGCCGACAGTGTCGTCAAATATTCCTTTTAGTAGTCAGGATGGCCGAGCAGTCTAAGGCGCTGCGTTAAGTTCGCAGTCTCCCCTGGAGGATTGGGTTCAAATCCCACTTCTGACATTGCAGAGTTCTCCTAGAGGACCATTTTCACTGGCAAGGCAACTCAAGTTTACTCCTTGCTTAGCAATACCATGTCGTATTGCTATTCTGCCACTGCATCATCTAGTTTAAAGATTATTGTGGCCGCTTTACCTCCGAAGAGTTCTTGCTTCCAAATGCTATGCCTACTATTTGTTTGCCTCAGGAGACCTGTTAAACAACAGCCAAGACACTTGTTGCATGAGAATCTTCTGACCACAGCTCAACAAGCTGTGTTGTCACAACCTTCTACAGTGCTTTGGGCAGGACAGAATCATTAGCAAAAGGAACATTGCTGATTATAAGGTCTTGGTTTGCACTTAACACCATAGTAAACGGGAAAGGGCTTTTGACCGAAGCAACCTGGCCTCATGTTAGGCTATTTTAAGGGGGCTATTGACATTTAGGCCGAAGATGGGTGAGAGTATCAAAACAATCATCACTTGGTGGCAGGCAGCTGATAAAAGCCCATTTTCTCCCCGTCGGGGAATCGAACCCCGATCTTCCGCGTGACAGGCGGAGATACTGTCCATTATACTAACGAGGAATTTCTGTGTGACTGACACAGTCGTCAGATGAAAAGACAACTATCGCCAAGGAGTGAAATAAGATTTTGGTGTTCCGTTTCAAGGTGCAGGAAAATTGCTATCACAGTCCCATCACTCAGAAGGAGAGTCTTCCATGAAGCTGCATGCCTCGTCAATATTCCCCTTCAACACGAACACAACGCAGACCCACATATTCGCTGGAATGATGCCTGGGCCCGCCGACAGTGTCATCAAATATTCCTTTTAGCAGTCAGGATGGCCGAGCGGTCTAAGGCGCTGCGTTAAGGTCGCAGTCTCCCCTGGAGGCGTGGGTTCAAATCCCACTTCTGACATTGCAGATTTCTCCTAGAAAAAAATTTTCACTGGCAAGGCAACCCAAGTTTACTCCTTGCTTAGCAATACCATGTCGTATTGCTATTCTACCACTGCATCATCTAGTTTAAAGATTATTGTGGCTGCTTTACCTCCGAAGAGTTCTTGCTTCCAAATGCTATGCCTACTATTTGTTTGCCTCAGGAGACCTGTTAAACAACAGCCAAGACACTTGTTGCATGAGAATCTTCTGACCACAGCTCAACAAGCTGTGTTGTCACAACCTTCTACAGTGCTTTGGGCAGGACAGAAACATTAGCAAAAGGAACATTGTTGATTATAAGGTCTTGGTTTGCACTTAACACCATTGTAAACGGGAAAGGGCTTTTGACCGAAGCAACCTGGCCTCATGTTAGGCTATTTGAAGGGGGCTATTGACATTTAGGCCGAAGATGGGTGAGAGTATCAAAACAATCATCACTTGGTGGCAGGCAGCTGATAAAAGACAGAGCTCTCCCCATCGGGGAATCTAACCCCGATCTTCCGCGTAACATGCGGAGATACTATCCATTATACTAACGAGGAATTTCTGTGTGACTGACACAGTCGTCAGATGAAAAGACAACTATCGCCAAGGAGTGAAATAAGATTTTCGTGTCCCGTTTCAAGGTGCAGGAAAATTGCTATCACAGTCCCATCACTCAGAAGGAGAGTCTTCCATGAAGCTGCATGCCTCGTCAATATTCCCCTTCAACACGAAGACAACGCAGACCCACATATTCGCTGGAATGATGCCTGGGCCCGCTGACAGTGTCGTCAAATATTCCTTTTAGTAGTCAGGATGGCCGAGCGGTCTAAGGCGCTGCGTTAAGGTCGCAGTCTCCCCTGGAGTCGTGGGTTCAAATCCCACTTCTGACATTGAAAAGATCTCCTAGAGGACCATTTTCACTGGCAAGGCAACTCAAGTTTACTCCTTGTTTAGCAATGCCATGTCGTATTGCTATTCTGCCACTGCATCATCTAGTTTAAAGATTATTGTGGCCGCTTTACCTCCGAAGAGTTCTTGCTTCCAAATGCTATGCCTACTATTTGTTTGCATCAGGAGCCCTGTTAAACAACAGCCAAGACACTTGTTGCATGAGAATCTTCTGACCACAGCTCAACAAGCTGTGTTGTCACAACCTTCTACAGTGCTTTGGGCAGGACAGAATCATTAGCAAAAGGCACATTGTTGATTATAAGGTCTTGGTTTGCACTTAACACCATAGTAAACGGGAAAGGGCTTTTGACCGAAGCAACCTGGCCTCATGTTAGGCTATTTGAAGGGGGCTATTGACATTTAGGCCGAAGATGGGTGAGAGTATCAAAGCAATCATCACTTGGTGGCAGGCAGCTGATAAAAGACCTAGCTCTCCCCGTCGGGGAATCGAACCCTGATCTTCCGCGTGACAGGCGGAGATACTGTCCATTATACTAACGAGGAATTTCTGTGTGACTGACACAGTCGTCAGATGAAAAGACAACTATCGGCAAGGAGTGAAATAAGATTTTCGTGTCCCGTTTTAAGGTGCAGGAAAATTGCTATCACAGTCCCATCACTCAGAAGGAGAGTCTTCCATGAAGCTGCATGCCTCGTCAATATTCCCCTTCAACACGAACACAACGCAGACCCACATATTCGCTGGAATGATGCCTGGGCCCGCCGACAGTGTCGTCAAATATTCCTTTTAGTAGTCAGGATGGCCGAGCAGTCTAAGGCGCTGCGTTAAGGTAGCAGTCTCCCCTGGAGGCGTGGGTTCAAATCCCACTTCTGACATTGCAGATTTCTCCTAGAGAAAAATTTTCACTGGCAAGGCAACCAAAGTTTACTCCTTGCTTAGCAATACCATGTCGTATTGCTATTCTGCCACTGCATCATCTAGTTTAAAGATTATTGTGGCCGCTTTACCTCCGAAGAGTTCTTGCTTCCAAATGCTATGCCTACTATTTGTTTGCCTCAGGAGACCTGTTAAACAACAGCCAAGACACTTGTTGCATGAGAATCTTCTGACCACAGCTCAACAAGCTGTGTTGTCACAACCTTCTACAGTGCTTTGGGCAGGACAGAATCATTAGCAAAAGGAACATTGCTGATTATAAGGTCTTGGTTTGCACTTAACACCATAGTAAACGGGAAAGGGCTTTTGACCGAAGCAACCTGGCCTCATGTTAGGCTATTTTAAGGGGGCTATTGACATTTAGGCCGAAGATGGGTGAGAGTATCAAAACAATCATCACTTGGTGGCAGGCAGCTGATAAAAGCCCATTTTCTCCCCGTCGGGGAATCGAACCCCGATCTTCCGCGTGACAGGCGGAGATACTGTCCATTATACTAACGAGGAATTTCTGTGTGACTGACACAGTCGTCAGATGAAAAGACAACTATCGCCAAGGAGTGAAATAAGATTTTGGTGTTCCGTTTCAAGGTGCAGGAAAATTGCTATCACAGTCCCATCACTCAGAAGGAGAGTCTTCCATGAAGCTGCATGCCTCGTCAATATTCCCCTTCAACACGAACACAACGCAGACCCACATATTCGCTGGAATGATGCCTGGGCCCGCCGACAGTGTCATCAAATATTCCTTTTAGCAGTCAGGATGGCCGAGCGGTCTAAGGCGCTGCGTTAAGGTCGCAGTCTCCCCTGGAGGCGTGGGTTCAAATCCCACTTCTGACATTGCAGATTTCTCCTAGAAAAAAATTTTCACTGGCAAGGCAACCCAAGTTTACTCCTTGCTTAGCAATACCATGTCGTATTGCTATTCTACCACTGCATCATCTAGTTTAAAGATTATTGTGGCTGCTTTACCTCCGAAGAGTTCTTGCTTCCAAATGCTATGCCTACTATTTGTTTGCCTCAGGAGACCTGTTAAACAACAGCCAAGACACTTGTTGCATGAGAATCTTCTGACCACAGCTCAACAAGCTGTGTTGTCACAACCTTCTACAGTGCTTTGGGCAGGACAGAAACATTAGCAAAAGGAACATTGTTGATCATAAGGTCTTGGTTTGCACTTAACACCATTGTAAACGGGAAAGGGCTTTTGACCGAAGCAACCTGGCCTCATGTTAGGCTATTTGAAGGGGGCTATTGACATTTAGGCCGAAGATGGGTGAGAGTATCAAAACAATCATCACTTGGTGGCAGGCAGCTGATAAAAGACAGAGCTCTCCCCATCGGGGAATCTAACCCCGATCTTCCGCGTAACATGCGGAGATACTATCCATTATACTAACGAGGAATTTCTGTGTGACTGACACAGTCGTCAGATGAAAAGACAACTATCGCCAAGGAGTGAAATAAGATTTTCGTGTCCCGTTTCAAGGTGCAGGAAAATTGCTATCACAGTCCCATCACTCAGAAGGAGAGTCTTCCATGAAGCTGCATGCCTCGTCAATATTCCCCTTCAACACGAAGACAACGCAGACCCACATATTCGCTGGAATGATGCCTGGGCCCGCTGACAGTGTCGTCAAATATTCCTTTTAGTAGTCAGGATGGCCGAGCGGTCTAAGGCGCTGCGTTCAAGTCGCAGTCTCCCCTGGAGTCGTGGGTTCAAATCCCACTTCTGACATTGCAGAGATCTCCTAGAGGACCATTTTCTCTGGCAAGGCAACTCAAGTTTACTCCTTGCTTAGCAATACCATGTCGTATTGCTATTCTGCCACTGCATCATCTAGTTTAAAGATTATTGTTGCCGCTTTACCTCCGAAGAGTTCTTGCTACCAAATGCTATGCCTACTATTTGTTTGCATCAGGAGCCCTGTTAAACAACAGCCAAGACACTTGTTGCATGAGAATCTTCTGACCACAGCTCAACAAGCTGTGTTGTCACAACCTTCTACAGTGCTTTGGGCAGGACAGAATCATTAGCAAAAGGCACATTGTTGATTATAAGGTCTTGGTTTGCACTTAACACCATAGTAAACGGGAAAGGGCTTTTTACCGAAGCAACCTGGCCTCATGTTAGGCTATTTGAAGGGGGCTATTGACATTTAGGCCGAAGATGGGTGAGAGTATCAAAGCAATCATCACTTGGTGGCAGGCAGCTGATAAAAGACCTAGCTCTCCCCGTCGGGGAATCGAACCCCGATCTTCCGCGTGACAGGCGGAGATACTGTCCATTATACTAACGAGGAATTTCTGTGTGACTGACACAGTCGTCAGATGAAAAGACAACTATCGCCAAGGAGTGAAATAAGATTTTCGTGTCCCGTTTCAAGGTGCAGGAAAATTGCTATCACAGTCCCATCACTCAGAAGGAGAGTCTTCCATGAAGCTGCATGCCTCGTCAATATTCCCCTTCAACACGAACACAACGCAGACCCACATATTCGCTGGAATGATGCCTGGGCCCGCCGACAGTGTCGTCAAATATTCCTTTTAGTAGTCAGGATGGCCGAGCAGTCTAAGGCGCTGCGTTAAGTTCGCAGTCTCCCCTGGAGGATTGGGTTCAAATCCCACTTCTGACATTGCAGAGTTCTCCTAGAGGACCATTTTCACTGGCAAGGCAACTCAAGTTTACTCCTTGCTTAGCAATACCATGTCGTATTGCTATTCTGCCACTGCATCATCTAGTTTAAAGATTATTGTGGCCGCTTTACCTCCGAAGAGTTCTTGCTTCCAAATGCTATGCCTACTATTTGTTTGCCTCAGGAGCCCTGTTAAACAACAGCCAAGACACTTGTTGCATGAGAATCTTCTGACCACAGCTCAACAAGCTGTGTTGTGTAGCGTTACCGGGTATTTATATACCTATTAAATATAAGGATTTATGAGATGTTCTTACAGTCTCAAATAAACCTTACCTCGAATTTAGGGGCACCACCAACCTAGGTTTTGACTTAATTTTAAGTCACAGTCAGGTCGGAAAACTGTTCGAAATCTTACGATCCTTGTGTTAAATTAATATTCAATTAATATTCAGTCTCATATCTCGCTACTTTCGTGAAGTTCTCGTTTGGTTGGACAGACATTACGTAAAGAAAGCATACGACACAATCTGTGATTATAACATATATATAGATATATGAGCTGTTTATTACAATGATATGATCTTAGACATGAACCTTTAAACAAACGGGAGATGCATTGAATATGGGTGATTATATAAAACACTTAGTGAATATAAAATAAAATATGGGGAATGGGAAAATACTGGATTTATTCAAATAGTTTGGGTTGGCTGACTATTTGAATCTAAATACTGTACTGACATTTCGGATTAATTTATCATTCTGTGAAAGCCTCGAGACATCCATCAAACCCACTTTAAGGTGAAAACGGGTCGGTCTTACTGTGCTGAAGTTCTGTTCAGTCGTTTCGGACCAATGGTAGCGGCCACGCGGGTCCGAGGGGATTTCTCTTCCGCTCTCTGGGCCTTCCTGGCTGTGGTGGCTGACTTTAGCGGACTTCTCAGTTGCTTCTTTCACCGGGAAACGGGGACGATGATGTCGAGGGCTTTACTGTGGGATGATCAAATCCATCGTTGTGTCAGAGTTGGTCCGTTGCTGCTTTCTCTGATGAAGTGAACTTAAGTTCACAGAAGATTAATAAAAGGTTGCTTGGAGTTGGCTTTCTGGGTAGGAAAACTTCATTCTGTTCTTATCTTTGTTCGGGTCTTTCTTTCTCGTCTCCGGGGTCTCACTGGGTTCTGGAGGGTCTCCTCCGGTCGTCCGCTGCATCGTTATCCACACGTCCTTCCGCTCTCTCCTGAGATTATGGGAAAACTCCCAAACTCCGGCGAGCTCTTCTCTTCTGCTTAAACCATTTCTAAAACTCTCTGAGCAGCTGTTTTCTGCTCAAATCTTCTTCTGAAACTCTGGGTTGGAACCCTTCTGGAACAAGATCCAGGGCACAAGAGGGCAAGCGCAGGCGCCTGAAGCGAGCCAGAGCACACGAGCCGCAAGAAGGGGAGAAGGCAAGAGAGCAAAGAGGCAAAAAAGCCTGTGTTTTCCGCTGTTCCGGGTTTTGACTCTCGGAGGCGGGGCTTACACTACTTTTTCAGCCAATGCCATGCTTGAACTGTGTGCATGTCTCTGTAAGGTGATCTGTGCTAGGGGGATTTCTGGATTTAGACAAAGAATTCTGTGTTTCTCCACTACTCCCATCTCATAGAACATTTGTCTCGGTGATTCTGAAAACACCACATCTTGTTAAGATATGCAGATTAAAGATATAACATAGACTTGTAATACAAAGACATCAAAATAACACACATGATAAAGACAATTATGACTTTCGAAATTCAGGTGAATATCTATGAAATTGTGACATATGAATTGTGAATTACACAATGCTAATTTCTGTGTTAACAATGGGGACACTAAACAAATACCAAATAGATACCGAAGGGACATCGTTAGAAGTTACTAGCTGCATAATTGTCCATTTTATATCCATTTTACTGAGTCCTTTTGGGATTTATATGTTCAACTAATCAACACTGCAGACCACTAGGGGGCAATGTGGTTCCATCAGGCAGGTTGGGCATTTTCCACCAAAATCAGTTCTTTGTCAATATTTAAGCCAGAATCGTACAAATTGTCTCTATATGCGTCTTGTGATCAAGCTGGAAACCTGAAAGAAATTGTACACGGTTATCAAACACATTTAATATAGTTTAAGATTTGACTACAAGTGAGTCTTCTCAGTTCGTATGTATAGCCATCTGGTCGGATTCCTGGTGAAAAGGGGTGTTAAAGTGTCAACTTTCGAGTTATGGTCTAGATAAGATAGTAAGTCTCCCACTTTTCCAAGAGTGAGTTGACTCCCCAAAAGCTCTTAAGGGTGTTGTAAATTAGGCAGTTTCTGTCTCTTTTTCCTTTGTGGAAAGAAAATGAAGATCTGGTTTATATCCACATACGTAAACATCCCCCACAGGAATGTTGGTTTTGTCAAAGTTTGAAAAACTCTTAATCCACACGGCACTGTGACTGTTACAGTTGTCACAACCTTCTACAGTGCTTTGGGCAGGACAGAATCATTAGCAAAAGGCACATTGTTGATTATAAGGTCTTGGTTTGCACTTAACACCATAGTAAACGGGAAAGGGCTTTTGACCGAAGAAACCTGGCATCATGTTAGGCTATTTGAAGGGGGCTATTGACATTTAGGCCGAAGATGGGTGAGAGTATCAAAGCAATCATCACTTGGTGGCAGGCAGCTGATAAGAGACCGAGCTCTCCCCGTCGGTGAATCGAACCCCGATCTTCCGCGTGACAGGCAGTGATACTGTCCATTATACTAACGAGGAATTTCTGTGTGACTGACACAGTCGTCAGATGAAAAGACAAATATCGCCAAGGAGTGAAATAAGATTTTCGTGTCCCGTTTCAAGGTGCAGGGAAATTGTTATCACAGTCCCATCACAGAAGGAGAGTCTTCCATGAAGCTGCATGCCTCGTCAATATTCCCCTTCAACACGAACACAACGCAGACCCACATATTCGCTGGAATGATGCCTGGGCCCGCCGACAGTGTCGTCAAATATTCCTTTTAGCAGTCAGGATGGCCGAGCGGTCTAAGGCGCTGCGTTAAAGGCCTTTGGAAAGCTGACACTACACTCAAAACATAATCATAATACATACACAGAGGAACAATAATGATCATTGGACCCTACACCAAAACATTTCATAAACCCAGAAATTTGCCGCTTGGAAATCCTTCCTGGAATTCCAGACTGGGGGCAGGGCTTCCGTGTGACGTCACAGGTGCCATGGGTTTTCCTGGCTGCCACCATTGTATTATGCTTGTTGAGTGGTGAAGGCTAGTGGTGCAACGGATCATCATTGATCCGTGATCCGTTCGGATCAATTATTTCAGTTCGGCACACACATGATCCTCGGATTGATTTGTGAAAAAAAAATTGTGCGCTTGTTCAGTCCTCACACAGCCGTTACCATTCCGCTAGTTCCAGGGACAGAGCTACTTTCCATGCTCTGGGTAAAGGTCTGCAACAGTTCCCTCCTCAATAAGCAAACAGTCCTATGGCTCGTTTGTGATTTATTGTCCTCAGCGTACAACATGTAGAACAGTGGGCATGGAAAATAAAAGTAGGCTAGACTTCGGTGACGATAACTGCTGCCTCTAGTGCTACGTCCTTTTTCCATATACTCGCGCTGCCACACAAACCTGTCGCCTAGGTTACCACACAGACATAACACGTAGCTGACATAAAGAAAACCCCTAACCTGCAACACAGCGTGGTCATGGCGAGCGGAGGAACAGAGGAGCTTGAACGCCCCACGTCATTTAAATCCCCTGTTTGGGAGCATTTTGGCTTCCCTGTCAAATTTAATGAAGAAGGAAAGAGGTTGGTGGATAAAACCGTGACGGTGTGTAGGCACTGTGGTACAAGAAAGCCACACAACAGTGGAAACACATCGAGCATGGCCACGTATTTGCAGCGATATCACCCCGGTGTTTCACTGACAGGAGTGAAACTGAAAGCGGCTCAACAACCGGTCATCACCGCGTTAAGCAGCCCCCTTCCTTCACAATCCGACCGGGCTAAAGCGATCACAAACGCTAGACACTGGTAAGTCTGACAAGAAGCTATTAAAATTGTGATCCAGCATTCCAGTTTGCACTCGCTGACTCCGGCACTGTGTAAAAAGTGTGTTGACAGGCTGTCAGTGTCAGTTAGCTTCAGTTGTCAGTGCAGTGCTTATCCCTCTCGACAAAATTATTTATGCCTCATCAACATCGTCCAGACTCGTGGCCTAGACCAAACACAGTGTATGCTCACCAATCGGCATTCTGAAGACGACCAAAATCACCATGATCATCATCATCGTCCCCACTGCTCTCGGACTCGGACTCCGACCCACTGTCACTGGCAATGGCTGGCTCGAACCTGTATGGTTCTAGCCCCAATCCCTCCTCGGTTTCTTCTTCAGGCTCTTCATTGTCTTCTTCATTGTCATCAACAATATTCGGATCGAAATTTGCCGTGAAGAAGCTGTCCAGGTCTGGCAAACTGCTGACTTCGCTACTAGAACTACTAGTATCAGACATGTTGATTGTTGGGGGTTGTTCCAGCAGCTGGCACTTGTGACGTCACGCACCTGTCGTCTGCTACTTCCGGTTTGCCAAATGGCGGGCTATTCGAGTCAAATGTGGTGATAGTTTATTGGGCCTAATCAGGACTATCCAGGGGCCTAAATTTATTTTAAAATCATAAAAAAATTCCATGGTATATAAGGAATCGATCTGCTATTTCAGTTTTGTGCAAAAAATCACCTTTCTGTAGGCCTTTAACGAGTGCATCGAAGTCAGGTTGAATATCTGAGGTGGAGATGCGAAGCACAGCTGACAGATGATCGTCAGTGAGAGATGATCTATACCTGGACTTCGTAAACTTCATCATTGAAAATGTTTGTTCACATATGTAGGCAGAGCCAAAGAGAACCAACATCTTCTGAGCATGTCTCTTCATGTTTGGAAAGGTCTCCTCCTTGAGAGAAGAGTAGAAATCCAGCAGTGCTCTGCCAGTACTGCATCAGACTGCAGGTCAATGAGTTCCAGCTGAACATCACTGGGTGCATTATCCACACTGCAGGTAAAGGGAGAGGAAATCATGTGCATTTCATCCTCGATTGTTCTGAGATCTTCAAATCTCCTTAAAAACTCACAATGCAATGCTCCTAACATGGATGAGTACCTGTGGAGGTGATCAGCTGATGGTGTGACTTCTTTCAGGGTTTGCATGTGAGTGAGATTGTTGCTCTCCACTTGGCTTGAAAGAAACAGCATCTTTCTCATGAAAGCCTTCACCAGGGTGTGCATTTCATGAACAAAAAGGCCCCTGCCTTGCAGTTTGGTGTTCAGTTCATTCATCAGTGCAGTCACATCAACAGCAAATGCAAAATCTGCCATACAGTTCTCATCTGAGAGCTCTGGGATGTCTTTGCCTTTCATCTGACAAAACTCTCGAATCTCTGTTTTCAGGTCCCAAACTCTTTTTAGCACTTTGCCCAGACTGAGCCATCTGACAGCTGTGTGGTAGCCGATGTCACTATGCTCAGACTCATGGTCCTCCAAAAGTGCGACAAACTGTCTGTGATTTAATGCCCGTGCCCTGATGAAGTTTACTATTTTAGTAACAACATCAATAACATGGTTCATTTTTAGCAGTGACTTGCACAACACATGTTGGTGTATAATACAATGCAAAAATACCTATTTCTGATCTGTGTCGATTTCAGTCACTTTATCTTGCATACGTTTTAAAAGTCCCACATTTTTCCCTGTAAGATTTGGACAACCGTCCGTTGTGACACTTGCCAGTCTGTCCCATTTCAGTCCCAGTGTGTCCATGCACGCATTTACCTCCGTGAAGAGATCGCTCCCTGTAGTCGTCCCTTTCATCGACCGCATTGCTGCCAGCTCCTCTGTAATCTTGAAGTCCGGCGTTATCCCGCGGACAAATACTAGTAACTGGGCTGTGTCACGGACATCACAGCTTTCGTCCAAAGCCAAGGAGAAAAAGTCAAAAGTTGCCACTTCACGTTGCAGCTGAAGCTCCAGATTCCCCGATATGTCCTCGACCCTTCTCGTCATGGTTCGCCTGGAGAGCGGGACTTTCTCAAATGCTTCTTTTTGTTCAGGGCATATTAGTGCTGAAGAGTCCACCAAGCACTCTTTGATGAACTCCTCCTCCGAGAATGGCTTACTGTTTTTAGCGATTTTGTGGGATATCACAAAGCTGGTCTTGGTTGCTGCATCCCTGGATGTGTGAAGCTTGGTAAAAAAGCCTTGCTGCTTTTGCAGTTTAGCTAGCAAAGCTTCCGATGTCCGTGCCCTTTCAGCATCAGTCACGTTCTTGAATTTCTTCGCTTGTTTCGTCTCCTAATGCTGACTCAAATTGTAGTCCTTAAACACGGCGATCTGCTCCCTGCAAACTAAACACACGGCTTTACCTCTGACTTCAGTAAATAAATACTTAGCAGTCCAATTTTTGTTGAAAACCCTGCATTCGGTATCTACCTTTCTTTTTTTAGCATGAGCAGACATTTCTGAGGGCTAAAGTCGTCTTGTGACTTGCTAGTGACAACGATCCAATCATGTGCATGTCTCGATATACGTTTTACATCATCATGTACGTGAATAAAAAACAACTTCAAAATAAAAATAAAATGCAGCTTCAGTCCATGCATCAGGTAAAATAAGAAAATATTTTTACTTTGTAATTTCCAATTAACCTTACACGGGCCGGTCAGAGTCAACCAAAGGGCCGTATGCGGCCCGGGGGCCGTACAATGCCCAGGTCTGCACTAGACCATCAGGGACACGAAAGCAGTGCACACGAGACCAGACAAAACCACTACTACATCACATCTAAACAGAAGTAGACATATTAAAAACTGAGAATACACAGACACTAAAAATCATAATGAAGCAACAACTGATTGCACGGCTTTAGTTGCAGTCACCGAGCGCCTGCCCATGGCGAGACGTCTGTCACGATTTGATGAGAAGTGTGGACCCCGGAGCGGAAACACAGAGACAGGTGAAGTAGATGGTTTTCCAAAGTATATTTATTTTAGGATGACGTAATCCAATATTCCAAAATTCCAAAAACATGAAACAAGACGATAACTCTGAAAGACCAGGATAACGCAGCTAATGCAAAAACAATCTGGCAAAGAAAAGGGGAAGCAACCAAATATTTATAGAAGGAAGAATAATTAACAAACAATAGAAAACTGGTGTGTCATGGCAGCATGGCATCCCCTCCTGCTGGTGGAAGGAAAAACCAGGAAAAGAAAAGAAACACTTAAGCTGGCCCTGGAGTTGCAGCAGTGGCTGTGACAACGTCTTTTTTTAAAAGCTATTTTCATATTAAACCATTTCTTTTTTTTATTATTTCGGTGACAACTACAGGTGACACGAAATTAACAGCACTCCTAATTGCTTCCCATTTCTTTGCTTTAGCAGTTCCCGTAATTCCACTGCTGACACTGCTAAAAATGACAGATTTTCCTTTTTGGATCTCTGAAAGCAGAACTTCAGTCTCAGAGCCCCTAAAGTTGTTCTTTTTGCGCCTTGATGCCATTCTCATGACTCAACACTCAACACTTCCTGGCACAGGAGCGAGGAAGCGCAGCCTATTATGGTATAATCTTGGGCGTGGAGTATGCAAATCTACTATCCTCGTGCACGTGGATAGTAGATACGCACGAGTGGGATTCATCATTTACGCAGGTCGTTTACACACTTTTTCCGAAGTTAAGAGCGTTTGTTGAATCTGACGTGGCGTGTTCTGAGTGTTTATCAAAATCCCTTCCTATAATTGTACATTTTAGTTAATAGAGTCAAATAATCTGAGTTGGAGACAGGATTCTAAATTGTTAGTGTTGCTGGGTTTCAGGGTGAGAAATGAATTACATGTTAAAGTGAAATGAGGGCTGAGTCTTTGTACTGACGAACAGAACTGGGAGTTCTATAGTTCACTTCCTGAAAAATACTAAAGAACAAACATGAAGATGGATCACTGAAGGTTTCTTTATACCTGTAATGGAAAACAAACACAGTTTTGTTGCTTCATATTTGTTCTAGCATCAATTTCACTGAAAAAAGAACTTGAATTTAGATTTTTTTTCTGTATTAGATACATAAAAAGGAAGAAACTGAAACATTTCCACTCAAATTCATATAAACTATAAACTGTAAGTTATCATCTGACTCTGTCTGAATATTATTCATGTAAGAGAAGGAGTGGATCAAACCCTGTAAACAAATACAACAACACAATGTTAAAACATATTTTCAAGAGAGACAGTTGAGGAAATCTCATCTGTTTCACTCGTCGTGTAAAAAGTTCTATTATAAAATGATGAAGCTCAAAGGGAAACATGAAACTGTACAAATGGAACACAGAGATTCTCCTGTATGGATGCTGCTCCATTCATCAAGTTTCCAAAAACTGAGCTGGGATTTTCTGCAGGAATGAAAACGATCCAAACACTTGTCAGTCTTTGCTGCTCGATGCCGCTGTTGTGTTTGATGACATTAAAATGTCGTTTACTTCAACAAACTGAAAGTCTGATAAACGTGAGAGTCTCTCGCCGGGTGCTGTGGCGCGCGCCTGTAATCCAAGCTACCGGGAGGCTGAGGCTGGTGGATCGCCTGAGCTCAGGAGCTCTGAGCTGCAGTGGGCTATGCCGATCGGGTGTCCGCACTAAGCTCGGTACCGATATGGTGCTCCTGGGGGAGCCCGGGACCACCAGGTCGCCTAAGGAGGGGAGAACCGGCCCAGGTCGGAAACGGAGCAGGTCAAAGCCCCCGTGCCGCTCAGTAGTGGGATCGCACCTGTGATTAGACGCTGCAGTGCAGCCTGAGTCATACAGCGGGACCCAGTCTTTTTACACTCTTTGTTCTCTCCAACAAAATACTGGGACAACACACACGCTCCAACATCACCTCTTTACACGTTACAGCAGTTTCTCTATCTTCTCTTTTCCATTGAAAAGCACAGCTGTTTCTTGGACCTGCAGCGCCCCCACCTGGAGAAGACGAGCAACGACCATCAGCCACATCACTCACCGCTGCTTCACAGATACACTCTGCTCCATCACTCATTCAATCAAGCTGCTGCTGTCACATCACACACACTTTGAGGAGACTTTTACTGCTTTGATTAATTGAATACGTCCACAGAGATTCTTTTGGGGTGACAATGAGACACACACAACATAAATATACAAACATTTTAGACTGTCTATCGTGTGACCTTCTCTACAGTTCTTGGATGTTTGTTAGATTGTAATATCAGCACTTGACATCTCCGAGTGTGTGCAACACTCAGACTATAAGACAGTGATGCAGATGAACTGCAAGAATTCTTACTGTTAAACAGCAGAAGTGTAAAGTGAAACATGCTGTGTGTGTTACTGTGCTCATGAGTATTATTTCATGTCTTCTGCTGTGACAGAGGTCGTACTAATTCTGTGAATTACAACATTCGCTTTGCTCCAATCGTGCAGTTGTGTGGCAACATCACACTTACACTGATTTTTATTTGAAATTGTCTCTGACTGTTTCTGCAGAGGTGACATGTGGTTTTGTCACAAGTGCTTCTACTTCTGCTCAGTTAACATGTTAAACATGATCTTTTTAAAACTACCTGATGTGTAATTTAAAGTGTGCGTTCTTTATCTCAACAGTTAGGTGTTAGAAATGAGCAGTTTCTCCTCTCTCAGGTAGATGTGGTATTTATCAAAATCCCTTCCTATAATTGTACATTTTAGTTAATAGAGTCAAATAATCTGAGATGGAGACAGGATTCTAAATTGTTAGTGTTGCTGGGTTTCAGGGTGAGAAATGAATTACATGTTAAAGTGAAATAATCAAATCAAATCAAATTTATTTGTAGCACATTTCATGTATAAAACAATTCAAAGTGCTTTACATAAAATAAAAACATTGCAGCAGGGAAGAAGCATTAAAAAATACATAAAAGAATACAAAGAGAAACAAATAAAATCATTTAAATGAATTTAAAAACAAGCAACAGTCCAGATAAGTTCAAAGATATCGTGCAGATTACATGCATAGACACATGAGAACAGAAATGTTTTTAACCTGGATTTAAAAATGTCTACATTTGGTGAAAGTTTAATCTCCACTGGCAGTTTGTTCCACTTGTTTGCAGCATAATAGCTAAATACTGCTTCCCCATGTTTAGTCTGGACTCTGGACTGGACCAGCTGACCTGAGTCCTTGGATCTAAGAGCTCTGCTCGGTTTATATTCTCTGAACATATCACAGATGTATATTGGGCCTAAACCGTTCTGGGATTTGTAAACCATCAGCAGACTTTTAAAATCTATTCTTTGACTGACTGGAAGCCAGAGTAAAGATTTTAAAACTGCTGTGATGTGCTCAGATCTCTTAGTCCAGTTAAAAGAGCGTTACAGTAATGGAGTCTACTGGAGATGAATGCATGGATGAGTTTCTCCTGGTGTTTTTGGGAGAGGAAACCTTTAATTCTGTTGATGTTTCTGAGATGGTAAAAAGCTGCCTTGGTGACAGCTTTGATGTGGCTGCTGAAAGTCAGATCTGAGTCTATAGTCAGGTTCACTGTGTACTTTTGTGGGAATTTTTTGGGGATTTGTTGACCTATATATTTTTGGAATCTGCAGACCTTGGGGATTCCAAAAACCAATGTTGCCACTTGAACAGACACCTGTATGGCGGCCATTTTGGAATTTCAAAATGTGCGCCATAAAATACAGAATTTCAGCTACCTTGGCCTCTAAACAACCTAAAAACTTAATTTAACATGCCAATCCTATGTTTTCTTGGTCAAGGAATCCAATGGTGACTTCAAAATTATGCTCAGAATCGTGCTGTGGTGCCCCCAAGGGGTGGGAAAGAAAATCGCTACCCTTCTTACTGCCCCCTAAAGTAAAATACATCCCTGATTCTTGAGAGTTGGGACAAAGCATGTCCCACATAGAAAAGTGAAATTTATATCAAAATTCAAGCAGTTCATGAATCCCATTAAAATCAGGAAAAAACATGGTCTGTGATATCCCTGAGGACCTCTTTCCATTCCTCTGCCTGTGGTGAATGCAAGAATACCACGCGCTTGTAAGTCAACCATTTTTTGCTATTTTTGCTATTTTGATATAAAATACAATAGTGGATTTAATTATAGTATTTTATTCAGATTATTAAGACAGTTGCTAGTTAGTAGCCTAACTGCCAAAATTAGCTGGCTGATTGCTGGAATGTTGGAACGATCAACAAATCCCCAAAAAATTCCCACAAAAGTACATTTTTGTACACAGTGAACCTGACTACTATTAAACTTTCCCCTTTGCATTAGGTCAGTTGGTTGAGTGAGCGTGTTATGTTGTTACAAGTTATTATTAGTAGAGTTTATTTTTTCACTTTGTTCTCCTTTAAGTAAGTAAGTAAAGTTTATTTTATATAGCACCTTTCACAGATAAAGATCACAAAGTGCTTTCCAATCAAATACATAAAAACAATTATAAGAAATCACCACCAATAAAACAAATGAGTAATTATAAAGTCATAAAAGACGAAAGAGACCATACAAAGATATGTGTATGTATATATATATATATAAGTGGAGACATATATAAGGGTTCATTGTCACATGCTCTTGATTGTTTTAAATTCTTTATCAATTATTTTCAGGTAAATAAAAACCCATTTCTGAAAGTAACCTGTGCAATGCTCGTCTGTCACATCTTCAGATAAACGCCTGAAAACCTTAAAATGAGAAACAAGCACATCACACATTGAATTTCATCCGAGCTGCTTCCTGGGTAAGTGTTAACTGAGCTATGTTTTGACCAGTTATCCTTAAACAGTCTGAGGAATCAGATGAGATCTGATTGTTATCATCCTGAAGATACCATTTTCTTTTTTTCCTTAACAGTGACAGTAAAATTAAGCAAGAACCAGTAAAGGGATAATCAGATTTTTTATTTTTTATTTCCAACTTCTGTCACAGCAATGCTGTGTGAACATGAAATGTTTACAATGTATGCATTAACAGCAACCTTTGGTGCACAAGGTTCTTCCTGTTAAATTATGATAACTAAAGAAATTGTTTTTTTTTTTGTTTTTTTTATTGTTTTTTTTTTATTATTTGCTGATCGTTGAAGTGATCATTGTTGAAGTAGAAAGATAGTGAATTAGGGTGATGGAGGACAGGAAGAGGAGTGGGATGGAAAGATGGAGGAAAGGAAGAGAGGTGAAGGGGGTTGAAGAGAAGGAGGAAAGGAAGAGAGGTGAAGGGGGTTGAAGAGAAGGAGGAAAGGAAGAGAGGGGGAGGGGGTTGAAGAGAAGGAGGAAAGGAAGAGAGGGGGAGGGGGTCGAAGAGAAGGAGGAAAGGAAGAGAGGGGGAGGGGGTCGAAGAGAAGGAGGAAAGGAAGAGAGGGGGAGGGGGTCGAAGAGAAGGAGGAAAGGAAGAGAGGGGGAGGGGGTCGAAGAGAAGGAGGAAAGGAAGAGAGGTGGAGGGGGTCGAAGAGAAGGAGGAAAGGAAGAGAGGTGGAGGGGGTCGAAGAGAAGGAGGAAAGGAAGAGAGGGGGAGGGGGTTGAAGAGAAGGAGGAAAGGAAGAGAGGTGGAGGGGGTCGAAGAGAAGGAGGAAAGGAAGAGAGGTGGAGGGGGTCGAAGAGAAGGAGGAAAGGAAGAGAGGTGAAGGGGGTTGAAGAGAAGGAGGAAAGGAAGAGAGGTGGAGGGGGTTGAAGAGAAGGAGGAAAGGAAGAGAGGGGGAGGGGGTTGAAGAGAAGGAGGAAAGGAAGAGAGGGGGAGGGGGTCGAAGAGAAGGAGGAAAGGAAGAGAGGTGGAGGGGGTCGAAGAGAAGGAGGAAAGGAAGAGAGGTGGAGGGGGTTGAAGAGAAGGAGGAAAGGAAGAGAGGGGGAGACAGGAATGCGGAGATGGTGGAATGGGTGAGGTAGGTCGATGACAAGTAGAGGAGGAGTGGAGAGAATGTGATGTAGGTGTGTGACTCAGCAGGTAAGATGGGAGAGGTGAGGATCACAATAGATGGAGGCCAGGTCAGATAGAAGCATCTGTTTTTTCTGTTCCTCCGCATATTTTGTCCTTTCCTCCTCCATTTCTTTCTTTTCCTTCTCCAAATCATTTTGAACTGCCTGCAGGCATTTGCTTCTCTCATCTAGATCTTTCTGTTGTTCTTGTAGATTTGTATTTTTTGGCCTAATTCTGTCCTCTCCTCTTGGAGTTCTTTCTTCTGCACCTCCAACTCTTTCTTTTCTGCTTCCAGTTTTAAGAATGCATCTTTTAATTGTTTAGCTTCGTCCTCTTGATGGCTTTGGGCTGTCCGCAGGAGTTTCATTTCCTCATTGAGGTCTTTCTGTTGTTCTTCTCGTTGTTTCTGTATTTGAGCCAAGGCTCTCCTCTCCTTCTGCAGTTCTTTTTTTTCTATCTGCGTCCTTTTAATTTCTGCTTTGAGATTTATGTTGATATCTTTAATTTAAATGTGTCACTATTACGGTAGTAGCTGGTCAAGAAGCAGCTTCTTTGTGATCCTTTGTGCAGAGCCAGCTCAAGAATCCCCACCTTCTCTTCTTCTTTCCTTTCGCTGTCTTAACTTCATTGTCTTGCTGCTCTTCCCCTGCATCTGTCTTTTGTTTTTTACTCTTCTTTCTGTGCAACGTCCACCAGCGTCTCTCCTTGTTTTTCAACTCACTCTTGTCCGACACGCTTTGCTTTTCCGCCTCCAGTCGTTGATTATCCTGAGGTGGCGTGTTCTTTTCTTTGTCCTGCTGCAGTTGTTTTGTCTCTTCGGCAATTTTCATCTTTTCCTCCTGAATTTCTTTCTTTTCCTTCTCCAAATCATTTTGAACTGCCTGCAGGCATTTGCTTCTCTCATCTAGATCTTTCTGTTGTTCTTGTAGATTTGTATTTTTTTGGCCTAATTTTGTCCTCTCCTCTTGGAGTTCTTTCTTCTGCACCTCCAACTCTTTCTTTTCTGCTTCCAGTTTTAAGAATGCATCTTTTAATTGTTTAGCTTCGTCCTCTTGATGGCTTTGGGCTGTCCGCAGGAGTTTCATTTCCTCATTGAGGTCTTTCTGTTGTTCTTCTCGTTGTTTCTGTATTTGAGCCAAGGCTCTCCTCTCCTCCTGCAGTTCTTTTTTTTCTATCTGCGTCCTTTTAATTTCTTCTTTGAGATTTATGTTGTCCTCCAACAGTACCTTCAAATGTGTGTTCTCTTTATGTAATTGCGTCTTTTCACTTTCTAATTGTTCCCTCTCATTGTCCGGTATTTTTTTAGACTCTTCCATCTCGTTGTTTATGATTTTTTTTGCCAGTTCAATCTGTTTTTTTTCTTCCTCGACATATTTTGCCAGTTCCTCCTTTTTCTTGTTCAGTTTTGCAATCGCCTCCTCTGTTTTATTCCTCTCCTCACATGATTTTTCCTCCTCTTCCGGCTGTTCTTTAAAGAGCAAATTTATCTTTGCTCTTTCAAGTTGTTCCGTCTGCTCGGCTTCCATTTTCTTTTGCTGCAGTCTTTTGTTTTTTGCTTCCATTTGAGCTTTTAGCTTTTTTTCCTCCATCTGCAGTTTCCTATTGTCCTCGTTTTCTTTTTTAACGGACTCTTCAAATTTTTCCTTGGCCTCCTGGAAAGCTCTCTTTACTGCTTTTCTTTCCTCTTCCATCTTGTTTTTTTTTGCCAGTTCAATCTGTTTTTTCTCTTCCTCGACATATTTTGCCAGTTCCTCCTTTTCTTTGTCCAGTTTTGCAATCGCCTCCTCTGTTTTATTCCTCTCCTCGTTTTCTTTTTTAACGGACTCTTCAAATTTTTCCTTGGCCTCCTGGAAAGCTCTCTTTACTGCTTTTCTTTCCTCTTGCTGAGCGGACGTCTCACTCTCAATAGAGGTATTCTTGGTCTCACACTTTCTCGACTGGAGAAGGTTTTGCCTTTCTGCCACCAGCTGATCCACTCTCTGTCTAAAAGCCATCGTGGTGAGAAACAAAGACACTGTACAGAAGAAAATAATTATATTGATAATGATAACCACAATAATGATAATAATTATACTGGAAATTATCTTAAGCCTTATGGTAGTATACTTGTGGGGAAGTCAAGATGATGTCATCTTGATGATGTCATCTTGATGATGTCATAAGCACTTTGATGTACTATGATGTCATAGTACATCAAGGTGCCTAAGCCCCTCCTCCAAAGAGTTGCTATGGAAACAAGTTTCTACACAAAAGTGCTCTGGAGAATTCAGTTCAATTCAATGATAATTTGTTAATCCCCAAAGGGAAATGATATTGCTGCTGCAGTATGAATTAATTACACTTAAAGAGATGCTATATAAAAATCAATAACAGCATTAAACATGGCAAACATGTTAAAAATGGAAGTGTAGGAGGGAGGAAGGAATGGTAGATATCTTCAGAGATGGCCATCAGTGGGATGGGCTGTTGTTTTGGAAGCTGATGAGTGCACATGCAGCACATTGGAAGGTGACACTGGTGAACTCTCTCAGTTGACCACATGGACAGGAACTCACAGCCAAAAGTTTAACATCTGGGGTAAAGGGACAGGTATCATTGGAAAACTCAGTAAGCTGCTCCAAAAAAAAAAAGCTCAGTAGAAAATCCCAAGACAGTATGTCCAGAACTACTGCATCAGGCTGCCTGCCTCTAAGGCAGCGGCATTCTGGAACCTCTAGAATGGAGTTGTGTGGGGACATTTAACTTCTTAAAAGGAACTGGCTATCAAAATTTGGATAGAACATTTTTGTTTCAGTCAACAAATCTAAAGTTTGTATTTTTTTTATTCCTCCCAATGAATTTTCATATCATTTCTTGCTAGATTTAACAGCTTCAGGGATCATTTTATGCTGGCTGCATGATGCTGAAGGTTTGTACTGCCACTTCACGGCAAGAAGGTTGGTGGTTCAAATCTGAGCTGGAGCCTTTCCGTGTGGAGTTTGCGTGTTCCCCCTGCGCATGTGTGGCTGCTCCCTGGACACTCCAGCGTCTTCCTACAGTCCAAACACTTGCATGTGAGCTTAATTGGTGATTCTAAATTGACCCTATGAGTGAGTGTGTGTGCATGGTTGTCTCATTTATTTCTGTGTTGGTCCTGGGATAGACTGGCTACCTGTCCAGGGTGTCACCTGCATCACGCTCAATGGCAGCTGGGATTGACGCCATGGAAGCTGCACTCTTTCATTTCAATATCAGAGATATGAAAAAAGTGAAAATGGTTATTATAAAGGTAATGTCCACAAAAATGTACCAGTTTTCCAGAATAAAGTAGTTTGTAAAGTGGTGGAAAATGAAAAATAATGGATTTGTTATTTATTTGTTTATTTAATGATATTTGTTCTGTTATAATATCTATATGTTTATCCTAACTTTATTCATTATTTGCATCATGTTATTCATAGCCAGGCCAATTCATTTCACTGGCACAGACATTTATTTAGTTACTTATCAATCTTTTTTTTGTTTGTTTGTTTTTTAACTTTTAACTAGAATGTATTCTCTAGAATAAATGTAACGTTCTCCAAAAAAAGAGCTCTAAAGTGACTGTGCTGAGAGAAACCAACGTGGCTTACAGTTATGTGGCTTCTTTAAAATACTGTCATTTTAGACATTTTTCTGAAATACAAGGACTTAGACTTTGTCAAAGGGCAAAAAGTTAGATCAGCGAGGTGATAGACAGTAAGTAATAGAGAGCCATAGTGGACTGCTGTGAATGTATCGCTTCAGCTTCAGAATACTTTTTTAAAAACTTCAATCGTACGAGATCACCTTCACTGTCATACTGCTCAGATTGTATTACGTTTAATTAGGAAGTATGTTTTATACATTTAAGTAAAAGTAACAACACAATTAGGGATGCACCGATACCACTTTTTTTCAAACCGATACGATACCGATACTTGGATCTGAGTACTTGCCGATACCGAGTACCGATGCCGATACTTCTACCACAAAAAAATGTAATGAATTGGAAGACAGGTTTTGGTCTCACTAGCCCAGTGGTTCCCAAACTTTTTGTGCCCAAGGCACACCAAAGGACAAGTAAAAATCTCAAGGCACACCTATTGTGCCAAATAGCCCTTATAACATGTGTTATCATTCATATCATGTAAAATATCTGTAAATGTGCATAATTATTTACTAATGCCAAATACAATGTGACAAGACAACTATTACTCATGAAATATTTATTAACAAAATATTTAAAAAATTAATTTGAAACTTCATCAAATGAGGCTTCATCAAAGCAGCAACACTCATTTAAACCAGAGAGTCACAAAATTAAAAATGAGGCAAAGGAAACTCAGCACGCAGAAATTTAGCACAGAGAACTGTCAATGCAAGGAAGCCACTTTGTCCATGGTCCTGAACTACAAATTATCATTGCAACATTTCAGCAATCATCATTGAAACATGTGCTATTGTAAATATTTTGCCTACTTACAAATTAGTGAAGATACATGTGCCTGTCGGGGCGCGCAGGTTTCTTTAATCCTCGGTGACACAGAACAGAGAGCCGTGCCCTCCTGTTGTTCTTCATGTTTAACCAGAGCAGAGACTTATAACTCATAAGAAAACGAAATTATCCCAAATTATTTCAATACAAATGTATGGTTGTAATAATCGTGAATATATGTTGACAAAAGCCAAATATATGTTCCCCTGAAATGCAGAAATAGTAACGTACGATGTTTTAGATAAGTAACTTCAATCTGACTACTATTTTTGAAATAGTAGTTGCGTTAGACTACTCGTTACTGTAAAAAGTAGTCCGACTACAGTAACGCGTTACTAATTAACGCGTTACCGGCATCACTGGTCACGTGGTTCATGTGAGCCTCCGTAGTTCCAAACATCACAGCGCTGTCAGTCAGTTTGAACGGGTTTTAGCGGGACGGAGCACAAAAATGATACCTTTAACATTTACGACGCAATTTTCGGTAAATATTGACCCATAATGTGCATTGATCACTTCACCGACGATGTATTTTATCAACGTTTTTCTTTTTTGGAGCGGCAGAGACACATATCTTTTTACACCACTCTGGGTAGTCCGATACAGAAGAATGAGCTAACTAGCAGTTCAGTTAGCATTAGCTAACTAGCAGTTCAGTTAGCATTAGCTAACTTCTCCCGACAGGACGCACTCGGGCTGAGGATTGCTGACAGCCCCGGTCCAACTGAAGCCATAAGACGGGTAACTTTCATGATACTGTCTGCTGACAGTTTTTTTTTTCTTTTCTTTTTGGTGGTGGGTTGTCGGTGTTGTGGAGAAATTAGAGTCGAATCCCGCGTTGGTCAGCCGTCCATTGGGGAGTTTATTGAACAAACCGTCACAGCAAATGTGCATACAGAATGTACAAAATGTCCGACGAGCTCATCTAGTGACACCCTTTTATACCGTTTTAACATAACAAGTGTACGTGGCCCTCTCCGGAGGCGCCTAGCTTTCGCAGTTTATCATAAACACGCTCCTTCTAACTATCAACAATATTCTGAACCAGTCAACAAGGCCCAGGATGTAACTAGGCCAGAAGTCATGAACATGTCATGACATCCTTCTCCCACATAGTCCCCCCTGAAATCACTTATCAGTGATTTAATAAAGAAATAATCTAAAATGAAAGAAAATCATCCCACATAGTTAATTAAGAATTAATTAACATAATGAACACTAAATTATTCTAATAATTCTACAATATCAATCAACGGGACCATTTTGAATACATGAAAAGGAATATATATATGTGTCTACTCGAATCATATTCAATGATTAACTTAAATTACACGATATTGATTTCAACAACACTACAAGTTTTACATTGCCATCACACTTGTCCACTGTTCGCAGTGCATAGGTGCGAAAAACCCACCGGCTGCTACTTTCGTAACTCATGTTCTTATCTTGGGAAAATTCACCTACGGCCCCCCCCACTGGCGACCGACCACTTTACCAAGGTCGCACTCCGAACAGTTGACTGACACAATTGGCAATGGACATATCAGTGATCATTTTTGATTGATAATACACATAGACTGAATACACCACCTTCAAATCAGTTAATCACCGTTTTGTATCAAGTACAATACATAAAATTATGGATTATCACACAACAATAGTAATAAAATGCAATGTAATGCAGCCCCTCCAGTCCCGTCCCATCTCCTGTGCTCTGGTGTCGTCTGCTTCTGGCCGAACATCCGTCCGGCTGGGTCTGGAACTGCTAAGCTAACTCTGGGAGGAGAGGTCGCCAGTACGTCACTCCCAATCAAAGAGATCTTCAGCATCTCTTCTCCCTGTCAGACTAAACTTGGTTCCACCCTCGAGGAAAGAAACTTGTGAACCGTCCGTTGATAACCTTCATTCGTTGACCCGCTCTTCCCATGCGTTGGTCCTCAGGCCTGGTCTCGCATGGTCATCTGCCTCCAGATTCCTTCCGCTGTTTGTTTGAACATCACTTGCAGCAAACACCTTCTCAGAATGGGTATAATGCAACACACCAATAGGGGAACCATTCTCACTATCAACAATATTGCTATTCCCGCCTTAACTGTCATCGCTCCCCCTTCTCCCAAAATCCCAAACAGACCAGTCCACCACCGTTCACCTCCACCAGCATCACACGTCAGCTCCTCTCTCCGTTCTCTGAACTCCTTCACGGCCGTTGTAAACGTTCCATCAGCTGCAGTGTTCCCGGGTGTAAATGTACAACATTTTCCCAACCATCTGGCAAACACCATTTTCCCTTCTAATATCCATTCTAAAACTTGTCTGTTCTACCAAGCCATCATACTCGTCTCATGTCGTTGTTCTCCAAAGCCTGCAAACCCTTCACTCGTGTAGCTAAGAATTCTCTGTTGGTTGTATTATATGTGATTAGTCCATTCCCCATTTTGTTAAATATGATTCCCTGCAAACCAGCCTCAAATCCAGCTGCAATCTCCCTGCGTGCTTTGAGCTCAAAGGAATCCCTCTCGGCTGCCCTATTGCATCCAAGTAAACGTGCTTATCCCTGATGTAGCCATCACTAGATCTTTTAACTCTCCCTTCTTCCACATCCAATCCTAGCATCTCGTTTACCTTGTCATACACTACCACAACTGATGTGTTCCTCCTCACCAGTGCCCAAAAACCTATCTCCCTGTTGGGTAGCACATTTAACAAAACATGATCTCCACACATCCAGTAACTCTCAGCTACTGGGTGTGTCTGATCCCCAAAAAGATATAGAGTTAAAATGATCATTTCTATATTTTCACATTTTTGATCCAAATAAATAAATCCCAATAAATCTTGTTTTCATTTAACATTAGTACTACCTACGCGAGTTCCAAAAGCATCCAAACTCACCATCGTAATCTACTCTATAATCAGTGGGAGGCCCCTCCTGTGATGTACTCAGATTAAATTCCGCACAAGAAGACTCAAATTTGTGGCCCTCCCTTATTTTGAAAATAACTATGTAATTTATTTGGCCCGAACATCAATCTGCACTTAATACCACACATAGGAAACAATAACCGTTTATCCTCCTCCGATGTGAACCTACCTTCTCTGCATTCCCGTTGCTGGACCACTGCACAGTCCCTGAAGGTGTGTGGCTCTGGAACAACAACAGGCAATGCCCCCGGAGCGTCTGCGCATATGAGACACTCTGTCGCTGTCAGTTCTCTCGTAGTGTACCATGCCCATCTATACCACATATCCTGTGCTGCCTTAACCCATCTTCCACAGTTACACTGTTTTCCCGACTCCACCTGTGCATGTACACTCCATCTGTTCTTGGATTAACATGATTATTCTGTCCTGTAGTGCTAATGGTATCAAGTCCCCCTAGATTTTCCCGTGAAATCTTTCTATTCTTACAACCATTGTGAACAACTCCTTTTGGCCCAATCTGACATGATCTTACTAGATTGCCCCTTTGTTGTGGCGTCCAGAGGCGGTGATTTGGTCGTCTCCTCCTCCGGACCCATGATCCACACTTCCTCACACTTCCTCACACTTACCCATCCTTACTCATCCTTCCTCATACTTCCACCAACCTTTATTCCCACGTACTTAAATTCAAGCTTAACATCTGCCTTTTCACGACTAGCTCTAGTGTGTATTGCTGGCAAAGTCTGTGGCGTGGCATGGTCTGAGTGGGTGTGTATTGTTGCATCATACTCATCTGACCCAGGCTGGTTACTTCCCTGCGGGGTGGCTTCATCACGGGACCCTTCCAGCCTCTCCTGTCTGCGGGATCCCGTCCAACATCTCCAGGCTTCGTTCTCCTGAGCCCATGCTGTCGGCCAACACCCACACCTGGATGCTCACAGTGTCAGAAATCTTAACCTCTCCCTTTTGTTCATCCTTTCCCTCGGACTCAACTCCGTCTGTGTCTTTAGTCCGAACCTTAGTGCAGTGATTCAAATGGTACCATGTGTTGCTACCTTCCACTTGAACTGCTGTTGATGTTGCTCGCACCATTGTGTACGGTCCTTTCCGTCTTGGCACAAGCCACTTCCTCCGGAACACTTCGATGTGCACCTGGTCGCCCGGCACCACTGGCCTCTCAACCAGCTGTTTGAGACTCAAGTCTCTGAACTCCTCCTGTAGATAGATTGTTCTGTGGACTGCAGTTAGTTGCTTCATGTAAGCTGTCCACTCTGTTTGCACCTGCTCAAGTGGGAACTGAGGTGGCGGCCTGGGTCGACCCGTTAGCATTTTATGCGGTGTTAGTGCGTGACTCTATGAGTCTGCATACGAAAGCTCATTAGTGCAAGCGGCAAAGCATCTAGTTAGTTTAGTTGAAGCACGGATTCAATTCAATTTCACTTTCCAGGTTCCATTGATCCTCTCAACCATCCCTTGACTCTGTGGATGATACACGGCCCCACAGCGCTGCTTGATTCGCAGCTGCTGCAGAATGCCTCTTGCACCTTTATAAACAAACACTTAACCATTATTTGAGCTAATCTCTGATGGAAAGACAAACAGATGAATCCATTCCCTTACCAAAAAAATTTACTACTATTTATCCAATATGTATAACCAATATCCTTGTGATGGCGCGACCTCTGGCTCCAGTACCACCATTGGTGCCAAAACAGAAAGCTGGCACTTTGATGCTACTTTCGCTGCTTCATCAGCCGCGATATTACCTTTACCAACCATTTTGTTACCTCTATGATTATTTGACATTGTATCACTGCCAATTTACAATTTTCATGACCGCAATCCGCTCCTTCATTTGGACCTCCTGTCGCGCTGGACTTCCGTCTGACCTCCTGAACCCTCTCTGCTTCACAACTGCTCCAAATGAAGAGAAAATATCATGAGCATATGCAGAGACTGTGTACACATTCGTAACCTTACCTCTCACCAGTCAACATGCTTCCGTTAGTGCCTTCAGTTCAGCCAACTGTGCCGAACATGGCCGTTCACACTTCTCAGCTTTCACCGTCACAAAGTTTCCACCTTCCTGTTTCACAACTGCAAAACCTCATGATCACCCAAATGATCTCACAACATGAACCATGCACAACATAAGTGACATCAGCCTGCACAAGTGGAGATGCTCCTATGTCAGGTCTCAGTTTAATGTATCTCACAGCTTCTGCCACACGCCCATGTGGTTCTCCTTCAAACTCACGTGGAATGACATCTGCAGGACCCGATGTAGTACACTTCTGTATTCTCACATCTGGACGTGTCAAAAGATGCACAACCTGCAAACATCCTGTCCGAGTCACAACATACCTACTCTGATTTATTAGTTCTGAAATCTTATGGTGTCTATTGGAGACATATAAGAAAAATGGCTTCTCATAGACTAGTGTTGGCCGTTTTGGATAACTTTTGCTAATTTTTTATTATTTATTTATTTTGGACATGGCACTTTTCTTATTCCCTCCAAGTGGGATGGAGAGATATCAGTAATTCCCTATGGGCTAAATAGATACTCTAATTCAGACTATCAATGCTAAATTTTAAATTCAGAAACTTTGTTCCGTTCAAATTTTAGAACTTCGTAATAGTGGCACATTTAAATTTTAAATTCAGAAACTTTGTTTTGCTCTGTCCTAGTAACAGTGACCTATTTAAATTCAAGTTTTAGAAACTTAGTAGTCGTGACACATTTAACTTAAAAACTTTGTTTTGTTTTGTAATGATGACACACCTGAGGGCGGTTTTTAAACCCTTTTGAGTACGTCTGATGTAAGTGTACTTCTTACCTCTATATGTCAATGTAAACCAATACTGGGATTCCTCTGCCAGAGGAACGCCTTGGACCTGCCGAGCCACTTGCTCCGCCCCCCAGGGACTGGCCACGGTCCTGCCGAACACTCGGGTTTCTCGGTGCTCTCGGACAGCTGTAAACAAAGTGTCCCCTCTCGCCACAGGCCCAACATGCCCCCGAGGACCTTCGTCCTCCAGGTGCACCTCTTCTTGACCTTTGACAGGGTCGACGATGGACTTGCCCCTGTGATGGCTGTTCAGCGGCCCCCGCTGTCATGGCCTCATTTCGTACCTCTTGCTTCGCTTGCAGTTCTTCTAACTGCAACCGTGCAAGTTCCCTTTGCATATCCTTCTCCTGCTCCTTCCGTTTCAGCTCTTTTCTGTATTTGTTTACTGCATGCACCACGTGGTCTCGGAATTGTCCATGTGACATTGAATTCAACCCCACCACATCCTCCAGCCGCCCCTGAACTGGGGCAGGCAGAGCCTCTTTGATGGAAACTCTGAACAATGTCACCCAAGCTGGGCTCTTCTCGATTTCTCCCTCAGACTCTTGTCTCCATTTCTTCCATTGTTGTGCAATGTACACAACCGGACTCTCTGTTCCTGACAGTGGCTCCCCCTTTAATGCTTCGAGGTCCACTCCCGCAGGAAACTCAGCTCGTAACGCTCTCCAGAGTGCAGCTCGATATGCATTAAAGTCAGTTCCATCAGCTCGGTGGCTTAACATCCAGTCATTCTCACTGTCTCTCAAAATGCCCTCCATGGTAGAAGTTCCAAAACACAGTGCCCACACTGCCTTAATGTGTCCCACAGACAACAGTTTATCCACAGTCTCTTGTTCAAACGCTCTTATCCATCTACTTGCACCTCTGTGAATGTCCGGCAATCGAGCAACCAGCCCCCCTAGGTCGAGCGTCTGCCACGGCACATACTGTCCCTGCGTCATTTCTATCAAACTCGGTGCTGACGCTGTTGGACTCTTATGTTCTTCAGAAGATGCCTTTTGAACTGGAGGTGCCAGTTCGGGTGATTTTTGGTATTGTGGGAGCTGTCCCCTTGCCTGATCTGAATTACAGATGGCGTCTGGCTCAGGAGCTCCATGACTGATTGATGTAGCTATTTGTAGTTCTGGACGTTCATGAGATATTTTGTGATCTTTTATTTCAGAATCTCCTTGTATGTTTGCTGCTCCCGGCAGTGTTGGAAATAGCTCTGCATTTTCAAAGAAATGTAAAACTTTTAATTCAAGCTCTCTTTTTCCCTGTCTCTTTTTGCTTTTGTCCTTTGGTTTGTAAGCTTTAATCCTTTGTTCCATAATCTTACAGGTAGTTACATTGAAAGTGCCCCCTTTTGGCCAGGGTGAAACGTTATTTTTTGTTCGTTTTTCCCATTTTAGAGATATCTTTTTAACATCTTTGGAATGTTCAGGATGTTTGGCGCTGATGATTATTGTTGGTGTTACATCCATTGTTTCACCTAGTTAGTTCCCTTCTATTGTCTTTTGACTTTTTCTTTTTATTTACTTATCTATTTTCTAAATTTCCCTTATTTATTATTCGTATTCCCCCTTTTTTTTTTTTTTTTTTTTTTTTTGAAAGTCAATTTAAATAAAACTAATTATTTAACTCTGATCAATGCTAATTTAATGCTCGGCTAAATTTAGCTTAGATGCAGCTAATTATTGGATTGGATGTTGTCAATGCTAATGTTAAGGTTAGCCTACGTTAGCTTTAAAAGCTTATGCTCTAGGTTGTTTTCTTTTTTTTTTAAATTAAACCAATGTTAATTCAATGTTAGGCTAATTTAGCTTTTTGATTTCCGGTTTGGAGTTCGGTTACTATTATTGCTAATGTTAATGTTTGCCAACCAATGCCAATTGATGTTAGCTTCCTAGCTGTTGCTAATAAATGCTAACCTATTGCTAATTAAGATTTAAACCAATATTTGCCTTATTGCTATTGCTAATCAATGCTAATTGTCTTTCTGATCAATGCTAATTATGGCTAATGAAATGCTAACAAATGCTACTAATGCTAACCAATGCTAACTATTGCTAATCAATGCTAATTGTATTTCTGATCAATGCTAATTATGGCTAATGAAATGCTAACAAATGCTACTAATGCTAACCAATGCTAACTATTGCTAATCAATGCTACTTATTGCTAATCAATACTAGCTTCCTTGTTGACCAATGCTAATTGAATGCTAATTATGCTATTCAACGCTAGTGATTGCTAATCAATACTAATTATTGCTAATCAATACTTGCTGTATTGCTAATACTACCCAATGTTAATTTATTACTAATCAAAAGCTCAGTTAATGCTTACTCTGTATGAAGTGACTCAGGCTAAAGGCGTTGCCCCAACTTTTGCTCACCTCCGGATGCTTCCGATCCAATCCACACACAATGTCCTCCACCAATCCAGATGATCCAATGTACGTCACAGCTACGTCAATTCTGACCAATGAAATAAAAATATTTTTTGACCAATGAAATCTGAACACACCTCTAAATCTAACTCCAGTGAAACACGTCTGAGACACGTAACTTCTAACCAATAAAATCTGAACACACCTCTAAATCTAACTCCAGTGAAACACGTCTGAGACACGTAACTTCTAACCAATAAAATATGAACCCACCTCTAAGCCTGCCTCCAATGCACCACGTGAATTTCTAACAAATCAAATATGAACACACGATTACCTCTACTTCCTAGACTGTTATTAGCTCCTCCCAAGCATAACAATTGAACCAGACATAACAATTGAACCACACCCCAACTCAAAATGGCGTTTGTCACACTTTGTAACAAGTTAAGAAAAAGGAGGAAATACAAACTTTCAGCTGGACAGAGAAGAAATACAATTTAACACAGAAATAACAGTTGCACTATTCTTTACCTCGAAATGGCATTTGTTAAGAAAGAGAAAGAAATACAATTTAACACGCTGTGGACAGGGAAACTACAAATCAAAAGATACAGAAACAATGCATAAGCGAGAAACTTTCTTTATCAGGAATGTCACATTCACGTCGAACGACGTGATGACTCAATGGCCTACGGACAGAACCTCTTCCTTAGGAATTGCGGAACCCTCATTACTCGACTGATAACAACTCTGCAATTAGCACATTACCTAAAGAAAACTAATAATTATTACAGTTCAACCATAAAGTGCCCCTGGAAGACACAAGGAAAGAAAATGTGATCACACACGAACATTTGCAGCAGCAGAGAACTGTCAAGGACAGAGCACGCACCCACACACTAGCCGCGGGAGCGCGCAGCACCCTCTGTCCCCCTGAGAGCCAGAACACATTCACTCGCCTGTTAAGAATAGAACTTTAGAAACTTAACACCAATCACAGCAGTACTCAATAATTCAATAATAACAAGATGCACTCAGTGAAATGAAGCAAATCTGAACTTAACTTAAAATACTACGAATACTCAAAAGTCAAGGGATGATATGAGTCAGAACCTTTTCTCTTTTCTTCTCTTTCTTGATTCACACAAACATCAGATTTCACACCCATTTGACAGACAACAGAGACCGGTCCCACACACTCAAGTCAGTCGGTCAAAAGTTTTGTGTCAGTCACCGTTCAAATCTTCACATTTTTAAATTATCAATTTCTTTCATTTAGACTTTTAATTTTTCAGGAGATGTGTGTGTCGGCAATATATGGAATACAAAATGTGTTTTCCCTACAAGCCTTGTGATATGGTCTCTGACCAAAGCAACAGATGCTGACGTGTACTTTACCAGCTTCGCTGTGACCTCTTAATAAAAATCTCCTGTGGCCAATTTCATAAACGAATTTGACTTTTCTTCTCCAAATGTCTTTATACTGAGGTCTCGGATAACTCCAAAGAGTTCTAAGCAGATATATAAAATGATATAAACATATATACTTAAAATGTGCCCGTATAGAACTGGAATTGACTTTTTCAGAGTTTTCTTGACTGCCGTTTTGATTCCACCTCCAAACTTTTATGTTCGCAAGTCAATCAATTACCAGCATTCGTCTACTCCTTGACTAGTGAAAATAATTTTCACATATATTAATGACTAATGCGAACCATAATCCCACGGTAGCCCGAACCCCCAATGCATTAAAGGTCGGCCGTCGGCTTTATGACATCACTTATGGACGAGTGATAAACACTCTGCCCGCTCTAAAAGCGTATTATACTATTCCAGTTTAAACTCATCGATTTATTTCCCTGCCCGAGCATGAGCGACTAGTCCTTCTTAATTATCACAACAATACATCAACACAATAGCCCGACCAACTGCTCACAGCTGTCTGCTTTACAACTCACATAAGCTGCTGTTCACCCAATTTTATCCAAATTCACACATACGGCACCTCTTGGCCCACAGTTTCCCAAACAATTTCAGCAGCCCCTCTGCGCAGAAGTAAACAATGGAAGAGCTTACCGTGTGCAGGATCCGTCTCTCTCCTGTGTTCTTTTAAATTTGGGGAAGCCGGAAGAAGCCGTCAGCTGTGCTCCACTAACCGAGATCAACTGCGTAATGGTAGGAACAAAATCCCACCTGCCGGCTTGTAACAGCCGATGTCGGCTGTCGGGGCACAGCGAACACGCTCCGCCGGGATCCAGATGCAAACTCTCACGAATTCGGGGTCACCATTATGTTGTGGAGAAATTAGAGTCGAATCCCGCGTTGGTCAGCCGTCCATTGGGGAGTTTATTGAACAAACCGTCACAGCAAATGTGCATACAGAATGTACAAAATGTCCGACGAGCTCATCTAGTGACACCCTTTTATACCGTTTTAACATAACAAGTGTACGTGGCCCTCTCCGGAGGCGCCTAGCTTTCGCAGTTTATCATAAACACGCTCCTTCTAACTATCAACAATATTCTGAACCAGTCAACAAGGCCCAGGATGTAACTAGGCCAGAAGTCATGAACATGTCATGACATCCTTCTCCCACATCGGCAGCCTCTGCACTGGTGGTTGGTGGTTTTAATGTTGTCCTTCAGCCTTTTGATGTGTCACGGTCTCATAATTCCCACCTGCGCAACTAAACTAAATAAAGCTAACCCTAACCCTAACCTAATGTTCTTTAAAGCTAACCCTAACCCTTACCTAATGTTCTTTTAAAGCTAACCCTAAGCCTAACCTAATGTTCTTTAAAGCTAACCCTAAGCCTAATGTTCTTTTAAAGCTAACCCTAACCTAATGTTCTTTAAAGCTAACCCTAACCCTAAGCTAATGTTATTATAAAACTAACCCTAACCTAATGCTCTTTTAAAGCTAACCCTAACCTAATGTTCTTTTAAATTCAATTCAATTCAATTCAAATTCAAAAATACTTTATTTATCCCAGAGGGAAATTAAATGTTGATGTAGCTCAATTAAATCAAGGAGTTATTATAGATGTTGATGGCTGTGGGCAGGAATGATTTCCTGTAGCGGTCCGTTTTGCATCCAAACTGAAGAAGCCTTTGACTGAAGAGACTCTGTTTTCAAGTCTGGATTTGGATTTCAAGTCTTGACGTGGTAGTCACACGTCAAGCATATCAGCGCTGGGCTCAGTGGAACAGAGCTCCTGCAGGAAATCCGTCAGACTGAGCCTCGATTTCCGGGTATCATTTGCATTTATAGCCTCATAGGTTGGACTCACACTCGACCGAGTATGATTGGACATGAGTAGGTTCAACATGCTTCGTCATATTCTCTGGATCAGCCAAAACAATGTGTGTGTGTTTGTGTGTGAATCTGCACCTGCTTTCTCAATTGCTTTGTCTTCCCATTCCTGGATTTCTTCAGGTCATCTTGGAAAAGTAAAGAGACTATTTCATTCATAATGTCTAAGAACAAAGCCAATTTTAACAAAATAACTGGCCTCTCTGTACCATAATCACTTGCACATACAAATAGTGTCCATTTTACTTGTGGTCTTGTTCACATGTAAACACAACACATTAGGATGGAACTTTGTCACTTCCTGTTTAGGTTTAGCCAATAAGGCAGGGTTGGGACTTTAAAAATCCAGACTTCTTAGCGAGGGTTAGGAAATGATCATGGTTAGGGGTCAAATGTAATCTTTTGACAGGGAGTTGGTACCTTATTTGGATAAAGGACAGTCTTTGATTTAGGATTCAATTCAATTCAAACAAGAAAGAATGCCTTTCTAATCCCAAATTGAAAAAGATAACATTACAGTGATTGCTTTTCCACTATTTACACATTACCTTTACATGTGACTATGTGTCCCAGCAGGAAGCTGAGGACTTCTGTCCTGTGAATAGTTTTATCAGCTGTATAAATGAATATATATGATTTAATGTTCAACTCTTCATACCAATTTCTATGTGTAGCTATAAAAACATTGATTTATAAAAAAAAATGACCCTGTTCTACACTTAGTCCAATTTGAGAAGAGCTAATGTTTGGATGCTGTTTTTTCTTTTGAAACGAGTTTAAACCTGACTTCAGCATACTTTGCCTTTAAGCTGAAGGTGGGAAGTGTTTATTTCAGAGGTTTTTGGTCATTTGATTATGAGTGACTATGAACTTTTTCAAAATCTTCTCAGTGAAAACTTTAGAAAAGAGTGCAGACTTTGACATTTCTCAAACCTGATATGTTTCCTGTTGGAAGTATGTTGTTCCACTTTTCTGGGTTTCTGAGAGTGTTTTCTTCATGTTGGGATGCAACAAGTCCTCAGCAGAAGTTTGAATCTTCCACAACTGGTGGAGTGAAATGTGAAGAAAAAAAGTTGTGTAGACTGATGGTGTTTATGTTTGTTTTTAAATGATGCTGCGATGATGCTTCTGAGGAGGGAACCATGGCGATCATGGAATTCCTCTGGGCTGTGGCCAGAAAGCTAAGAATCCTCTCACGGAACTGCAAACTTAACCTGAAAGTCCTGCAGCTCGGAATCACAGTTTAAGAGTTATTATTGAGCCTGAATAGCACAGCACCTCTGAGCAAAGAAAGATAAAAAAAACTCATCTTATGAGGAATTGGGGCTGACCCCGTTGTTGGGCAGGACACCTGCTTTTCAAGACTGTGATAGCTGATCAAAGGAAAAACCCACACAGTCACATGTGAAAGTGCTCCTAAATATGACAGATCTTAAGCCTTTACTTTGAAATAACTGGCCTCTCTGTACCATAATCACTTAGAGACGCACATACAAGTAGTGTCCATTTTACTTGTGGTCTTGTTCACATGTAAACACAACACATTAGGATGGAACTTTGTCACTTCCTGTTTAGGTTTAGCCAATAACGCAGGGTTGGGACTTTAAAAATCCAGACTTCTTAGCGAGGCTTAGGAAATGATCATGGTTAGGGGTCAAATGTAATCTTTTGACAGGGAGTTGGTACCTTATTTGGATAAAGGACAGTCTTTGAGTTAGGATTCAATTCAATTCAAACAAGAAAGAATGCCTTTCTGATCCCAAATTGAAAAAGATAACATTACAGTGATTGTTTTTCCACAATTTACACATTACCTTTCCAAGACAAGACCGAGTCCAAAAGACTCGAGTCCGAGTCAAGACCGAGTCCAGGACAGAAAAGAACAAGTTGTATGCATGACAGTATAAAGTCAATCATTTTGGGTTATTATTTGTTGATCTAAAAGAAAAAATAGTGTCACAACACCCAGTTTACTTTACCCGACCATTTATTTTACCCTACGTTTACCTTTCCCTAAAGTGAACGTTAACGTAAACGCTCGAGCGTTTGTGTAGCTGCTACCCTTTGTAACACAAGTACAGTATCACACAACCACAAATGTAATTCACAACAACCAATCGCTTATTCCATATTCACAATCGTTTGATTTTTTATGTCATGAAACCAGTAATACCAGACGTACAGTAAATGATGATAACTATGTCCAAAAACACATTACCTTGGCTTATCTTCCGCTATGTTAGCTAATGCATAACACATAGCCTAGCCTATGAGGCTAAGCACCGCCTAGCTATGCAGTTAACTTACCGAGATGAATGATGCCTCTGCAGGTGTCTCACGAAGTTTGAAGTCGTCCCAGATGTCTCCGAGATAGTCGATTTGCAGAATCTGCAATCTGCCCTGTGTTTTTTTTTTCAGTGATGTGCTGAGAAATTCTTTGTGATTAGTAAAACCAAATTTCACTAGAGCGGAATTGGCCGACATCTTCACACTGTGTGTGAATCAATAAATGAACGATAAGGATAAGAACGTTGGCAAGGCTCAGATGTAGGGCGCGCGGAAATAAACTGGTGTGTGATTGGTTATCAAGTGGTTACTTTTCCCTTGAATATTGTAACAAAATAAACACGCCTGCACTCGGTCGAGACCAAGAACCATATTTGGCAAGACCAGTGGCCAAGACCGAGACAAGTCCAAGTCAAATACCAGTGAGTCCGAGACCATAAAAAAATGGTCTCGAGTCCGGACTCGAGTACTACAGCCCTGTTTTGAAGTAAACAACATTTTGATGTCATCAAACACAACAGCGGCATCGAGCAGCAAAGACTGACAAGTGTTTGGATGGTTTTCATTCCTGCAGAAAATCCCAGCTCAGTTTTTGGAAACTTGATGAATGGAGCAGCATCCATACAGGAGAATCTCTGTGTTCCATTTGTACAGTTTCATGTTTCCCTTTGAGCTTCATCATTTTATAATAGAACTTTTACACGATGAATGAAACAGATGAGATTTCCTCAACTGTCTTTCTTGAAAATATGTTTTAACATTGTGTTGTTGTATTTGTTTACAGTGTTTGATCCACTCCTTCTCTTACATGAATAATATTCAGACAGAGTCAGACGATAACTTACAGTTTATAGTTTATATGAATTTGAATGGAAATGTTTCAGTTTCTTCCTTTTTATGTATCTAATACAGAAAAAAAATCTTTTTTCAAGTTCTTTTTTTAGTTAAATTGATGCTAAAACAAATATGAAGCAACAAAACTGTGTTTGTTTTCCATTACAGGTATAAAGAAACCTTCAGTGATCCATCTTCATATTTGTTCTTTAGTATTTTTCAGGAAGTGATCTATAGAACTCCCAGTTCTGTTCGTCAGTACAAAGACTCAGCCCTCATTTCATTTTAACATGTAATTCATTTCTCACCCTGAAACCCAGCAACACTAACAATTTAGAATCCTGTCTCCATCTCAGATTATTTGACTCTATTAACTAAAATGTACAATTATAGGATGGGATTTTGATAAATACCACATCTGCCTGAGAGAGGAGAAACTGCTCATTTCTAACACCTAACTGTTGAGATAAAGAACGCACACTTTAAATTACACATCAGGTTGTTTTAAAAAGATCATGTTTAACATGTTAACTGAGCAGAAGTAGAAGCACTTGTGATAAAACCACATGTCACCTCTGCAGAAACAGTCAGAGACATTTTCAAATAAAAATCAGTGTAAGTGTGATGATGCCACATAACTGCACGATTGGAGCAAAGCGAATGTTGTAATTCACAGAATTAGTACGACCTCTGTCACAGCAGAAGACATGAAATAATACTCATGAGCACAGTAACACACACAGCATGTTTCACTTTACACTTCTGCTGTTTAACAGTAAGAATTCTTGCAGTTCATCTGCATCACTGTCTTATAGTCTGAGTGTTGCACACACTCGGAGATGTCAAGTGCTGATATTACAATCTAACAAACATCCAAGAACTGTAGAGAAGGTCACACGATAGACAGTCTAAAATGTTTGCATATTTATGTTGTGTGTGTCTCATTGTCACCCCAAAAGAATCTCTGTGGATGTATTCAATTAATCAAAGCAGTAAAAGTCTCCTCAAAGTGTGTGTGATGTGACAGCAGCAGCTTGATTGAATGAGTGATGGAGCAGAGTGTATCTGTGAAGCAGCGGTGAGTGATGTGGCTGATGGTCGTTGCTCGTCTTCTCCAGGTGGGGGCGCTGCAGGTCCAAGAAACAGCTGTGCTTTTCAATGGAAAAGAGAAGATAGAAAAACTGCTGTAACGTGTAAAGAGGTGATGTTGGAGCGTGTGTGTTGTCCCAGTATTTTGTTGGAGAGAACAAAGAGTGTAAAAAGACTGGGTCCCGCTGTATGACTCAGGCTGCACTGCAGCGTCTAATCACAGGTGCGATCCCACTACTGAGCGGCACGGGGGCTTTGACCTGCTCCGTTTCCGACCTGGGCCAGTTCTCCCCTCCTTAGATGAGCTGGTGGTCCCGGGCTCCCCCAGGAGCATCATATCGGTACGGAGCTTAGTGCGGACACCCGATCGGCATAGCCCACTGCAGCTCAGAGCTCCTGAGCTCAAGCGATCCACCAGCCTCAGCCTCCCGGTAGCTTGGATTACAGGCGCGCGCCACAGCACCCGGCGAGAGACTCTCACGTTTATCAGACTTTCAGCTTGTTGAAGTAAACGACATTTTGATGTCATCAAACACTACAGCGGCATCGAGCAGCAAAGACTGACAAGTGATTGGATCGTTTTCATTCCTGCAGAAAATCCCAGCTCAGTTTTTGGAAACTTGATGAATGGAGCAGCATCCATACAGGAGAATCTCTGTGTTCCATTTGTACAGTTTCATGTTTCCCTTTGAGCTTCATCATTTTATAATAGAACTTTTACACGATGAGTGAAACAGATGAGATTTCCTCAACTGTCTCTCTTGAAAATATGTTTTAACATTGTTATGTTGTATTTGTTTACAGGGTTTGATCCACTCCTTCTCTTACATGAATAATATTCAGACAGAGTCAGACGATAACTTACAGTTTATAGTTTATATGAATTTGAGTGGAAATGTTTCAGTTTCTTCCTTTTTATGTATCTAATACAGAAAAAAAATCTAAATTCAAGTTCTTTTTTCAGTGAAATTGATGCTAAAACAAATATGAAGCAACAAAACTGTGTTTGTTTTCCATTACAGGTATAAAGAAACCTTCAGTGATCCATCTTCATGTTTGTTCTTTAGTATTTTACAGGAAGTGAACTATAGAACTCCCAGTTCTGTTCGTCAGTACAAAGACTCAGCCCTCATTTCATTTTAACATGTAATTCATTTCTCACCCTGAAACCCAGCAACACTAACAATTTAGAATCCTGTCTCCAACTCAGATTATTTGACTCTATTAACTAAAATGTACAATTATAGGAAGGGATTTTGATAAACACTCAGAACACGCCACGTCAGATTCAACAAACGCTCTTAACTTCGGAAAAAGTGTGTAAACGACCTGCGTAAATGATGAATCCCACTCGTGCGTATCTACTATCCACGTGCACGAGGATAGTAGATTTGCATACTCCACGCCCAAGATTATACCATAATAGGCTGCGCTTCCTCGCTCCTGTGCCAGGAAGTGTTGAGTGTTGAGTCATGAGAATGGCATCAAGGCGCAAAAAGAACAACTTTAGGGGCTCTGAGACTGAAGTTCTGCTTTCAGAGATCCAAAAAGGAAAATCTGTCATTTTTAGCAGTGTCAGCAGTGGAATTACGGGACCTGCTAAAGCAAAGAAATGGGAAGCAATTAGGAGTGCTGTTAATTTTGTGTCACCTGTAGTTGTCACCGAAATAATAAAAAAAGAAATGGTTTAATATGAAAATAGCTTTTAAAAAAAGACGTTGTCACAGCCACTGCTGCAACTCCAGGGCCAGCTTAAGTGTTTCTTTTCTTTTCCTGGTTTTTCCTTCCACCAGCAGGAGGGGATGCCATGCTGCCATGACACACCAGTTTTCTATTGTTTGTTAATTATTCTTCCTTCTATAAATATTTGGTTGCTTCCCCTTTTCTTTGCCAGATTGTTTTTGCATTAGCTGCGTTATCCTGGTCTTTCAGAGTTATCGTCTTGTTTCATGTTTTGGAATTTTGGAATATTGGATTACGTCATCCGAAAATAAATATACTTTGGAATACCATCTACTTCACCTGTCTCTGTGTATCCGCTCCGGGGTCCACACTTCTCATCAAATCGTGACAGACGTCTCGCCATGGGCAGGCGCTCGATGACTGCAACTAAAGCCGTGCAATCAGTTGTTGCTTCATTATGATTTTTAGTGTCTGTGTATACTCAGTTTTTAATATGTCTACTTCTGTTTAGATGTGATGTAGTAGTGGTTTTGTCTGGTCTCTTGTGTTTTATTGTAATGTAACTTTTTTAAGCCGCCTTCTTGGCCAGGACTCCCTGGCAGAAGAGTTATTGTAACTCAATGGGACCATTTCCTGGTTAAAGAAAGGTTAAATAAAAGAAATAAAATAAAAAATGATGGCTCTTTGATGGGGTGGTCCATGAGGGGGGTCTTCTGGCACCACACCTTCTGGTCTGCCTGGGCTGGTTCAGGTGGAGACCCTCGTTCATGGAAATATTGCGCAAATCTGGCATGCCTTGATGCGTATATGTGTCTCGTGCTCCAATTATGATTGGCAGTCCAGCCACGACATGAAAGTCTCAGTTAATTTGCACTTGTTTGACAGCGGTGTATGGGAATTTGATGTACCGTGGGTGATAACCTGATGAGAGTTTTGATGACCAAGGGGAGCGCACGACTCACAGAGGACTGGGACACCCCCGATCTATCTCCAATCTCGCTCTGAAAGGTTCCAGTAGCCAAAAATCCAAGGGTGGTGAGGACCTGGGCGTGTGGTAGAATTGGGTTAGATCAGTGTGTTTCTCTCTGGAGTTGTGGCTCTAGCAAGTTGCATATTTGCAGCAGCGCAGTCCTTGGCAGTCTTAATCGCGATGTCAGCCATTCGTCTGTCTCCGCAGGATATCTACACGGTCTCTTCCAAGAGCCTGACGCACTAAGGCATCCAAAAGTAGCAAGTCAGCCGCTGGTTCGTGTTATATACAGAGTCAGATTAACCTTTAAGTCAAACAGAATAATGTCAGCATAATTATGGGTATAATGTATATATTTATTTAAGTTTGCTTCAAAGTAATTATATATACAATCCATTAGTCAAGCAAACTTGATTTGAATAACAGCGGATTATTTTACGAATCTCCTACGACAGGTCTGGATCACTCGTAAATTCTGTTCGTACCTGAAAGAAAACGTAAAATACGAAAAGATTGGTGAGTGCGCAAATTCTCTTAAATCACTCGTACGCACGGTTTAAGAACAAATCTGTGCGTACGAACGGTTCTTGCATGAGGCCCAATGTGTGTGTGTGAATCTGCCCTTGCTTTCCCAGGCTTTTCCAATTGTTTTGTCTTCCCATTCCTGGATGGAAAAGTACTGAGACTTATTTCATTTATAATGTCTAAGAACAAAGCCAATTTTAACAATTCCTTTTGAAGTGATTTCAATCATTTCAACCAATTCAGTCAAATAACTGAGGTAGGAATGTAATCTTCTGTATTGTGTCACATCTGTTTTAGCAGCAGCAAGTTTTTTAGCAGTCCCCCTAAGCTGCAAGACACCACTTACCTTTAAGATGTAGCACAATCAGATAGGAGATTTCTGCCATCTCCATTTTGAAGTGACTTCATGTGTCATTATGAAAGCTTATGTGTAAGCTGTTCTTCTTTGCAATTACAGCAGCAAGCAAGTCTTCATTGCACAGGCATGTGGAAATAGTAAAAATAATTCTAATGCTTTAGCTAAACTTTCTATATCAGGAGTATTAATCAATGTCTAAGGTCCCACTCTGATCAGCTGAGTCACACCAATGGCAATGGACATACTAAAAATGATTTATTAACAACATTTAAGAGGAATTCGCTAAATGATTTAAAAATGAAAACAGAAATACAAATTTAACCAGGGCATGATACCATGAGTATATGAACCTGTTGAGAAATTATGATTAACATTTCTTTTAAATGAACAAAAATGATACATATATTTTTTCTGATGACCATGTGACGAGTCGTGTGGTCTCTTCTGGTCCAATCCTGTCACTGCTTGGTGCTTGGTTCTCCTGTTGGCTGAACGTCCGTTCAGCATTCTGATCCGGAACTAATCTTGGAAGGAGATGTTACCAGTACGTCCCTCCATAAAGGGTCTTTACCATCCTTTTTCCTAACTAATCTTCTTTTGGGATCATTTTGTTGTGTGGTTTTTCCACCATCATCTTGGCATGATGGGCAAGGCCTCCCAGAACTCAAGCTTATGAGTCCTCCGGCCGTACGTCCTGTAGTGGTTCTGAATCTGTGGAATAATATTAGAAGGACAAGAAATCGGGCAGCGCAGTAGTGCAAAATGTCATTTGCACTGTATTTTTATACTTAGGGCACGTCTCTTTGAAAGGTTCAATCCCAATGCCCAATTCATCATTTATTTATTTATTTTTTCATATGGACCCCAAACCAAAACAAAAACAAAAGAAAAGAAAAATGAAATCAAAGAAATCATAAAATAAACATAAACCAAAACAAAACAACTGGCCAGTTGGGATAACTGTTAAAATTGGCTTTGTTCTTAGACATTATGAATGAAATAAGTCTCAGTACTTTTCCATTATGACCTAAAGTGATCCAGGAGTAGAAAGACAAAACAATTAGGAAAGCCTGGGAAAGCAAGGGCAGATTCACACACACACATTGTTTTGGGCTGATCCAGAGAATATGACGAAGCATGTTGAACCTACTCATGTCCAATCATACTCGGTCGAATGTGAGTCCATGACACTATAAATAAACATGGTACCCGGAAATCAGGGCCAGTCTGACAGACTTCCTGCGGGAGCTCTGTTCCACTGAGCCCAGCGCTGATATGCTTTGATGTGTGACTACCAATAAACACTTCATTTTCACTTGAATTATTTCGGTCCGTTCTTGAGCCTCCTACTAAAAGAACCGAATCTAATAAATGGTGCCGTGACACGAGGTTGGAAGGTTAAAGGACCACCGTGTCGTGAGACCGACCCCGTCCGAGGGAGGGCGCCTCGAGGTGATAGGAGAGACGACTTCATTCAGACAATCAGGCGCCAAGATTAAGGTGAGCAGAACACCACTTAATGACTAAATGTGAAATTTCTGCATATTGGGTAAACTAAATGAAGTTGTCTGAATTGAGTTGTCCTCTGGTCATGGTAAATCCAAGTGTTAATGTACTGTCTGATGTTTGGATTGAATGGTAACACGTCCAGTGTTTAAACACATACTTTCACACAGGGAAAGTGAATAAGTGTCCTGACAAGTGAATTCGAACAAAGTGACAAGATAAATTCATTTTATAAATGAATATCCCAATAGGGGAACTTGTCTTCAAAATTATTTTCCGTGCACTAATAGCTAAGTGTGGCCGAAGTAGTTTATAAAATCCCAAAATATGTGGGTAAACTAAATAAATAAAATTAGTGGTCTAATTCCGACACGGAAAGATTCTCCTCTGACGAAAGTTAGGATGAGGGATTGAGTCTCCCGGAGTGCGAAGCGGTCTATAATCCCGAAACAGAGTCGGTCTGACAAGAATAAATTTATACTTGCATGGCACAGGGTCAGATTTTTTAATTTTCATGCAACTGTGGGGGGATTCGCCGTTCGAAGATATTTGACTGCGCCAGCAGATCTCGAGTGGTTTCTGTTCAATATTGGGGTTGGTATACATTAAAGGGGTGGAGAACAAGTGGCTGCGCGTGCTATACGGGTCGCTTTGTTCGGGGAAATCAGTATTTTTATGGTGTGACCCAAAGTTTTGGAACAAACAAATGCTTTGATAAGTGGGGTAACCCCGAGAGGTGGAGCGCACAGAACACAGCGTTCTGCGTAGAAGTTACTTCACTACTTTCAGCATTTGGGCAATTACATCTTCCATATAGGCTACTTTGAATAACACGTGTATAACTTTTGAATATGTCACAAAAATTGAATGAAAGATGGAAGAAATGATCCCGAGGAGAGAAGTAAAACGAGGGACAGATAAATTAGACTGGAGAAATGCAGAAAAAAGAGTGTGCGAGTTTGCTCCACTGAGGCTGAGTGTGTGTGTTCAAAAGGTTTTCAAAACAAACGAGAGACTAAGAATCAAGCACATGCATGATACAGAAGGAAAAAGTTGATGTATGATATATTTGATCCCGAAGGTTGACAAAAGTTGATCATTTTGTTTTTCAGCATCAACGTACTAATAAGAGACCTATAAGGAAAAAATTAACAGATTTGGAGGCTTGACCTGAGGCCTGAAGTTACTAACTAAAAATCAGCTGTGCAGCAGCATTACATGAATAATGAATAATAAATAATGAAAAGCCTCAAACGCTTTTTGAGCCATAATATTCTCAATTTAATTTTATAGTTGTTCTCTTTATCATAAATGCGCATACCCTAAGATTGTCTTTTCTCAACCCTGTTTATTCTCTCATTCAGCCCTGAGAGTGAGAACAATCCAAACAGACTCTGGGTGATCATTGGCCTGAGTTTATAATGATATACTGCTTATAATAGAGGTTTAAGTTTGTATTAGAGCAAATAGTATTGATTCATCCATCCATTTTAAAATGCATATGATTAGGAAAGACACCAAAGTATGTAGATAAACTGAAAACAGCTTTACAATGAAAAAATCACAGAGATGAGATAAGAAACAATAAATCCAGGAAGAACAGTGTTTGAGACATTCATACAAATTGTTGCAAAATAAGATTTAACAGCTCTCTTAAAGAGCTAAAGTCAAATACACAAGCAGAGTGTTTAGGAGATTTGCTCCTTTAGTTAAAATATAATCTGAAAAAATGTTTTACAAAGTGAAACTTTATGATTCCACCTGAAACAGGACAGAGAGCAGGCAGTCAGACCAAATTACATAAGTTAAAAGGAAAAAAAAACAGGATTTAGGATTTAATATTGCGGCCAGACGGTCAGATGTCAAACAATTTGATAACATATTAAAGTTGTTGAGGCTTGGCCTTTATTCTTATTAGGAGATATTAACTTGACTTTAAAATTTTAGCTGCTCGGAATTTCCTGCCTCTTGTCACCAATTCGGAGTCAATAGTCATCACCAATATTTAGATTCAAACTAAAACATTTGACTATTTAACTAAATCATTTAACTACTTAACTGCAACAGATTTATGAAACAATTAATATGCTAACTTAATAAAGCAGCAAAGTGCTTCATAGAAGTTTGGATAGATTAGGGCATTGGGAGAATAGCAACAGGACAGCAGCAGCAAAGCGTGAGCCATAACAAGACAAGTCAAGGTTTGTTTTTATGGCGCATTTAAAAACAGTGAGCAGAGTGCGACTTGGTTAGCCAAAATAACGATCTATGCAGACACAGACTTAATTTGGCTGAAGCTATCCCTATTATGCATTATATTATGCATTATTTAACCTACTATTTTATATGATATATAATATATGACCTATATATGAATGTTTTCAGGTTGTCCCACATGAGGCCTGGACGGGGAGAAAATACCCTGTCCATAGCTTTTTTGGGACACTATGAGGACTTGTGTTAATGTGGGGAAAAAGGTTCGGTTGCCAAGCGACAGCCATGGTGAGTGGGGGCTGAGGAGTTCCCAAAGGGGGAGTTCCCAAAGGGGGCACTAACGGCTTGGGGGACAAGGGCTACCTGAGGGGGGAGGAGAAGGACGCCAGTAGGTGGCGTGATGGAAATTCAAACTGTGCTGAGTCATTGCCTGTGGTTGAAAGAAAAAGGATATGAATGGGATGAATGAAATGTTCTGTAATTAGTTGTTTTGGGTCATCGGAAGACGTTCCATTAGAGATGACCAGAAAGTTTTAATCTACTACACTAAATCGATTAATCAATCAGACGTTATTTATATAGCAGTTTATATAGCACTTCTCAACCCAAGAAAATATAGAACAAAGACCTTTCAGATCAAACGAAGCAGTGAAACCCAAGGCCACATACAGACACATGCACACTCACATATAAAGCCACGCACACACACACGCCACACATACTGGAAACAGGGACCACAATGTGATCCTCAAAGAAAAGTAAAGGATGAATTAGGATAAATAAAGAAATAAAATTAAACTAGGCTTTTAATATCTGTATGGAAACATGTTATGGTATCATGTTGTGGTTAGGAACAGCTCTGATGTCACACCATTGGTACCACATGAGGTGTTTCTGATTCAATTAGAACCGGAAAAAACTTAATGCTGATCCTGAACTATCTGTGTACGCCTCAGCATCAAAAAAAAAAAAACACAGCCACTTTATTAAACCAATTAAACAACATTATTACTAACTAACAAGTAAGAATAAAGCAGGTTATGCTGAACGATCTGACCTGAATTCAGAAAGGACTGACAATGGGTATCCTAAACAACTTAATCAGTTAGTCATTGGAAAAATGTCTGCTTTCTTGATGCTGTGCTGATACCAAGATGAGATCTAACTACAAATATTTCTGTCCAGCAGCAAACAACAACACAGGAGGAGAAGCTGCAGTGGAGCAGTTCGGCAATTAATTAACAATTAATCATGGTTTACTAAAACTTCTCAAATTTTCCCAAAAATTCTGTGTGTGTTTGTGTCTTCTTTTGCATTAAGACTTCCCGGACCTGGAAGAGGAAGACATGGATCAAACTCATAATATGAAAACCACTGTTTGTTTACTTAGGCCTAAATGAAGACATGAGGGTTGCTTGGGCAAACCCAGAAATGCGATATATGTTTGTCATCTGTTGTCATCTGTTGTCCTAACCTGTGATGTCTGGTGTTGAGTGTTGTTTGTTTTTTGTTTGTGTGTTGTTATGATCCCAAAACTGAATGATGATTTTTCCACAGCAGAATTATCCTAAAAACAAGGATTATACCAGCTGTGCTGATGTTGATGTTGATCGTGATGATGTGTTCCCTAAATAATTTGAATTTTTCACAGCAAAATAAGGAGATGGCACTGGATTTCTCATTGAGGCTGCACAGCAGGTTGATGACTATTCTAGTTCCTTAAAGCAAGGGTTATACCAACTGACCAGTTGTTTTGTTTTGGGTTCTGTTTATTTTGTTATTTCTTTGATTTTCTTTTGTTTTGTTTATTTTGACTTTGGTTTTGTTTGGGGTCCATCTGAAAAATAAATAAATAAAGAATGAATTGGGCATTGAAATTGAACATATCAAAGAGAGATACCCTAGTATAGAAATACAGTGCAAATGACATTTTGCACTACTGCGCTGCGAGATTTGCTAATATTATTCCACAGATTCAGAACCACTACAGGACGTACAGCCGGAGGACTCATAAGCTTGAGTTCTGGGAGGCCTTTCCCATCATGCCAAGATGATGGTGGAGAACTACACAACGAAATTGTCACAAAAGAAAATTAGTTAGGGAGGGGATGCTGAATATCCCTCAAGGAAGCGATGTACTGGTGACCTCTCCTTCCAAGATTAGTTCCGGATCAGAATGCTGAACAGACGTTCAGCCAAGAGGAGAACCGAGCACCGACAGGATTGGACCACAAGAGACCACACGACTCGTCATGTGGTCATCTAAGAAAGATAGATCATTTAAAAGAAAAGTTAATCATAATTGTTCAAGAGGCTAATATACTCATATAGTCGAGCCTTGGTTAAATTTATATTTGTTGTGTTTCACTTTTTAAAGTGTTTAGCTAATTCCTCTTAAAGGCTGATAATGAATCATTTTTAGAATGTCCATTGCCAGTGGGGTGACTCGGCTGTTTGGAGCGGGACCTTAGACTTTGAACGGTAATGGTCGGTCGCCAAGTGCAACTAGGGGCCATAGGTGAATTTTTCCCGGTTAAGCCATCGGGTTTCGCTCCTATTCGCTGCAAACGGTGGACGAACCTGCTGGTAATGTTAATTGCCTTATGCAATGTTTGAGTGTCAGTAGAATAGAAATGATGTGAAATTTTTTGATTAATCAGTGTTGTGTTGTTATGGTACTTATGAGGGAGCGAGGCCTTGCTAGCCACATAAGGTTTTAGGCCATAATGAACAAAGAGTCCACACAGACGATGGGTTCGAGGCCACACACACACAATACATATAGCAAATTATCATTTTCTACATATAATCTATTAAGAAATGTGCTCATTTGCGGAGTTATTATCAGTTGAGTGGGGAAGGTTTTAAACTTACTAGAAAAGAGTCTCTGTTTCTAGAATCTTGATTAATACTCCTGATATAGAAGGTTTTGCTAAAGCATCAGAATTATTTTCTAAATGTGCTCATTTGCAGAGTTATAATCAGTGACTGATGAAGGTCTTAACCCTCTCGGAAAGAGGTTCTGTTCCGAGTAAAATGATGGAATAGTCCGGATTTGAAGGTGTAGCTTAAGCATTAGAATTATGTTTACTATTTCCATGCCTGTGCAACGAAGACTTGCTTGCTGCTTTAATTGCAATGATGAACAGCTTTCATATAAGCTTACATAATAACACATGAAGTCACATCAAAAGGGGGATGACAGACGTCTCCTAACTGGTTGTGCTACATCTCAAAAGGTAAGTGGCTCTTGCAGTTTGGGGGGTGGCTGCTAAAGTCTGGCTACTGCTAATACAGATGTGACACAATACAGAATATTACATTCCTACCTCAGTTATTTAACTGAATTAGTTGAAATGATAAAATCACTTCAAAAGGGGGATTGTTAAAATTGGCTTTGTTCTTAGACATTATGAATGAAATAAGTCTCAGTACTTTTCCATATGACCTAAAGTGATCCAGGAGTAGAAAGACAAAACAATTAGGAAAGCCTGGGAAAGCAAGGGCAGATTCACACACACACACATTGTTTTGGGCTGATCCAGAGAATATGACGAAGCATGTTGAACCTACTCATGTCCAATCATACTCGGTCGAATGTGAGTCCAACCTATGACACTATAAATAAACATGATAACCGGAAATCATGGCCAGTCTGACAGACTTCCTGCGGGAGCTCTGTTCCACTGAGCCCAGCGCTGATATGCTTTGATGTGTGACTACCAATAAACACTTCATTTTCACTTGAATTACTTCGGTCCGTTCTTGAGCCTCCTACTAAAAGAACCGAATCTAATAATAACCCTTGTTTTTAGGACAATACGAGAATTCTCACCAAGTTGCTGTCCAGCATTCATGAGAAATTCTGTATTATCAACTTATTCTGTTGTGGAAAAAATTCAAATCATTTAGAGAACACATCAACACAGAGACACAAGACAACACAACACAACACAGAACAAAAGAAAGAAGAAAACAAAAGAAGACAAAAACACACACAGAATTTTTGGGAAAATTTGAGAAGTTTTAGTAAACCATGATTAATTGTTAATTAATTGTTCATTAATTGCCGAACTGCTCCACTGCAGTTTCTCCTCCTGTGTTGTTCTTTGCTGCAGGACAGAAATGTTTGTGGTTAGATCTCATTTTGGGAGCAGCACAGCATCAAGAAAGCAGCCATTTCTTCCCAATGACTAACTGATTAACCTGTTTAGGATAAATATTGTCTGTCCTCTCTTAATTCAGGTCAGAGCGTTAAAAATAAAATTTCAGCATAATCTGCTTAATTCTCACTTGTTAGTTAGTAATAATGTTGTTTAATTCTTCCCAGTGGCTGTGTTTCGGGATGCTGAGCCGTCCACAGACAGTTCAGGATCAGCATTAAGTTTTTTTTTTTTTCCGGTTCAAATTGAATTAGAAACCCCTCATGTGTTACCAACAGTATGACACCAGAGCTGTTTCTAACATCACATGATACCATAACATGTTTCCATACAGATATTAAAAACATAGGTTCATTTTATTTCTTTATTCATCCTAATTCATATCCTTTTTCTTTCAACCACATGTTATGACTGAGCACAGATTGAATTGAACCATACCATCTTGTTTCTCATTAAATTGCAATTGAAGTGGGTTGTTGCCATTTTCCAGAGATCCTTTAGCCACCTGGGGGGTATTCCTAGAAGCTGGCTTAGCGGAAAGCCTGGCTTATTTCGCTACTTCTGGCTAAATTTAGCGAGAGTTCCGTTCCATAAAGGTGGCTTATTTGAACGCCCGCTGAGTAACCATGGTAATTTATGCTGCTGAACTAGCCTGGTCCCAGGCAGACTAAAGTTGAAGCTTAGCTTAGCTGCAACTCAAAAAATGTCCGACCGGCTGGAACAGACTCCCGAAAGAAATGTTCACCTAGAATTCTGCGCTCCCGCAACTCATGTCTTGTCTAAAAAACGAAACAAAAACTGTGGTTATCACATCACCACTTTCACTGTCTCGAAAAATCAATCAGTCAGTGCCAGTGCAACTAAAGAAACGCAACTATACACACGTATTGAACATGAAATTAAATGAGAGAGAACATGGTATTCATTAAAACTAATCAATACCTAACAAACATCCGATCTACACCCACGTAGGACCAGACTCAGAAAAATGGGGGACAGGTAATAATGTTAATGATACAAATTATTGAAAGCTCCTTTCAAAACAGTCAAGGACTGTACAAACAAGATATTAGATAAAACGCAGGAATTAAAAAATCTTACCATATTAAAAATACACAGAACGGAGCAATAAATGGAGGTAAGCAAAGTTAAACGGATGGGTTTTGAGTTAAGACTTGAACAGAGGGAGAGTGTCAGTATTGCGAATGTCGGAGGGCGGACCTCTGTCCTTTCAGGCTGCTGCTCCACATTTACAGTAGCCGATAATGTAAAACAACCTACTGAATTAAGTATTTGCATTAAGTTCATCATCTCCCTCAGGCATCCCCAATGTTATCGGTGCACTACACTGTACCCATGTACGCATCCAAGGCAAGGCAATTTGTAGAGCATAATTCGTACACAAGGCAATTCAAAGTGCTTTACAGCTACATAAAATCACAAGGCGGCAATAAAATCATTCCAAAAAACAAAAAAATCATTAATTCATTCATTTAAAAGTGAAGAGTGCAGATGAAATACTTTCAGGTGTCATATGCACATCTAAATAGAACTTTCAGTCTGGATTTAAACATTGTCACATTGTCCAGGCCCCTGCTGGACCCGCGGAGGCTGACTATGTACACCGAACATTTTTCCATATGCTAAATGTCCAGGTACACTTGGGGATAATTGTCCATAGACTCTGAACTGGATTTCTCATTTTGAAAAACACCACATCAACCCCTTTGAGTAATGCTGAGCAATGTTACATTTATGCCCTGTGAAACCTCATCATTGACTCCTATCCTCCGAGCATACAGATGATCTGTGATGGAGGTCATTTCATTTCCAACATTGAGGCTAAATGGCCGGGATCAGTTCATGATTCTAGGATCTTCCGAGCATCCTGGCACAGAGGTTTGCACAAGGTGCAAGAATTTTACTTACCTGAAGGAGTGTACTTTTGAAGTAAGGTGTAGCATAGGCAGAATTTTGGTAATGTAATGAGAGGTCAGGTGTAGAGGTCATCTTAAGGAATTTAAAGTGCTCGTCATACTTTATTATAGATAGCCATATAAGGCACATATTGCATCAAATTGCCAAGTCTTAACACATGTATATCCATCCAACATTTCTCTTATTCTGCAGGAGAGTTCAATGGTGTCCTGCTTGGGGACAGAGGCTATGCATGCTGGCCGTACGTCCTCACACCATAGCCTGATCCAGGAACAAGGGCATGCACATGCACATGCTAAAACAAGGGCACGGATAGAAATGACCTTTGGCTAAATTAAATACATTGCTTCCATTGCTTAAAGTTCTCAAGGACCATGGCTGACTTCTGACAGAGCCATCTTAAATTAATAGTATACTTCATATTTTATACATTTTGTCTTGTGGACAACTTTTCAGGCTCAAGTCTTTTCTTCGTTGAGATCTAGTGCCTGAAAGGACTCGGTTTCTCCTGACACAGTGAGGGACCTATACAGGGACACATATTTCTTTTGATCCTTATTGTTGTGACCTTTGAGTTAGAACTTCTTTTCATCATTTAGCATTGACACAGTAGCAGTTTAAGTCAGAGCAAGTGTAAGAAGGCTAAATGGACAGATATGATTTATAACTTTCCACACGTTAGGTCATGGCACCCCACTGGAATGATTTCTGGGCCCGCCGACAGTATCGTCAAAAATTCCTTTAAATAGTCAGGATGGCCGAGTGGTCTAAGGGGCTGCGTTCAGGTCGCAGTCTCCCCTGGAGGCGTGGGTTCAAATCCCTCTTCAGACATTGCAGAGTTCTGCTAGAGAACCATTTTCTCTGGAAAGGCAACCCAAGTTTACTCCTTGCTTAGCAATACCATGTCGTATTGCTATTCTGCCACTGCATCATCTAGTTTAAAGATTATTGTGGCCGCTTTACCTCCGAAGAGTTCTTGCTTCCAAATGCTATGCCTACTATTTGTTTGCCTCAGGAGCCCTGTTAAACAACTGCCAAGACACTTGTTGCATGAGAATCTTCTGACCACAGCTCAACTAGCTGTGTTGTCACAACCTTCTACAGTGCTTTGGGCAGGACAGAATCATTAGCAAAAGGAACATTGTTGATTATAAGGTCTTGGTTTGCACTTAACACCATAGTAAACGGTAAAGGGCTTTTGACCGAAGCAACCTGGCCTCATGTTAGGCTATTTGAAGGGGGCTATTGACATTTAACCGAAAATGGGTGAGAGTATCAAAACAATCATCACTTGGTGGCAGGCAGCTGATAAAAGATCTAAACCTCTCCTTCGGGGAATCGAACACCGATCTTCCGCATGACAGGCGGAGATACAGTCCATTATACTAACGAGGAATTTCTATGTGACTGACACAGTCGTCAGATGAAAAGACAACTATCGCCAAGGAGTGAAAAACAGATTTAGGTGTCCCGTTTCAAGGTGCAGGAAAATTGCTGTCACAGTCCCATCACTCAGAAGGAGAGTCTTCCATGAAGCTGCATGCCTCGTCAATATTCCCCTTCAACACGTAGACAACGCAGACCCACATATTCGCTGGAATGATGCCTGGGCCCGCCGACAGTGTCGTCAAATATTCCTTTTAGTAGCCAGGATGGCCGAGCGGTCTAAGGGGCTTAGTTCAGGTCGCAGTCTCCCCTGGAGGCGTGGGTTCAAATCCCACTTCTGACAATGCAGAGTTCTGCTAGAGGACCATTTTCTCTGGCAAGGCAACTCAAGTTTACTCCTTGCTTAGCAATACCATGTCGTATTGCTATTCTGCCACTGAATCATCTAGTTTAAAAATTATTGTGGCCGCTTTACCTCCGAAGAGTTCTTGCTTCCAAATGCTATGCCTACTATTTGTTTGCCTCAGGAGCCCTGTTAAACAACAGCCAAGACACTTGTTGCATGAGAATCTTCTGACCACAGCTCAACAAGCTGTGTTGTCACAACCTTCTACAGTGCTTTGGGCAGGACAGAATCATTAGCAAAAGGAACATTGTTGATTATAAGGTCTTTGTTTGCACTAAACACCATAGTAAACGGGAAAGGGCTTTTGACCAAGCAACCTGGCCTCATGTTAGGCTATTTGAAGGGGGCTATTGACATTTAGGCCGAAGATGGGTGAGAGTATCAAAGCAATCATCACTTGGTAGCAGGCAGCTGATGAAAGACCAAGCTCTCCCCGTCGGGGAATCGAACCCCGATCTTCCGCGTGACAGGCGGAGATACTGTCCATTATACTAACAAGGAACTTCGGTGTGACTGACACAGTCGTCAGATGAGAAGACAACTATCGCCAAGTAGTGAAATAAGATTTTCGTGTCCCGTTTCAAGGTGCAGGAAAATTGCTATCACAGTCCCATCACTCAGAAGGAGAGTCTTCCATGAAGCTGCATGCCTCGTCAATATTCCCCTTCAACACGAAGACAACGCAGACCCACATATTCGCTGGAATGATGCCTGGGCCCGCCGACAGTGTCCTCAAATATTCCTTTTAGTAGTCAGGATGGCCGAGCGGTCTAAGGTGCTGCGTTAAGGTCGCAGCCTCCCCTAGAGGCGTAGCTTCAAATCCCACTTCCGACATTGCAGATATCTCCTAGAGGACCATTTTCTCTGGCAAGGCAACTCAAGTTTACTCCTTGCTTAGCAATACCATGTCGTATTGCTATTCTGCCACTGCATCATCTAGTTTAAAGATTATTGTGGCCGCTTTACCTCCGAAGAGTTCTTGCTTCCAAATGCTATGCCTACTTTTTGTTTGCCTCAGGAGACCTGTTAAACAACAGCCAAGACACTTGTTGCATGAGAATCATCTGACCACAGCTCAACAAGCTGTGTTGTCACAACCTTCTACAGTGCTTTGGGCAGGACAGAATCATTAGCATAAGGAATATTGTTGATTTTAAGGTCTTGGTTTGCACTTAACACCATAGTAAACGGGAAAGGGCTTTTGACCGAAGAAACCTGGCCTTATGTTAGGCTATTTGAAGGCGGCTATTGACATTTAGGCCGAAGATGGGTGAGAGTATCAAAGCAATCATCACTTGGTGGCAGGCAGCTGATAAAAGACCAAGCTCTCCCCGTCGGGGAATCGAACCCCGATCTTCCGCGTGACAGGCGGAGATACTGTCTATTATACTAACAAGGAATTTCTGTGTGACTGACACAGTCGTCAGATGAAAAGACAACTATCGCCAAGTAGTGAAATAAGATTTTCGTGTCCCGTTTCAAGGTGCAGGAAAATTGCTATCACAGTCCCATCACTCAGAAGGAGAGTCTTTCATGAAGCTTCATGCTTTGTCAATATTCCCCTTCAACACGAACACAACGCAGACCCACATATTCGCTGGAATGATGCCTGGGCCCGATGACAGTATCGTCAAATATTCCTTTTAGTAGTCAGGATGGCCGAGCGGTTTAAGGCGCTGCGTTAAAGGCCTACAGAAAGCTGACACTACACTCAATACATAATCATAATACATACACAGAGGAACAATAATGATCCTTGGACCCTACACCAAAACATTTCATAAACCCAGAAATTTGCCGCTTGGAAATCCTTCCTGGAATTCCAGATTGGGGGCGGGGCTTCCGTGTGACGTCACAGGTATCATGGGTTTTCTTGGCTGCCGCCATTGTAGTATGCTTGTTGAGTTGTGAAGGCTAGTGGTGCAACGGATCATCATTGATCCGTGATCCGTTCGGATCAATTGTTTCAGTTCGGCACACATATGATCCTCGGATTGATTTGTGAAAAAAAATTTGTGGGCTTGTTCAGTCCTCACACAGCCGTTACCATTCCGCTAGTTCCAGGGACAGAGCTACTTTCCATGCTCTGGGTAAAAGTCTGCAACAGTTCCCTCCTCAATAAGCAAACAGTCCTATGGCTCGTTTGTGATTTATTGTCCAACAGCGTACAACATGTAGAACAGTGGGCATGGAAAATAAAAGTAGGCTAGACTTCGGTGACTACTGTAACGATAACTGCTGCCTCTAGTCCTTTTTCCATATACTCGCGCTGCCACACAAACCTGTCGCCTAGGTTACCACACAGACATAACACGTAGCTGACATAGCGATAGCTAACATAAAGAAAACCCCTAACCTGCAACACAGCGTGGTCATGGCGAGCGGAAGAACAGAGGAGCTTGAACGCCCCACGTCATTTAAATCCCCTGTTTGGGAGCATTTTGGCTTCCCCGTCAAATTTAATGAAGAAGGAAAGAGGTTGGTGGATAAAACCTTGACGGTGTGTAGGCACTGTGGTACAAGAAAGCCACACAACAGTGGAAACACATCGAGCATGGCCACGTATTTGCAGCGATATCACCCCGGTGTTTCACTGACAGGAGTGAAACCGAAAGCGGCTCAACAACCGGTCATCACCGCGTTAAGCAGCCCCCTTCCTTCACAATCCGACCGGGCTAAAGCGATCACAAACGCTAGAGACTGGTAAGTCTGACAAGAAGCTATTAAAATTGTGACCCAGCATTCCAGTCTGCACTCACTGACTCCGGCACTGTGTAAAAAGTGTGTTGACAGGCTGTCAGTGTCAGTTAGCTTCAGTTGTCAGTGCAGTGCTTATCCCTCTCGACAAAATTATTTATGCCTCATCAACATCGTCCAGACTCGTGGCCTAGACCAAACACAGTGTATGCTCACCAATCGGCATTCTGAAGACGACCAAAATCACCATCATCGACCCCACTGCTCTCGGACTCGGACTCCGACCCACTGTCACTGGCAATGGCTGGCTCAAACCTGTATGGTTCTAGCCCCAATCCCTCCTCGGTTTCTACTTCAGGCTCTTCATTGTCTTCAACAATATTTGGATCAAAATTTGCCGTGAAGAAGCTGTCCAGGTCTGGCAAACTGCTGGCTTCGCTACTAGAACTACTAGTATCAGACATGTTGATTGTTGGGGGTTGTTCCAGCAGCTGGCACTCGTGACGTCACGCACCTGTCGTCTGCTACTTCCGGTTTGCCAAATGGCGGGCTATTCGAGTCAAATGTGGTGATAGTTTATTGGGCCTAATCAGGACTATCCAGGGGCCTAAAATTATTTTAAAATCACAAAAAAAATCCATGGTATATAAGGAATCGATCTGCTATTTCAGTTTTGTGCAAAAAATCACCTTTCTGTAGGCCTTTAACAAGTGCATCGAAGTCAGGTTGAATGTTTGAGGTGGAGATGCGAAGCACAGCTGACAGATGGTCGTCAGTGAGAGATGATCTATACCTGGACTTCGTAAACTTCATCATTGAAAATGTTTGTTCACATATGTAGGTAGAGCCAAAGAGAACCAACATCTTCTGAGCATGTCTCTTCATGTTTGGAAAGTTCTCCTCCTTGAGAGAAGAGTAGAAATCCAGCAGACATCCTGATTCAAAGTGCTCTGCCAGTACTGCATCAGACTGCAGGTCAATGAGTTCCAGCTGAACATCACTGGGTGCATTATCCACACTGCAGGTAAAGGGAGAGGAAATCATGTGCATTTCATCCTCGATTGTTCTGAGATCTTCAAATCTCCTTAAAAACTCACAATGCAATGCTCCTAACATGGATGAGTACCTGTGGAGGTGATCAGCTGATGGTGTGACTTCTTTCAGGGTTTGCATGTGAGTGAGATTGTTGCTCTCCAGTTGGCTTGAAAGAAACAGCATCTTTCTCATGAAAGCCTTCACCAGGGTGTGCATTTCATGAACAAAAAGGCCCCTGCCTTGCAGTTTGGTGTTCAGTTCATTCATCAGTGCAGTCACATCAACAGCAAATGCAAAATCCGCCATACAGTTTTAATCTGAGAGCTCTGGGATGTCTTTGCCTTTCATCTGACAAAACTCTCGAATCTCTGTTTTCAGGTCCCAAACTCTTTTTAGCACTTTGCCCAGGCTGAGCCATCTGACAGCTGTGTGGTAGCCGATGTCACTATGCTCAGACTCATGGTCCTCCAAAAGTGCGACAAACTGTCTGTGATTCAATGCCCTGATGAAGTTTACTATTTTAGTAACAACATCAATAACATGGTTCATTTTTAGCAGTGACTTGCACAACACATGTTGGTGTATAATACAATGCAAAAATACCAATTTCTGATCTGTGTCGATTTCAGTCACTTTATCTTGCATACGTTTTAAAAGTCCCATATTTTTCCCTGTAAGATTTGGACAACCGTCCGTTGTGACACCTGCCAGTCTGTCCCATTTCAGTCCCAGTGTGTCCATGCACGCATTTACCTCCGTGAAGAGATCGCTCCCTAGAGTCGTCCCTTTCATCGACCGCATTGCTGCCAGCTCCTCCGTAATCTTGAAGTCCGGCGTTATCCCGCGGACAAATACGAGTAACTGGGCTGTGTCACGGACATCACAGCTTTCGTCCAAAGCCAAGGAGAAAAAGTCAAAACTTGCCACTTCACGTTGCAGCTGAAGCTCCAGATTCCCCGATATGTCCTCGACCCTTCTCGTCATGGTTCGCCTGGAGAGCGGGACTTTCTCAAATGCTTCTTTTTGTTCAGGGCATATTAGTGCTGCAGAGTCCACCAAGCACTCTTTGATAAACTCCTCCTCCGAGAATGGCTTACTGTTTTTAGCGATTTTGTGGGATATCACAAAGCTGGTCTTGGTTGCTGCATCCCTGGATGTGTGAAGCTTGGTAAAAAAGCCTTGCTGCTTTTGCAGTTTAGCTAGCAAAGCTTCCGATGTCCTCGCCCTTTCAGCATCAGTCACGTTCTTGAATTTCTCCGCGTGTTTCGTCTCCTAATGCTGACTCAAATTGTAGTCCTTAAACACGGCGATCTGCTCCCTGCAAACTAAACACACGGCTTTACCTCTGACTTCAGTAAATAAATACTTAGCAGTCCAATTTTTGTTGAAAACCCTGCATTCGGCATCTACCTTTCTTTTTTTAGCATGAGCAGACATTTCTGAGGGCTAAAGTCGTCTTGTGACTTGCTAGTGACAACGATCCAATCATGTGCATGTCTCGATATACGTTTTACATCATCATGTACGTGAATAAAAAACAACTTCAAAATAAAAATAAAATGCAGCTTCAGTCCATGCATCAGGTAAAATAAGAAAATATGTTTATTTTGTAATTTCCAATTAACCTTACACGGGCCGGTCAGAGTCAACCAAAGGGCCGTATGCGGCCCGGGGGCCGTACAATGCCCAGGTCTGCACTAGACCATCAGGGACCCGAAAGCAGTGCACACGGTACAGGTTGCAACACTGTGGTAAACTCTTCCTAACTGGCAAATTAATTGGCATAGTGCATTGTACTGAAGTTGTGAACATTTTAGCCTTAGATGAAAGCAATTCTGCGCATCTGGAGAATGAATCCAAGCAAGCAGAAGTTTCACGCTTTAGACTTCTCTCTTATTTCAGGGAGAAATAGAAAGATTCCTGAGTAAGAGTGAGTGTGCCATAGCCCTGCAAGAAAAACAGTTGATAGATGACTAAATAAATAAAACATTCCTGACCTACACCACGACAGTGAAAACACCAAATCCTAGCCAGCAGACCACCAGGGAGCCTTTGATTTTTGTGAACTATGGATGTTGCCTCTTGTGCCTCGTTGTCCATTTAGCAGCGGGCTATGTGTAGTCAAACGGACGAGGTATGTACAGACACCCTTTTAAAGAATGATCTTAGGTGAGCAATATAATGGCTCGGATCAGTGATGGAAAAGGGAAATCTGATTTGAAGGAATTGGACGAAAGCATTTAAAACTCCCAAATAGCTTTTTATGCCTGCTGAAATTGTTGGGGCATGTCACAGCAGTAGTCTTAAAGTGGAGAGCATACTACAGCCTCTTGCCAAGCAATTTACCTACGTAGCATTCTCGTTCCGTTGCGTCAGCTTCCTGAAATCTTTTTCAGTACCCTGTGAAACAAGAGTTGTACACAGGGTAGTTTTTCCATTTACTGGCTTGTTTTATCTTGCAATGTCATTCCCCTACCTGTGTTATCTGTGGATATAAATGCAATGTCAGGAATATAGGGTAGTTACCCTCAATGTAAAGGGCTTACACAATCCAATCAAGTGAGGCAAGGTTATTGCAAAGATGAAGAGAGAGAAACTGCATGTAATATTCTGGCAGGAGACCCATCTCGACAGAATGAAAAGTTAAAAAAAATATGGTTTTAGAAATACATTCTACTCATGTTATAAGAAAGGGAGAAAAAGAGGGGTAGCAATAATGATTCGTAATAGAGTGAATTTCCAAGTGGTTTCTGAAATCTAGGGGTTCCTTAAACAGAAAGAGGTCACACTAGTTAATGTGTATGTACCACCTTGCAAGGATAATTCCTTTATTAGAGAAATTTTTGGTTTGATTGCTTCCGAAGCCACTGGGGTTTTAATATGTGGAGGAGACTGGAATATGCAGCTACAATGTAAGCTAGACTCCTCTAACACATTAAAGATATCTGCTCCCACACCAGAGTAACTGTGTCCTGCTGACACATGTTGACAGAGCTCGGGATGATTGATGTATGGAGGGAGCTCCACCCAACAGAAAGACGGTATACATTTTATTCAGCAAGTCATAGAGTGCACTCAAGAATTGACTATTTCTTTACATATAACTCTGACAGACACAGACTTAAAGAGTGCAGTATAGGGATTTGAGATGTCATTCACCTAGCCTGATTAACATAGACTATCAAATCTCTTCGAGATTCTGGTATGACCAAGACCATAACGAATACGATTCGAAATGGCCTGGTCAACCCGGCTCCCTCGGGTTGCTACTGGTTGTGGCCAGAAAAGGCTGTGCCTAAGCTTAAGCCAATCACACCACTCTTTCCTCTGACGTATGATTTAGCTACCAGCGGGGCTAACTGGTAGATTAAACTCTTACCAAAGCCAATAGGGAGCAAGGCGAAAACGTCTTTCCTGTCAAGAAATGATTCAAGGGCTGTTCTTTGCTCGATTTTTAACGAGAATCTCCCGTCGAACACTTTCATTACAGCATCTACAGCAGTGTCAAAAGCTTGACGCTGCTCCATGTTGATATTGAATGAAGCGCTTCCGTGTACAATCCATGGGTTGAGTGGCAGTTCAACCACGTCACTACCTTGAACACGCCTCTACCCTGGGCCGTTGGCGCTGCTCAAAGTTGATTGCTTCCCGACAAAGTGGGTGGAGTTCCCATTTTTTCGGGAACTCAAATCCACCTGAATGAGCAGTTTGCCTGAGTAAGTGTAGCAGAGCCAAAGGTGTTGCGTCACTGCGAGGGCGGAGCCTGGGTATCATTCACCTGTTTATCTGACCCTACACATAGACAATAAAAAGAAAAACACGTCTTGGCGACTTAATACAAGTATCTTAAATGATAACCAGTGTTGGGGTAGTTACTCAAAAAAGCCTCTGTTGGCTTCCTGCTGATGGAAGGACCAGCGGATGACAAAGAAACAACAACTCTGACGCCAACGGAGGACAAAGTGGAACACCTGAGCTACCGCAGGTAATGTATTGTGCAAAACAGGTGAGTGCATGATTCCGTCTAACTAATGAATGAAATCTACAGAAATGAACGTGTGCTAGCTCACACATGTTGAGTACTTGTGCAGTTTTTCCTTCCTTTTCCTGCTGTGTTTTACCGAGGTGATCAGGGATGAGATGAGACTCGAGCGCAGGTCCGAAGGAGAAAGACTGTGGACCCGACATTGCCGTTATGCACCCAGGGTTTCCGTGACGACGAGGAGCTCCCAGCCGGATGAGAGAAGCTGATCTAAAGAAAAAGAAATAAAGGAGGACTTGGGGTAGGTCCTTTTTAGTGTCACAGAACGTGATTAGTTAAAAGGCACATTATATACTGCATTTAGATGATATTAGCTGATATTATAGAGAAAAGTAAGGAAACAAGCTGCTATTTTAAAAAGAAAAGATGACAAAATTGTCACAAAGTTATGCTTAAGCTTAAATCAGGACTTTCTTTCTGTCTTCCTTGTAGCACCTCACAGTGGACATGGACCATTCCCAGGAAGCTCCAGCAGCACAGCCGTCCCCTGAACACACTCCAGCACCAAATCTGCTCCCAGACACCGGACTGTTGATCGGCCCCAGCTGAAACGATGAAAAGCATCCCACACCGAGCCGTACAGATGAAGCCGTCTCCGTGTGTGAAGCTCCTCACAGACACACAGAGAAGATCTGCTCACCTACACCTGCAGAAATAACACAGTCCAGACAAGACGCAGACAATTGGGACTGAAAGAGAACCAGTGGGACAGTGTTGTTCTTTAAAGACATTATTTGTAAATTATGTATTTAAAAAAAAATGGTTTGCATTTACATTTTACATGCTGCTTTGGTGCTGGAATCAATAAAAATGAACAGATTTTACACTTACCCTCTCTTCTCTTAAATGAAACACCAAACAATAACTTTGCCTCAGAGAACGAGCATCTTCTGATGCAACACTCTTAAAAGCAGACCCTACAAAGCTTTCTGCAGTCTGTCAGACACATAAGGAATATTTTACTAATCCGAATTCTAAATGATCAGCTATAACATTTGATTTAGTCTTTCTTCTTTGACTAATAGCCTCATTCCACAGATATGACAGAACAAACATGGGAGGCAGTTTACAGTAGATATCATCCTGTTGGTAGAATGCCTTTAAGACTCAGAAGAAGCTTTTTTTCTACTAAAGTGCATCAAATTAAATTGTATTGTAAATTGTATTCTACAGGACGTACAGCTGGAGGACTCATTAGCTTGAGTTCTGGGAGGCCTTGCCCATCATGCCAAGATGATGGTGGAAAAACCACACAACAAAATGATCCCAAAAGAAGATTAGTTAGGAAAAAGGGTGGTAAAGACCCTTTATGGAGGGACGTACTGGTAACCTCTCCTTCCAAGATTAGTTCCGGATCAGAATGCTGAACGGACGTTCAGCCAACAGGAGAACCAAGCACCAAGCAGTGACAGGATTGGACCAGAAGAGACCACACGACTCGTCACATGGTCATCAGAAAAAATATATGTATCATTTTTGTTCATTTAAAAGAAATGTTAATCATAATTTCTCAACAGGTTCATATACTCATGGTATCATGCCCTGGTTAAATTTGTATTTCTGTTTTCATTTTTAAATCATTTAGCGAATTCCTCTTAAATGTTGTTAATGAATCATTTTTAGTATGTCCATTGCCATTGGTGTGACTCAGCTGATCAGAGTGGGACCTTAGACATTGATTAATACTCCTGATATAGAAAGTTTAGCTAAAGCATTAGAATTATTTTTACTATTTCCACATGCCTGTGCAATGAAGACTTGCTTGCTGCTGTAATTGCAAAGAAGAACAGCTTACACATAAGCTTTCATAATGACACATGAAGTCATTTCAAAATGGAGATGGCAGAAATCTCCTATCTGATTGTGCTACATCTTAAAGGTAAGTGGCGTCTTGCAGCTTGGGGGGACTGCTAAAAAACTTGCTGCTGCTAAAACAGATGTGACACAATACAGAAGATTACATTCCTACCTCAGTTATTTGACTGAATTGGTTGAAATGATAGAAATCACTTCAAAAGGAATTGTTAAAATTGGCTTTGTTCTTAGACATTATAAATGAAATAAGTCTCAGTACTTTTCCATCCAGGAATGGGAAGACAAAACAATTGGGAAAGCCTGGGAAAGCAAGGGCAGATTCACACACACACATTGGGCCTCATGCAAGAACCGTTCGTACGCACAGATTTGTTCTTAAACCGTGCGTACGAGTGATTTAAGAGAATTTGCGCATTCACCAATCTTTTCGTATTTTACGTTTTCTTTCAGGTACGAACAGAATTTACGAGTGATCCAGACCTGTCGTAGGAGATTCGTAAAATAATCCGCTGTTATTCAAATCAAGTTTGCTTGACTAATGGATTGTATATTTAATTACTTTGAAGCAAACATAAATAAATATATACATTATACCCATAATTATGCTGACATTATTCTGTTTAACTTAAAGGTTAATCTGACTCTGTATATAACACGAACCAGCGGCTGACTTGCTACTTTTGGATGCCTTAGTGCGTCAGGCTCTTGGAAGAGACCGTGTAGATATCCTGCGGAGACAGACGAATGGCTGACATCGCGATTAAGACTGCCAAGGACTGCGCTGCTGCAAATATGCAACTTGCTAGAGCCACAACTCCAGAGAGAAACACACTGATCTAACCCAATTCTACCACACGCCCAGGTCCTCACCACCCTTGGATTTTTGGCTACTGGAACCTTTCAGAGCGAGATTGGAGATAGATCGGGGGTGTCCCAGTCCTCTGTGAGTCGTGCGCTCCCCTTGGTCATCAAAACTCTCATCAGGTTATCACCCACGGTACATCAAATTCCCATACACCGCTGTCCAACAAGTGCAAATTAAATGAGACTTTCATGTCGTGGCTGGACTGCCAATCATAATTGGAGCACGAGACACATATACGCATCAAAGCACCCGTGCCGTTGTGCAGCGCACTGAGCTGAAGGCCAGGTGAGTGCGTCTCGATACAGCGGGGGGCAAACTGCTCTATAGCCCAGAGAAGGCATGCCTGACTTGCGAAATATTTCCATGAACGAGGGTCTCCACCTGAACCAGCCCAGGCAGACCAGAAGGTGTGGTGCCAGAAGACCCCCCTCATGGACCACCCCATCAAAGAGCCATCATTTTTTATTTTATTTCTTTCATTTAACCTTTCTTTAACCAGGAAATGGTCCCATTGAGTTACAATAACTCTTCTGCCAGGGAGTCCTGGCCAAGAAGGCGGCTTAAAAAAGTTACATTACAATAAAACACAAGAGACCAGACAAAACCACTACTACATCACATCTAAACAGAAGTAAACATATTAAAAACTGAGTATACACAGACACTAAAAATCATAATGAAGCAACAACTGATTGCACAGCTTTAGTTGCAGTCATCGAGCGCCTGCCCATGGCGAGACGTCTGTCACGATTTGATGAGAAGTGTGGACCCCGGAGCGGATACACAGAGACAGGTGAAGTAGATGGTATTCCAACGTATATTTATTTTCGGATGACGTAATCCAATATTCCAAAATTCCAAAAACATGAAACAAGACGATAACTCTGAAAGACCAGGATAACGCAGCTAATGCAAAAACAATCTGGCAAAGAAAAGGGGAAGCAACCAAATATTTATAGAAGGAACAATAATTAACAAACAATAGAAAACTGGTGTGTCATGGCAGCATGGCATCCCCTCCTGCTGGTGGAAGGAAAAACCAGGAAAAGAAAAGAAACACTTAAGCTGGCCCTGGAGTTGCAGCAGTGGCTGTGACAACGTCTTTTTTTAAAAGCTATTTTCATATTAAACCATTTCTTTTTTTTATTATTTCGGTGACAACTACAGGAGACACGAAATTAACAGCACTCCTAATTGCTTCCCATTTCTTCGCTTTAGCAGGTCCCGTAATTCCACTGCTGACACTGCTAAAAATGACAGATTTTCCTTTTTGGATCTCTGAAAGCAGAACTTCAGTCTCAGAGCCCCTAAAGTTGTTCTTTTTGCGCATTGATGCCATTCTCATGACTCAACACTCAACACTTCCTGGCACAGGAGCGAGGAAGCGCAGCCTATTATGGTATAATCTTGGGCGTGGAGTATGCAAATCTACTATCCTCGTGCACGTGGATAGTAGATACGCACGAGTGGGATTCATCATTTACGCAGGTCGTTTACACACTTTTTCCGAAGGTAAGAGCGTTTGTTGAATCTGACGTGGCGTGTTCTGAGTGTTTATCAAAATCCCTTCCTATAATTGTACATTTTAGTTAATAGAGTCAAATAATCTGAGATGGAGACAGGATTCTAAATTGTTAGTGTTGCTGGGTTTCAGGGAGAGAAATGAATTACATGTTAAAGTGAAATAATCAAATCAAATCAAATTTATTTGTAGCACATTTCATGTACAAAACAATTCAAAGTGCTTTACATAAAATAAAAACATTGCAGCAGGGAAGAAGCATTAAAAATACATAAAAGAATATAAAGAGAAACAAATAAAATCATTTAAATGAATTTAAAAACAAGCAACAGTCCAGATAAGTTCAAAGATATCGTGCAGATTACATGCATAGACACATGAGAACAGAAATGTTTTTAACCTGGATTTAAAAATGTCTCCATTTGGTGAAAGTTTAATCTCCACTGGCAGTTTGTTCCACTTGTTGGCATCATAACAGCTAAATGCTGCTTCTCCATGTTTAGTCTGGACTCTGGACTGGACCAGCTGACCTGAGTCCTTGGATCTAAGAGCTCTGCTGGGTTTATATTCTCTGAACATATCACAGATGTATTTTGGGCCTAAACCGTTCTGGGATTTGTAAACCGTCAGCAGGCTTTTAAAATCTATTCTGTGACTGACTGGAAGCCAGAGTAAAGATTTTAAAACTGCTGTGATGTGCTCAGATCTCTTAGTCCAGTTAAAAGAGTGTTACAGTAATGGAGTCTACTGGAGATGAATGCATGGATGAGTTTCTCCTGGTGTTTTTGGGAGAGGAAACCTTTAATTCTGTTGATGTTTCTGAGATGGTAAAAAGCTGCCTTGGTGACAGCTTTGATGTGGCTGCTGAAAGTCAGATCTGAGTCTATAGTCAGGTTCACTGTGTACTTTTGTGGGAATTTTTGGGGGATTTGTTGACCTATATATTTTTGGAATCTGCAGACCTTGGGGATTCCAAAAACCAATGTTGCCACTTGAACAGACACCTGTATGGCGGCCATTTTGGAATTTCAAAATGTGCGCCATAAAATACAGAATTTCAGCTACCTTGGCCTCTAAACAACCTAAAAACTTAATTTAACATGCCAATCCTATGTTTTCTTGGTCAAGGAATCCAATGGTGACTTCAAAATTATGCTCAGAATCGTGCTGTGGTGCCCCCAAGGGGTGGGAAAGAAAATCGCTACCCTTCTTACTGCCCCCTAAAGTAAAATACATCACTGATTCTTGAGAGTTGGGACAAAGCATGTCCCACATAGAAAAGTGAAATTTATATCAAAATTCAAGCAGTTCACGAATCCCATTAAAATCAGGAAAAAACATGGTCTGTGATATCCCTGAGGACCTCTTTCCATTCCTCTGCCTGTGGTGAATGCAAGAATACCACGCGCTTGTAAGTCAACCATTTTTTGCTATTTTTGCTATTTTGATATAAAATACAATAGTGGATTTAATTATAGTATTTTATTCAGATTATTAAGACAGTTGCTAGTTAGTAGCCTAACTGCCAAAATTAGCTGGCTGATTGCTGGAATGTTGGAACGATCAACAAATCCCCAAAAAATTCCCACAAAAGTACATTTTTGTACACAGTGAACCTGACTACTATTAAACTTTCCCCTTTGCATTAGGTCAGTTGGTTGAGTGAGCGTGTTATGTTGTTACAAGTTATTATTAGTAGAGTTTATTTTTTCACTTTGTTCTCCTTTAAGTAAGTAAGTAAACTTTATTTTATATAGCACCTTTCACAGATAAAGATCACAAAGTGCTTTACAATCAAATACATAAAAACAATTATAAGAAAACGCCACCAATAAAACAAATGAGTAATTATAAAGTCATAAAAGACGAAAGAGACCATACAAAGATATATATATATATATATATATATATATATATATATATATATATATATATATGTATAAGTGGAGACATATATAAGGGTTCATTGTCACATGCTCTTGATTGTTTTAAATTCTTTATCAATTATTTTCAGGTAAATAAAAACCCATTTCTGAAAGTAACCTGTGCAATGCTCGTCTGTCACATCTTCAGATAAACGCCTGAAAACCTTAAAATGAGAAACAAGCACATCACACATTGAATTTCATCCGAGCTGCTTCCTGGGTAGGTGTTAACTGAGCTATGTTTTGACCAGTTATCCTTAAACAGTCTGAGGAATCAGATGAGATCTGATTGTTATCATCCTGAAGATACCATTTTCTTTTTTTCCTTAACAGTGACAGTAAAATTAAGCAAGAACCAGTAAAGGGATAATCAGATTTTTTATTTTTTATTTCCAACTTCTGTCACAGCAATGCTGTGTGAACATGAAATGTTTACAATGTATGCATTAACAGCAACCTTTGGTGCACAAGGTTCTTCCTGTTAAATTATGATAACTAAAGAAATTGTTTTTTTATTTTTTTTTAATTTTTTTTTTTATTATTTGCTGATCGTTGAAGTGATCATTGTTGAAGTAGAAAGACAGTGAATTAGGGTGATGGAGGACAGGAAGAGGAGGGGGATGGAAAGATGGAGGAAAGGAAGAGAGGTGAAGGGGGTTGAAGAGAAGGAGAAAGGAAGAGAGGTGGAGGGGGTTGAAGAGAAGGAGGAAAGGAAGAGAGATAGAGGGGGTCGAAGAGAAGGAGGAAAGGAAGAGAGGTGGAGGGGGTTGAAGAGAAGGAGGAAAGGAAGAGAGGGGGAGACAGGAATGCGGAGATGGTGGAATGGGTGAGGTAGGTCGATGACAAGTAGAGGAGGAGTGGAGAGAATGTGATGTAGGTGTGTGACTCAGCAGGTAAGATGGGAGAGGTGAGGATCAAGATAGATGGAGGCCAGGTCAGATAGAAGCATCTGTTTTTTCTGTTCCTCCGCATATTTTGTCCTTTCCTCCTCCATTTCTTTCTTTTCCTTCTCCAAATCATTTTGAACTGCCTGCAGGCATTTGCTTCTCTCATCTAGATCTTTCTTTTGTTCTTGTAGATTTGTATTTTTTGGCCTAATTCTGTCCTCTCCTCTTGGAGTTCTTTCTTCTCCAGCTTCTTTGTGATCCTTTGTGCAGAGCCAGCTCAAGAATCCCCACCTTCTCTTCTTCTTTCCTTTCGCTGTCTTAACTTCATTGTCTTGCTGCTCTTCCCCTGCATCTGTCTTTTGTTTTTTACTCTTCTTTCTGTGCAACGTCCACCAGCGTCTCTCCTTGTTTTTCAACTCACTCTTGTCCGACACTCTTTGCTTTTCCGCCTCCAGTCGTTGATTATCCTGAGGTGGCGTGTTCTTTTCTTTGTCCTGCTGCAGTTGTTTTGTCTCTTCAGCAATTTTCATCTTTTCCTCCTGAATTTCTTTCTTTTCCTTCTCCAAATCATTTTGAACTGCCTGCAGGCATTTGCTTCTCTCATCTAGATCTTTCTGTTGTTCTTGTAGATTTGTATTTTTTTGGCCTAATTCTGTCCTCTCCTCTTGGAGTTCTTTCTTCTGCACCTCCAACTCTTTCTTTTCTGCTTCCAGTTTTAAGAATGCATCTTTTAATTGTTTAGCTTCGTCCTCTTGATGGCTTTGGGCTGTCCGCAGGAGTTTCATTTCCTCATTGAGGTCTTTCTGTTGTTCTTCTCGTTGTTTCTGTATTTGAGCCAAGGCTCTCCTCTCCTCCTGCAGTTCTTTTTTTTCTATCCGCGTCCTTTTAATTTCTTCTTTGAGATTTATGTTGTCCTCCAACAGTACCTTCAAATGTGTGTTCTCTTTATGTAATTGCATCTTTTCACTTTCTAATTGTTCCCTCTCGTTGTCCGGTATTTTTTTAGACTCTTCCATCTCGTTGTTTATGATTTTTTTTGCCAGTTCAATCTGTTTTTTTTCTTCCTCGACATATTTTGCCAGTTCCTCCTTTTTCTTGTTCAGTTTTGCAATCGCCTCCTCTGTTTTATTCCTCTCCTCACATGATTTTTCCTCCTCTTCCGGCTGTTTTTTAAAGAGCAAATTTATCTTTGCTCTTTCAAGTTGTTCCGTCTGCTCGGCTTCCATTTTCTTTTGCTGCAGTTTTTTGTTTTTTGCTTCCATTTGAGCTTTTAGCTTTTTTTCCTCCATCTGCAGTTTCCTATTGTCCTCGTTTTCTTTTTTAACGAACTCTTCAAATTTTTCCTTGGCCTCCTGGAAAGCTCTCTTTACTGCTTTTCTTTCCTCTTCCATCTTGTTTTTTTTTGCCAGTTCAATCTGTTTTTTTTCTTCCTCGACATATTTTGCCAGTTCCTCCTTTTCCTTGTTCAGTTTTGCAATCGCCTCCTCTGTTTTATTCCTCTCCTCACATGATTTTTCCTCCTCTTCCGGCTGTTTTTTAAAGAGCAAATTTATCTTTGCTCTTTCAAGTTGTTCCGTCTGCTCGGCTTCCATTTTCTTTTGCTGCAGTTTTTTGTTTTTTGCTTCCATTTGAGCTTTTAGCTTTTTTTCCTCCATCTGCAGTTTCCTATTGTCCTCGTTTTCTTTTTTAACGGACTCTTCAAATTTTTCCTTGGCCTCCTGGAAAGCTCTCTTTACTGCTTTTCTTTCCTCTTGCTGAGCGGACGTCTCACTCTCAATAGAGGTATTCTTGGTCTCACACTTTCTCGACTGGAGAAGGTTTTGCCTTTCTGCCACCAGCTGATCCACTCTCTGTCTAAAAGCCATCGTGGTGAGAAACAAAGACACTGTACAGCAGAAAATAATTATATTGATAATGATAACCACAATAATGATAATAATTATACTGGAAATTATCTTAAGCCTTATGGTAGTATACTTGTGGGGAAGTCAAGATGATGTCATCTTGATGATGTCATAAGCACTTTGATGTATTATGATGTCATAGTACATCAAGGTGCCTAAGCCCCTCCTCCAAAGAGTTGCTATGGAAACAAGTTTCTACACAAAAGTGCTCTGGAGAATTCAGTTCAATTCAATGATAATTTGTTAATCCCCAAAGGGAAATGATATTGCTGCAGTATGAATTAATTACACTTAAAGAGATGCTATATAAAAATCAATAACAGCATTAAACATGGCAAACATGTTAAAAATGGAAGTGTAGGAGGGAGGAAGGAATGGTAGATATCTTCAGAGATGGCCATCAGTGGGATGGGCTGTTGTTTTGGAAGCTGATGAGTGCACATGCAGCACATTGGAAGGTGACACTGGTGAACTCTCTCAGTTGACCACATGGACAGGAACTCACAGCCAAAAGTTTAACATCTGGGGTAAAGAGACAGGTATCATTGGAAAACTCAGTAAGCTGCTCCAAAAAAAAAAGCTCAGTAGAAAATCCCAAGACAGTATGTCCAGAACTACTGCATCAGGGTGCCTGCTTCTAAGGCAGCGGCATTCTGGAACCTCTAGAATGGAGTTGTGTGGGGACATTTAACTTCTTAAAAGGAACTGGCTATCAAAATTTGGATAGAACATTTTTGTTTCAGTCAACAAATCTAAAGTTTGTATTTTTTTTTTTATTCCTCCCAATGAATTTTCATATCATTTCTTGCTAGATTTAACAGCTTCAGGGATCATTTTATGCTGGCTGCATGATGCTGAAGGTTTGTACTGCCACTTCACGGCAAGAAGGTTGGTGGTTCAAATCTGAGCTGGAGCCTTTCCATGTGGAGTTTGCTTGTTCCCCCTGCGCATGTGTGGCTGCTCCCTGGACACTCCAGCGTCTTCCTACAGTCCAAACACTTGCATGTGAGCTTAATTGGTGATTCTAAATTGACCCTATGAGTGAGTGTGTGTGCATGGTTGTCTCATTTATTTCTGTGTTGTTCCTGGGATAGACTGGCTACCTGTCCAGGGTGTCACCTGCATCACGCTCAATGGCAGCTGGGATTGACGCCATGGAAGCTGCACTCTTTCATTTCAATATCAGAGATATGAAAAAAGTGAAATGTCCACAAAAATGTACCAGTTTTCCAGAATAAAGTAGTTTGTAAAGTGGTGGAAAATGAAAAATAATGGATTTGTTATTTATTTGTTTATTCAATGATATTTGTTCTGTGATAATATCTATATGTTTATCCTAACTTTATTCATTATTTGCATCATGTTATTCATAGCCAGGCCAATTCATTTCACTGGCACAGACATTTATTTAGTTACTTATCAATCTTTTTTTTGTTTGTTTGTTTTTTAACTTTTAACTAGAATGTATTCTCTAGAATAAATGTAACGTTCTCCAAAAAAAGAGCTCTAAAGTGACTGTACTGAGAGAAACCAACGTGGCTTACAGTTATGTGGCTTCTTTAAAATACTGTCATTTTAGACATTTTTCTGAAATACAAGGACTTAGACTTTGTCAAAGGGCAAAAAGTTAGATCAGCGAGGTGATAGACAGTAAGTAATAGAGAGCCATTGTGGACTGCTGTGAATGTATCGCTTCAGCTTCAGAATACTTTTTTAAAAACTTCATTCGTACGAGATCACCTTCACTGTCATACTGCTCAGATTGTATTACGTTTAATTAGGAAGTATGTTTTATACATTTAAGTAAAAGTAACAACACAATTAGGGATGCACCGATACCACTTTTTTTCAAACCGATACGATACCGATACTTGGATCTGAGTACTTGCCGATACCGAGTACCGATGCCGATACTTCTACCACAAAAAAATGTAATGAATTGGAAGACAGGTTTTGGTCTCACTAGCCCAGTGGTTCCCAAACTTTTTGTGCCCAAGGCACACCAAAGGACAAGTAAAAATCTCAAGGCACACCTATTGTGCCAAATAGCCCTTATAACATGTGTTATCATTCATATCATGTAAAATATCTGTAAATGTGCATAATTATTTACTAATGCCAAATACAATGTGACAAGACAACTATTACTCATGAAATATTTATTAACAAAATATTTAAAAAATTAATTTGAAACTTTATCAAATGAGGCTTCATCAAAGCAGCAACACTCATTTAAACCAGAGAGTCACAAAATTAAAAATGAGGCAAAGGAAACTCAGCACGCAGAAATTTAGCACAGAGAACTGTCAATGCAAGGAAGCCACTTTGTCCATGGTCCTGAACTACAAATTATCATTGCAACATTTCAGCAAACAGCATTGAAACATGTGCTATTGTCAATATTTTGCCTACTTACAAATTAGTGAAGATACATGTGCCTGTCGGGGCGCGCAGGTTTCTTTAATCCTCGGTGACACAGAACAGAGAGCCGTGCCCTCCTGTTGTTCTTCATGTTTAACCAGAGCAGAGACTTATAACTCATAAGAAAACGAAATTATCCCAAATTATTTCAATACAAATGTATGGTTGTAATAATCGTGAATATATGTTGACAAAAGCCAAATATATGTTCCCCTGAAATGCAGAAATAGTAACGTACGATGTTTTAGATAAGTAACTTCAATCTGACTACTATTTTTGAAATAGTAGTTGCGTTAGACTACTCGTTACTGTAAAAAGTAGTCCGACTACAGTAACGCGTTACTAATTAATGCGTTACCGGCATCACTGGTCACGTGGTTCATGTGAGCCTCCGTAGTTCCAAACATCACAGCGCTGTCAGTCAGTTTGAACGGGTTTTAGCGGGACGGAGCACAAAAATGATACCTTTAACATTTACGACGCAATTTTCGGTAAATATTGACCCATAATGTGCATTGATCACTTCACCGACGATGTATTTTATCAACGTTTTTCTTTTTTGGAGCGGCAGAGACACATATCTTTTTACACCACTCTGGGTAGTCCGATACAGAAGAATGAGCTAACTAGCAGTTCAGTTAGCATTAGCTAACTAGCAGTTCAGTTAGCATTAGCTAACTTCTCCCGACAGGACGCACTCGGGCTGAGGATTGCTGACAGCCCCGGTCCAACTGAAGCCATAAGACGGGTAACTTTCATGATACTGTCTGCTGACAGTTTTTTTTTTCTTTTCTTTTTGGTGGTGGGTTGTCGGCAGCCTCTGCACTGGTGGTTGGTGGTTTTAATGTTGTCCTTCAGCCTTTTGATGTGTCACGGTCTCATAATTCCCACCTGCGCAACTAAACTAAATAAAGCTAACCCTAACCCTAACCTAATGTTCTTTAAAGCTAACCCTAACCCTTACCTAATGTTCTTTTAAAGCTAACCCTAAGCCTAACCTAATGTTCTTTAAAGCTAACCCTAAGCATAATGTTCTTTTAAAGCTAACCCTAACCTAATGTTCTTTAAAGCTAACCCTAACCCTAAGCTAATGTTATTATAAAACTAACCCTAACCTAATGCTCTTTTAAAGCTAACCCTAACCTAATGTTCTTTTAAATTCAATTCAATTCAATTCAAATTCAAAAATACTTTATTTATCCCAGAGGGAAATTAAATGTTGATGTAGCTCAATTAAATCAAGGAGTTATTATAGATGTTGATGGCTGTGGGCAGGAATGATTTCCTGTAGCGGTCCGTTTTGCATCCAAACTGAAGAAGCCTTTGACTGAAGAGACTCTGTTTTCCGATAACAGTCTCATGGAGAGGATGTTCAGGGTTGTCCATTATTCTCTTGATTTTATGCAAAATCCTTCTTTGCATTATTGTCTCCAGAGGTTCCACAGTCGTCCCCAGAACAGAACCAGCCTTCCTTATCAGGTTGTTGAGTTTTTTTAGGTCCCTGGTTCTGATGCTGCTGCCCCAACAGATGACGCAAGAGGAAATGACACTCTCAACAACAGACTTGTAGAAGATCTGCAACATCTTGTTGCAAACCTTGAAGGACCTTAGCTTCCTCAAGAAGTACAGTCTGCTTTGTCCTTTCTTGTAGATGGCTTCACTGTTGTGTCTCCAGTCCAGTCTGTTGTCCAGATGAACACCAAGGTATTTATATTCCTCAACCACCTCCACTTCTTCTCCCATGATGGAAACAGGGTTTGATCTGACCCTGATTCTCCTGAAATCTACAATCATCTCCTTTGTTTTGTTAACATTCAAGATGAGATGATTGTTCCCACACCATGCCACAAAGCGGTCCACCAGCTCTCTGTACTCAGCTTCTTGTCCATCTCTGATACACCCGACAACTGCAGAGTCATCTGAATATTTCTGTAGATGACAGGAGTCTGACTTGTACTGGAAGTCTGAAGTGTACAGAGTGAAAAGGAATGGTGAGAGTACAGTCCCCTGTGGTGCTCCTGTGCTGCTGATCACCTGGTTAGACACACAATTCTTCAGTCTGACAAACTGTGGTCTGTTTGTCAGGTAGTCATTAATCCAGGTGATTGTTGAGGCCTCCACCTGAGTCTTCTGGAGTTTCAGACGAAGCAGATCAGGCTGGATTGTGTTAAATGCACTGGAGAAATCAAAGAACATGATCCTCACAGGGCTGCCTGCTTTGTCCAGATGACAGTGGGTTTGTTGAAGCAGGTGTATGATAGCATCTTCAACTCCAACTCCATGGCGATAAGCAAACTGCAGGGGGTCCTGATATGTGCTGGTTTGCTTACACAGGTGGGTCAACAGGAGTCTCTCCAGGACCTTCATGATGTGGGATGTCAGGGCAACAGGTCTGTAGTCATTGATGTCTGAAGGATGAGTTTTCTTTGGTACCGGAACCAGACAGGATGTCTTCCACAACAGTGGTACCTTCTCTTGGGTCAAGCTAAGGTTGAAAAGGTGTTGCAGAATCCCACAGAGCTGCTCTGCACAGGCCTTCAGGACTCGGGGGCTGACACCATCTGGACCTGCAGCCGTGTTCCGGTTCAGTCTCTCCAACTGCCTCTTCACCTGACTTCTAGAAACAGAAAAGTGGGAGGGGGAGGCAAAGGGGACAGCAGCATCTCCTGATTGGGTTGAAGACAAACTAGTGGAAGCAGAAGAATCCATGACTGAGGTGGAGGTGGAGATGTTACAGGAAAGCTGTGGGTCAGAGGAGGGTGGGATGTCTCTTTGGCTGGGAACAGGAGGGGAGGATGGTGAGCTTGTTCCTGAACTGAACCTGTTGAAGAATGTGTTCAGCTCATTTGCTCTGTCCAGACTTCCATCCATCCGATCCTCCCTCTGTTTGAGGCCTGTGATCTTCTTCATTCCTGACCACACATCTCTGATATTGTTCCTCTGCAGTTTACTCTCAAGCTTCTTTCTATACACCTCTTTGCTCTCTCTGATCATGACTTTGAGCTGCTTCTGTATACTCCTCAGTAACTCCCTGTCTCACTCCCTAAAGGCTCTTTTTTTCTTGTTCAATAGTTCCTTTAGCTCACTGGTGATCCAGGGTTTGTTATTAGGGAAGCATCTCACTGTTCTGGTGGGGATGGTGTTGTCCACACAGAAGTTTATATAGTCAGTCACACACTCAGTCATGGCATTAATGTCCTCTCCATGTGGCTTACAAAGAGAAATCCAATCGGTTGCATCAAAACAACCCTGTAAGGCTTCTTCAGCTTCTTGTGACCACTTTCTAACAGTACTTTTTGTGACAGGTAGTCTCTGGACAAGGGGTTTATATGCTGAACAGAGAAAAACAAGGTTGTGATCTGATTTACCCAGGGGAGGTCTTGATTTGGAAATGTATGAATCCTTGACATTTGTGTAAAACAAATCCATTGTCTTGTTTTCTCTGGTAGAGCAGCTGACAAACTGTTGAAAAGTTGGCAGTGTAGCAGAGAGTGAGGCATGATTAAAGTCACCAGATATTGCCATAAAAGCATTGGGGTGTTGTGTCTGTATCTGAGCAACAACGGAACTGATGACATCACATGCCGTGTCGGCAACAGCTGAGGGTGGAATGTAAACAGCCACCAAAACAACACTGGTGAACTCTCTTGGCAAATAATATGGACGAAAACTTACTGCCAATAGTTCAATGTCAGGACTGCAGAGACGACTCTTAACAGTAACATGTCCTGGGTGACACCATCTGTTGTTGACAAGCACTGTCAATCCACCCCCTTTCCTTTTCCTGCTACTATTTAAATCTCGATCTGCTCGTACAGTCAGGAAGCCCGGCAGAGAGACGCTGGAGTCTGGGATATGATCCTGCAGCCATGTCTCAGTAAAACACATAATGCTACATTCCAAATATTCTTGCTGAGTCCTTGTCAAGGCTAGAAGTTCATCCAACTTGTTAGCTAACGATCTTACATTGCCCATGATGACGGATGGCAGAGATGGTTTGAACTTCTTCTTTCTTTCTCTCCTCTTTGCTCCTGCTCTGCATCCATGACGCCTCCTTTTCAATTCCAGTGGGATTTCTGGCTTCAGTTGTTGAATTATTTCTGCTTTTCCAATGTTAATCAGCTGCTCCCTGTTGTAAACCACCTTGTTGCTATGGTTATGCATCATAACAAAAGAGCAAAATATACAAAAGTATTGGGAAAAATCAATCCAGCTGCACAGCATCCAAGGCAGGAAGGAACAGTTATCTAAAAAATGCAATTTCTTCCAAGAAAAAACAGGAATGAAATTTAGAAAAAAGAATAAATCTCAATGTGAGGTACAGAGCTACTCCAACGTGCTGCCACCCTCAGCAGCGCATTCTAGAAATGAATGAAAGCTTTAAAGCTAACCCTAACCTAATGTTCTTTTAAAGCTAACCCTAACCTAATATATATATATAGACATGCTTTGTCCCAACTCTCAAGAATCAGTGATGTATATTACTTGAGGGGGCAGTAAGAAGGGTAGGGATTTTCTTACCCACCCCTTGGGGGCACCACAGCACGAGTCTGAGCATAATTTTGATGTCACCATTGGATTCCTTGACAAAGAAAACATAGGATTGGCATGTTAAATTAAGTTTTAACATTTTATGGCGCACATTTTGAAATTCCAAAATGGCCGCCATACAGGTGTCTGTTCAAGTGGCAACATTGGTTTTTGGAATCCCCAAGGTCTGCAGATTCCAAAAATATATAGGTCAACAAATCCCCAAAAAATTCCCACAAAAGTATTTTTTTGTACACAGTGAACCTGACTACTATCAACACTCCGAGGTTACCAACTTGGTCAGTGATTGTAAGGGCCCGAGTCTCAAGATATTTATCAATATTTACATGGCTGATTCTTTGTACTGACGAACAGAACTGGGAGTTCTATAGTTCACTTCCTGAAAAACACTAAAGAACAAACATGAAGATGGATCACTGAAGGTTTCTTTATACCTGTAATGGGAAACAAACACAGTTTTGTTGCTTCATATTTGTTTTAGCATCAATTTAACTCAAAGAGGAACTCTTTTTTTCTGTATAAGATACTTAAAAAGGAACTGACTCATTTCCACTCATATAGTTCATATCAACTCTAAACTGTAAGTTATCATCTGACTGTCTGAATATTATTCATGAAAGAGAAGGAGTGGATCAAACACTGTAAACAAATACAACAACACAATGTTAAAACAAATCTTCATGAAAGACAGTTGAGGAAATCTCATCTGTTTCACTCATCTAAAAGTGTAAAAGTTCTATTATAAAATGTTAGATCGATTCTTTCAATGGAAGCTCAAGAACAAGCCGGAGGAATCTCAAGTTAAATAAAGTGTTTATTCAATTAAATTCAAATTCAAAAATACTTTATTTATCCCAGAGGAAAATTAAATGTTGATGTAGCTCAATTAAATCAGGGAGTTATTATAGATGCTGATGGCTGTGGGCAGGAAAGATTTCCTGTAGCGGTCCGTTTTGCATCCAAACTGAAGAAGCCTTTGACTGAAGAGACTCTGTTTTCAAGTCTGGATTTGGATTTCAAGTCTTGACGTGGTAGTCACACGTCAAGCATATCAGCGCTGGGCTCAGTGGAACAGAGCTCCTGCAGGAAATCCGTCAGACTGAGCCTCGATTTCCGGGTATCATTTGCATTTATAGCCTCATAGGTTGGACTCACACTCGACCGAGTATGATTGGACATGAGTAGGTTCAACATGCTTCGTCATATTCTCTGGATCAGCCAAAACAATGTGTGTGTGTTTGTGTGTGAATCTGCACCTGCTTTCTCAATTGTTTTGTCTTCCCATTCCTGGATTTCTTCAGGTTATCTTGGAAAAGTAAAGAGACTATTTCATTCATAATGTCTAAGAACAAAGCCAATTTTAACAAAATAACTGGCCTCTCTGTACCATAATCACTTGCACATACAAATAGTGTTCATTTTACTTGTGGTCTTGTTCACATGTAAACACAACACATTAGGATGGAACTTTGTCACTTCCTGTTTAGGTTTAGCCAATAAAGCAGGGTTGGGACTTTAAAAATCCAGACTTCTTAGCGAGGCTTAGGAAATGATCATGGTTAGGGGTCAAATGTAATCTTTTGACAGGGAGTTGGTACCTTATTTGGATAAAGGACAGTCTTTGAGTTAGGATTCAATTCAATTCAAACAAGAAAGAATGCCTTTCTAATCCCAAATTGAAAAAGATAACATTACAGTGATTGTTTTTCCACAATTAACATATTACCTTTACATGTGACTATGTGTCCCAGCAGGAAGCTGAGGACTTCTGTCCTGTGAATAGTTTTATCAGCTGTATAAATGAATATATATGATTTAATGTTCAACTCTACATACCAATTTCTATGTGTAACTATAAGAAAGATTGATTCATAAAAAAAAAGACCCTGTTCTACACTTAGTCCAATTTGAGAAGAGCTAATGTTTGGATGCTGATTTTTCTTTTGAAACGAGTTTAAACCTGACTTCAGCATACTTTGCCTTTAAGCTGAAGGTGGGAAGTTTTTATTTCAGAGGTTTTTGGTCATTTGAATATGAGTGACTATGAACTTTTTCAAAATCTTCTCAGTGGAAACTTTAGAAAAGAGTGCAGACTTTGACATTTCTCAAACCTGATATTTTTCCTGCTGGAAGTATGTTGTTCCACTTTTCTGGGTTTCTGAGAGTGTTTTCTTCATGTTGGGATGCAACAAGTCCTCAGCAGAAGTTAGAATCTTCCACAACTGGTGGAGTGAAATGTGAAGAAAAAACGTTTTGTAGACTGATGGTGTTTATGTTTGTTTTTAAATGATGCTGCGATGATGCTTCTGAGGAGGGAACCATGGCGATCATGGAATTCCTCTGGGCTGTGGCCAGAAAGCTAAGAATCCTCTCACGGAACTGCAAACTTAACCTGAAAGTCCTGCAGCTCGGAATCATAGTTTAAGAGTAATTATTGAGCCTGAATATCACAGCACCTCTGAGCAAAGAAAGATAAAAAAAACTCATCTTATGAGACAGTGGGGCTGACCCAATTGTTGGGCAGGACACCTGCTTTTCAAGACTGTGATAGCTGATCAAAGGAAAAACCCACACAGTCACATGTGAAAGTGCTCCTAAATATGACAGATCTCAAGCTTTTACTTTGAAATAACTGGCCTCTCTGTACCATAATCACTTACAGACGCACATACAAGTTTTGTTCATTTTACTTGTGGTCTTGTTCACATGTAAACACAACACATTAGGATGGAACTTTGTCACGTCCTGTTTAGGTTTAGCCAATAACGCAGGGTTGGGACTTTAAAAATCCAGACTTCTTAGCGAGGCTTAGGAAATGATCATGGTTAGGGGTCAAATGTAATCTTTAGACAGGGAGTTGGTACCTTATTTTGATAAAGGACAGTCTATGAGTTAGGATTCAATTCAATTCAAACAAGAGAGAATGCCTTTCTGATCCCAAATTGAAAAAGATAACATTACAGTGATTGTTTTTCCACAATTTACACATTACCTTTCCAAGACAAGACCGAGTCCGAGTCAAGACCGAGTCCAGGACAGAAAAGAACAAGTTGTATGCATGACAGTATAAAGTCAATCATTTTGGGTTATTATTTGTTGATCTAAAAGCAAAAATAGTGTCACAACACCCAGTTTACTTTACCCGACCATTTATTTTACCCTACGTTTACCTTTCCCTAAAGTGAACGTTAACGTAAACGCTCGAGCGTTCGTGTAGCTGCTACCCTTTGTAACACAAGTACAGTATCACACAACCACAAATGTAATTCACAACAACCAATCGCTTATTCCATATTCACAATCGTTTGATTTTTTATGTCATGAAACCAGTAATACCAGACGTACAGTAAGTGATGATAACTATGTCCAAAAACACATTACCTTGGCTTATCTTCCGCTATGTTAGCTAATGCATAACACATAGCCTAGCCTATGAGGCTAAGCACCGCCTAGCTCTGCAGTTAACTTACCGAGATGAATGATGCCTCTGCAGGTGTCTCACGAAGTTTGAAGTCGTCCCAGATGTCTCCGAGATAGTCGATTTGCAGAATCTGCAATCTGCCCTGTGTTTTTTTTTTCAGTGATGTGCTGAGAAATTCTTTGTGATTAGTAAAACCAAATTTCACTAGAGCGGAATTGGCCGACATCTTCTCACTGTGTGTGAATCAATAAATGAACGATAAGGATAAGAACGTTGGCAAGGCTCAGATGTAGGGCGCGCGGAAATAAACTGGTGTGTGATTGGTTATCAAGTGGTTACTTTTCCCTTGAATATTGTAACAAAATAAAGACGCCTGCACTCGGTCGAGACCAAGAACCATATTTGGCAAGACCAGTGGCCAAGACCGAGACAAGTCCAAGTCAAATACCAGTGAGTCCGAGACCATAAAAAAACGGTCTCGAGTCCGGACTCGAGTACTACAGCCCTGTTTTGAAGTAAACAACATTTTGATGTCATCAAACACAACAGCGGCATCGAGCAGCAAAGACTGACAAGTGTTTGGATCGTTTTCATTCCTGCAGAAAATCCCAGCTCAGTTTTTGGAAACTTGATGAATGGAGCAGCATCCATACAGGAGAATCTCTGTGTTCCATTTGTACAGTTTCATGTTTCCCTTTGAGCTTCATCATTTTATAATAGAACTTTTACACGATGAATGAAACAGATGAGATTTCCTCAACTGTCTTTCTTGAAAATATGTTTTAACATTGTGTTGTTGTATTTGTTTACAGTGTTTGATCCACTCCTTCTCTTACATGAATAATATTCAGACAGAGTCAGACGATAACTTACAGTTTATAGTTTATATGAATTTGAGTGGAAATGTTTCAGTTTCTTCCTTTTTATGTATCTAATACAGAAAAAAAATCTAAATTCAAGTTCTTTTTTTAGTTAAATTGATGCTAAAACAAATATGAAGCAACAAAACTGTTTGTTTTCCATTACAGGTATAAAGAAACCTTCAGTGATCCATCTTCATATTTGTTCTTTAGTATTTTTCAGGAAGTGATCTATAGAACTCCCAGTTCTGTTCGTCAGTACAAAGACTCAGCCCTCATTTCACTTTAACATGTAATTCATTTCTCACCCTGAAACCCAGCAACACTAACAATTTAGAATCCTGTCTCCATCTCAGATTATTTGACTCTATTAACTAAAATGTACAATTATAGGATGGGATTTTGATAAATACCACATCTGCCTGAGAGAGGAGAAACTGCTCATTTCTAACACCTAACTGTTGAGATAAAGAACGCACACTTTAAATTACACATCAGGTTGTTTTAAAAAGATCATGTTTAACATGTTAACTGAGCAGAAGTAGAAGCACTTGTGATAAAACCACATGTCACCTCTGCAGAAACAGTCAGAGACATTTTCAAATAAAAATCAGTGTAAGTGTGATGTTGCCACACAACTGCACGATTGGAGCAAAGCGAATGTTGTAATTCACAGAATTAGTACGACCTCTGTCACAGCAGAAGACATGAAATAATACTCATGAGCACAGTAACACACACAGCATGTTTCACTTTACACTTCTGCTGTTTAACAGTAAGAATTCTTGCAGTTCATCTGCATCACTGTCTTATAGTCTGAGTGTTGCACACACTCGGAGATGTCAAGTGCTGATATTACAATCTAACAAACATCCAAGAACTGTAGAGAAGGTCACACGATAGACAGTCTAAAATGTTTGCATATTTATGTTGTGTGTGTCTCATTGTCACCCCAAAAGAATCTCTGTGGACGTATTCAATTAATCAAAGCAGTAAAAGTCTCCTCAAAGTGTGTGTGATGTGACAGCAGCAGCTTGATTGAATGAGTGATGGAGCAGAGTGTATCTGTGAAGCAGCGGTGAGTGATGTGGCTGATGGTCGTTGCTCGTCTTCTCCAGGTGGGGGCGCTGTAGATCCAAGAAACAGCTGTGCTTTTCAATGGAAAAGAGAAGATAGAGAAACTGCTGTAACGTGTAAAGAGGTGATGTTGGAGCGTGTGTGTTGTCCCAGTATTTTGTTGGAGAGAACAAAGAGTGTAAAAAGACTGGGTCCCGCTGTATGACTCAGGCTGCACTGCAGCGTCTAATCACAGGTGCGATCCCACTACTGAGCGGCACGGGGGCTTTGACCTGCTCCGTTTCCGACCTGGGCCGGTTCTCCCCTCCTTAGACGACCTGGTGGTCCCGGGCTCCCCCAGGAGCATCATATCGGTACGGAGCTTAGTGCGGACACCCGATCGGCATAGCCCACTGCAGCTCAGAGCTCCTGAGCTCAAGCGATCCACCAGCCTCAGCCTCCCGGTAGCTTGGATTACAGGCGCACGCCACAGCACCCGGCGAGAGACTCTCACGTTTATCAGACTTTCAGCTTGTTGAAGTAAACGACATTTTGATGTCATCAAACACAACAGCGGCATCGAGCAGCAAAGACTGACAAGTGATTGGATCGTTTTCATTCCTGCAGAAAATCCCAGCTCAGTTTTTGAAAACTTGATGAATGGAGCAGCATCCATACAGGAGAATCTCTGTGTTCCATTTGTACAGTTTCATGTTTCCCTTTGAGCTTCATCATTTTATAATTGAGCTTTTACATGATGAGTGAAACAGATGAGATTTCCTCAACTCTCTCTCTTGAAAATATGTTTTAACATTGTGTTGTTGTATTTGTTTACAGTGTTTGATCCAGTCCTTCTCTTACATGAATAATATTCAGACAGTCAGACGATAACTTACAGTTTATAGTTTATATGAATTTGAGTGGAAATGTTTCAGTTTCTTCCTTTTCATGTATCTAATACAGAAAAAAAATCTAAATTCAAGTTCTTTTTTCAGTGAAATTGATGCTAGAACAAATATGAAGCAACAAAACTGTGTTTGTTTTCCATTACAGGTATAAAGAAACCTTCAGTGATCCATCTTCATGTTTGTTCTTTAGTATTTTACAGGAAGTGAACTATAGAACTCCCAGTTCTGTTCGTCAGTACAAAGACTCAGCCCTCATTTCACTTTAACATGTAATTCATTTCTCACCCTGAAACCCAGCAACACTAACAATTTAGAATCCTGTCTCCAACTCAGATTATTTGACTCTATTAACTATAATGTACAATTATAGGAAGGGATTTTGATAAACACTCAGAACACGCCACGTCAGATTCAACAAACGCTCTTAACTTCGGAAAAAGTGTGTAAACGACCTGCGTAAATGATGAATCCCACTCGTGCGTATCTACTATCTACGTGCACGAGGATAGTAGATTTGCATACTCCACGCCCAAGATTATACCATAATAGGCTGCGCTTCCTCGCTCCTGTGCCAGGAAGTGTTGAGTGTTGAGTCATGAGAATGGCATCAAGGCGCAAAAAGAACAACTTTAGGGGCTCTGAGACTGAAGTTCTGCTTTCAGAGATCCAAAAAGGAAAATCTGTCATTTTCAGCAGTGTCAGCAGTGGAATTACGGGACCTGCTAAAGCGAAGAAATGGGAAGCAATTAGGAGTGCTGTTAATTTCGTGTCACCTGTAGTTGTCACCGAAATAATAAAAAAAGAAATGGTTTAATATGAAAATAGCTTTTAAAAAAAGACGTTGTCACAGCCACTGCTGGAACTCCAGGGCCAGCTTAAGTGTTTCTTTTCTTTTCCTGGTTTTTCCTTCCACCAGCAGGAGGGGATGCCATGCTGCCATGACACACCAGTTTTCTATTGTTTGTTAATTATTCTTCCTTCTATAAATATTTGGTTGCTTCCCCTTTTCTTTGCCAGATTGTTTTTGCATTAGATGCGTTATCCTGGTCTTTCAGAGTTATCGTCTTGTTTCATGTTTTTGGAATTTTGGAATATTGGATTACGTCATCCTAAAATAAATATACTTTGGAATACCATCTACTTCACCTGTCTCTGTGTATCCGCTCCGGGGTCCACACTTCTCATCAAATCGTGACAGACGTCTCGCCATGGGCAGGCGCTCGATGACTGCAACTAAAGCCGTGCAATCAGTTGTTGCTTCATTATGATTTTTAGTGTCTGTGTATACTCAGTTTTTAATATGTCTACTTCTGTTTAGATGTGATGTAGTAGTGGTTTTGTCTGGTCTCTTGTGTTTTATTGTAATGTAACTTTTTTAAGCCGCCTTCTTGGCCAGGACTCCCTGGCAGAAGAGTTATTGTAACTCAATGGGACCATTTCCTGGTTAAAGAAAGGTTAAATAAAAGAAATAAAATAAAAAATGATGGCTCTTTGATGGGGTGGTCCATGAGGGGGGTCTTCTGGCACCACACCTTCTGGTCTGCCTGGGCTGGTTCAGGTGGAGACCCTCGTTCATGGAAATATTGCGCAAATCTGGCATGCCTTGATGCGTATATGTGTCTCGTGCTCCAATTATGATATGCAGTCCAGCCACGACATGAAAGTCTCATTTAATTTGCACTTGTTGGACAGTGGTGTATGGGAATTTGATGTACCGTGGGTGATAACCTGATGAGAGTTTTGATGACCAAGGGGAGCGCACGACTCACAGAGGACTGGGACACCCCCGATCTATCTCCAATCTCGCTCTGAAAGGTTCCAGTAGCCAAAACTCCAAGGGTGGTGAGGACCTGGGCGTGTGGTAGAATTGGGTTAGATCAGTGTGTTTCTCTCTGGAGTTGTGGCTCTAGCAAGTTGCATATTTGCAGCAGCGCAGTCCTTGGCAGTCTTAATCGCGATGTCAGCCATTCGTCTGTCTCCGCAGGATATCTACACGGTCTCTTCCAAGAGCCTGACGCACTAAGGCATCCAAAAGTAGCAAGTCAGCCGCTGGTTCGTGTTATATACAGAGTCAGATTAACCTTTAAGTCAAACAGAATAATGTCAGCATAATTATGGGTATAATGTATATATTTATTTATGTTTGCTTCAAAGTAATTAAATATACAATCCATTAGTCAAGCAAACTTGATTTGAATAACAGCGGATTATTTTACGAATCTCCTACGACAGGTCTGGATCACTCGTAAATTCTGTTCGTACCTGAAAGAAAACGTAAAATACGAAAAGATTGGTGAATGCGCAAATTCTCTTAAATCACTCGTACGCACGGTTTAAGAACAAATCTGTGCGTACGAACGGTTCTTGCATGAGGCCCAATGTGTGTGTGTGAATCTGCCCTTGCTTTCCCAGGCTTTCCCAATTGTTTTGTCTTCCCATTGCTGGATGGAAAAGTACTGAGACTTATTTCATTTATAATGTCTAAGAACAAAGCCAATTTTAACAATTCCTTTTGAAGTGATTTCTATCATTTCAACCAATTCAGTCAAATAACTGAGGTAGGAATGTAATCTTCTGTATTGTGTCACATCTGTTTTAGCAGCAGCAAGTTTTTTAGCAGTCCCCCCAAGCTGCAAGACGCCACTTACCTTTAAGATGTAGCACAATCAGATAGGAGATTTCTGCCATCTCCATTTTGAAGTGACTTCATGTGTCATTATGAAAGCTTATGTGTAAGCTGTTCTTCTTTGCAATTACAGCAGCAAGCAAGTCTTCATTGCACAGGCATGTGGAAATAGTAAAAATAATTCTAATGCTTTAGCTAAACTTTCTATATCAGGAGTATTAATCAATGTCTAAGATCCCACTCTGATCAGCTGAGTCACACCAATGGCAATGGACATACTAAAAATGATTCATTAACAACATTTAAGAGGAATTCGCTAAATGATTTAAAAATGAAAACAGAAATACAAATTTAACCAGGGCATGATACCATGAGTATATGAACCTGTTGAGAAATTATGATTAACATTTCTTTTAAATGAACAAAAATGATACATATATTTTTTCTGATGACCATGTGACGAGTCGTGTGGTCTCTTCTGGTCCAATCCTGTCACTGCTTGGTGCTTGGTTCTCCTGTTGGCTGAACGTCCGTTCAGCATTCTGATCCGGAACTAATCTTGGAAGGAGAGGTTACCAGTACGTCCCTCCATAAAGGGTCTTTACCACCCTTTTTCCTAACTAATCTTCTTTTGGGATCATTTTGTTGTGTGGTTTTTCCACCATCATCTTGGCATGATGGGCAAGGCCTCCCAGAACTCAAGCTTATGAGTCCTCCGGCCGTACGTCCTGTAGTGGTTCTGAATCTGTGGAATAATATTAGAAGGACAAGAAATCGCACAGCGCAGTAGTGCAAAATGTCATTTGCACTGTATTTTTATACTTAGGGCATGTCTCTTTGAAAGGTTCAATCCTAATGCCCAATTCATCATTTATTTATTTATTTTTTCAAATGGACCCCAAACCAAAACAAAAACAAAAGAAAAGAAAAATTAAATCAAAGAAATCATAAAATAAACATAAACCAAAACAAAACAACTGGCCAGTTGGGATTGTTTTTAGGATAATACGAGAATTCTCACCAAGTTGCTGTCCAGCATTCATGAGAAATTCTGTATTATCAACTTATTCTGTTGTGGAAAAAATTCAAATCATTTAGAGAACTGTTAAAATTGGCTTTGTTCTTTGACATTATGAATGAAATAAGTGTCAGTACTTTTCCATATGACCTAAAGTGATCCAGGAGTAGAAAGTCAAAACAATTAGGAAAGCCTGGGAAAGCAAGGGCAGATTCACACAGACACATTGTTTTGGGCTGATCCAGAGAATATGACGAAGCATGTTGAACCTACTCATGTCCAATCATACTCGGTCGAATGTGAGTCCAACCTATGACACTATAAATAAACATGATAACCGGAAATCAGGGCCAGTCTGACAGACTTCCTGCGGGAGCTCTGTTCCACTGAGCCCAGCGCTGATATGCTTTGATGTGTTACTACCAATAAACACTTCATTTTCACTTGAATTACTTCGGTCCGTTCTTGAGCCTCCTACTAAAAGAACCGAATCTAATAAATGGTGCCGTGACACGAGGTTGGAAGGTTAAAGGACCACCGTGTCGTGAGACCGACCCCGTCCGAGGGAGGACGCCTCGAGGTGATAGGAGAGACGACTTCATTCAGACAATCAGGCGCCAAGATTAAGGTGAGCAGAACACCACTTAATGACTAAATGTGAAATTTCTGCATATTGGGTAAACTAAATGAAGTTGTCTGAATTGAGTTGTCCTCTGGTCATGGTAAATCCAAGTGTTAATGTACTGTCTGATGTTTGGATTGAATGGTAACACGTCCAGTGTTTAAACACATACTTTCACACAGGGAAAGTGAATAAGTGTCCTGACAAGTGAATTCGAACAAAGTGACAAGATAAATTCATTTTATAAATGAATATCCCAATAGGGGAACTTGTCTTCAAAATTATTTTCCGTGCACTAATAGCTAAGTGTGGCCGAAGTAGTTTATAAAATCCCAAAATATGTGGGTAAACTAAATAAATAAAATTAGTGGTCTAATTCCGACACGGAAAGATTCTCCTCTGACGAAAGTTAGGATGAGGGATTGAGTCTCCCGGAGTGCGAAGCGGTCTATAATCCCAAAACAGAGTCGGTCTGACAAGAATAAATTTATACTTGCATGGCACAGGGTCAGATTTTTTAATTTTCATGCAACTGTGGGGGGATTCGCCGTTCGAAGATATTTGACTGCGCCAGCAGATCTCGAGTGGGTTGTGTTCAATATTGGGGTTGGTATACATTAAAGGGGTGGAGAACAAGTGGCTGCGCGTGCTATACGGGTCGCTTTGTTTGGGGAAATCAGTATTTTTATGGTGTGACCCAAAGTTTTGGAACAAACAAATGCTTTGATAAGTGGGGTAACCCCGAGAGGTGGAGCGCACAGAACACAGCGTTCTGCATAGAAGTTACTTCACTACTTTCAGCATTTGGGCAATTACGTCTTCCATATAGGCTACTTTGAATAACACGTGTATAACTTTTGAATATGTCACAAAAATTGAATGAAAGATGGAAGAAATGATCCCGAGGAGAGAAGAAAAACGAGGGACAGATAAATTAGACTGGAGAAATGCAGAAAAAAGAGTGTGCGAGTTTGCTCCACTGAGGCTGAGTGTGTGTGTTCAAAATGTTTTCAAAACAAACGAGAGACTAAGAATCAAGCACATGCATGATACAGAAGGAAAAAGTTGATGTATGATATATTTGATCCCGAAGGTTGACAAAAGTTGATCATTTTGTTTTTCAGCATCAACGTACTAATAAGAGACCTATAAGGAAAAAATTAACAGATTTGGAGGCTTGACCTGAGGCCTGAAGTTACTAACTAAAAATCAGCTGTGCAGCAGCATTACAGGAATAATGAATAATGAAAAGCCTCAAACGCTTTTTGAGCCATAATATTCTCAATTTAATTTTATAGTTGTTCTCTTTATCATAAATGCGCACACCCTAAGATTGTCTTTTCTCAACCCTGTTTATTCTCTCATTCAGCCCTGAGAGTGAGAACAATCCAAACAGACTCTGGGTGATCATTGGCCTGAGTTTAGAATGATATACTGCTTATAATATAGGTTTAATTTTGTATTAGAGCAAATAGGATTGATTCATCCATCCATTTTAAAATGCATATGATTAGGAAAGACACCAAAGTATGTAGATAAACTGAAAACAGCTTTATAATGAAAAAATCGCAGAGATGAGATAAGAAACAATAAATCCAGGAAGAACAGTTTTTGAGACATTCATACAAATTGTTGCAAAATAAGATTTAACAGCTCTCTTAAAGAGCTAAAGTCAAATACACAAGCAGAGTGTTTAGGAGATTTGCTCCTTTAATTAAAATATAATCTGAAAAAATGTTTTACAAAGTGAAACTTTATGATTCCACCTGAAACAGGACAGAGAGCAGGCAGTCAGACCAAATTACATAAGTTAAAAGGAAAAAAAAACAGGATTTAGGATTTAATATTGCGGCCAGACGGTCAGATGTCAAACAATTTGATAACATATTAAAGTTGTTGAGGCTTGGCCTTTATTCTTATTAGGAGATATTAACTTGACTTTAAAATTTTAGCTGCTCGGAATTTCCTGCCTCTTGTCACCAATTCGGAGTCAATAGTTATCACCAATATTTAGATTCAAACTAAAACATTTGACTATTTAACTAAATCATTTAACTACTTAACTGCAACAGATTTATGAAACAATTAATATGCTAACTTAATAAAGCAGCAAAGTGCTTCATAGAAGTTTGGATAGATTAGGGCATTCACTGCATGAAAAGAGGGATTTGCGGATGTATGTGGCCCCTTACATGTCCGCATACGTTGAGCCCCTGCATTTGCGGTGGTAAAAGTGAAAACTTGGCCCAAATTGTCGCAAATTGACCTGGCAACTGCTCCCCCATGCCCCCCTCCCCTCCCCTACTTAGGAGAGCCTTTAATATGTAAATGCCAGTGATCAGGTCAGGAGGTGCCACAGTCATTTTCAAGTGGGGTGGGGTGAGGTGAGGTGGGGGGTGGGCAGGCCTGTTTCTACATGTTCACCATCACCTCCAACTCCAGCCAAGTTTGTTGCTGTGTTGTCTTGAAAAAGAAGAGGTGCACGCTGTCTGCTGGTGACAGGTGATGCATATCTGTTTTTTTTTCTCCCAAACACCTCTTTTGTAATACCGCTTTTTGTGGGCAAAATTCAAGGATTCAAGGATTCAAAGGTTTATTGTCATATGTGCAGTTAGAAACGTGTTTCCCTGAACAAAGAAATTATTTTCTTTGTTGCCCGCACTGGATGTCCAAATGTATAATAATAAAGATAAGATAAAGATAAAATAAGCATGCAACAGCAATATTCTAAAAGGTTTCTTAAATAAAATAGAAATAAAAATATAGAAATCTGGCCTGTATACATAATGTGCAGTAGTGCGCTCAGTGTTGTGTCGTGCAGTGTAAACAAAAAGTTTAAGGAGCAGATCTGGCGGCAGAAAGGCAGACAGAGTCCCGTACTGTGAAAACTGCCCTGGTTTGCAGAATACAATGGGCTGGAAGACTACTAGCTTTCAACTCCCCAGCAACTCTCTGCGGGTCTACAGGTTTGTGTGTTTTTTTCTACTTGCACATGACCATTTGATTGTTTAATTTTAGTCTTGTTGACACTGTACAGCACTTGGGACAGTTCTCGCTGATTTTAAATGTGCTGTATATTAAACTTACTTACTCACTTGCTTACAGGCAGATAAAATGAAAGTCCTGTTGAATGCTATGACCGGGATGTCTCGTATGGTGGCCAGCACCGTGGATACGGTCGTGGAGAGGGTGCTGGAGGGAATGGACCAGAGATTCGCTAGGTTGGAGGCAAGATGGCCGTCGAGAACGGACTGGAGTTACATTCCAGAGAAGTTGAAGAGCGCAAGAGAAGGCGGATACAGAATCCGAAAACCGCGGTAAGAGTAGGTTATTGACTGTGGCTTTAGGCTAAACTCAACTTAATTGTGTCCATCACGTGAAAACCAGTGTGAGTTGCTTTATTTAAAAAAAATGAATTTCGTGTTTTCAATTTATAGGAAGCAGCTCGCCGCCTGCATAACTCACCGTGGCATTATAATCCAGGTCAAGGGTAAGAATAAGTGAATGTTCTCCCAATATCTAGTTGAGTTGGACCCGATGTTACGTTACGTCAATGCAGTTTTTTTTTTTTTATTAACCATAGGCCTGTTGTTTTTACAGGCTACTGTCACCTCACAATATGGATGTAACGAGTCGCTTGAAGGAGGCGGTGTCAAACAGTCCGAACTTCAGAGAGGCAGACGGGGACACTATCGAGGGTGAGCGGCGCTGACTTTTACCACGGCTGGTACTGATACTTTTAAGCACTGGTCATTTTATTCATTCCTCTTGTCTGTTGTTTTTAGCTGCGTGACGGACCTGTGTGCTGTGCTACAGGCGCGTCTTGAAGCCAACCCGAAATACTCACAGTCTCACCACAGAAGAGTGAAAGAGAGTAAGAACATATACGCTGTCAATATGACTTTTGTTACTTTATAGACAAGTTGTCAATATGCTGTGCATGGATTATTTATTGGTTATTCCAACAGCTCCCAGAAGCCAGCTTCTGATCCAGGATGAGGACGTCTGACAACTCCCACAGACCCTGCAGGGACCGGAGTAATGCGAAGAATGCGGATTCCAAACGGCGGCGTTTAGACTTATTGTGTATATCGTAGGCTACAGCAGTGTGTGTATATAGTTTTCAATTCTTTATTATCAACATGGTTCTTATTACAATGTAAGCTATGTACATTGTGTGGTGTGGCAATAAAAGCGCTTTAAAAAAAAAAAAAGTTTCCTTTTTCATTCTCAATAGAATCACGTCATTCATGCCTGCATTAGCCTAGTCATAGTGCAGCTTATAAGAATGACGTGAATATATGAAGTACACAAACATCCCAGGAATATTAGTAATCATAATCACAATTATTAATCATAATTGCTGAATGATATGCCCATATAAAGTATGCATATATTAACCTTATTGGCCAATGGGCGGACAGCTTTGCAGGAGCTTTTTCATGTAATCACGTGCCTTTTTCGTCCAATACCAGCGAGGCCAGTGAGAGGTCCAGGCACTCTCACAGCGGGGTGCTAATCGCTGGGCCATTAGCACCCCGCTGTGAGAGCCCGCCGCGAGTTGGGTTCGTTTCCGACGATTTTGTCGCTCAACAAACTTAAAGTTTGTCTGCCTGCAAGCGCCCAGGTGCGTCCGAAAATTAGGCAAATTCGCGGAAGTTCACTGCCGTCCACAGTGACACAAATCCCTCTTTTCGTGCAGTGATACATGTGTTAAGACTTGGCAATTTGATGCAATATGTGCCTTATATGGCTATCTATAATAAAGTATGACGAGCACTTTAAATTCCTTAAGATGATCTCTACACCTGACCTCTCATTACATTACCAAAATTCTGCCTATGCTACACCTTACTTCAAAAGTACACTCCTTCAGGTAAGTAAAATTCTTGCACCTTGTGCAAACCTCTGTGCCAGTGAGGATGCTCGGAAGATCCTAGAATCATGAACTGATCCCGGCCATTTAGCCTCAATGTTGGAAATGAAATGACCTCCAGCACAGATCATCTGTATGCTCGGAGGATAGGAGTCAATGATGAGGTTTCACAGGGCATAAATGTAACATTGCTCAGAATTACTCAAAGGGGTTGATGTGGTGTTTTTCAAAATGAGAAATCCAGTTCAGAGTCTATGGACAATTATCCCCAAGTGTACCTGTACATTTAGCATATGGAAAAATGTTCGGTGTACATAGTCAGCCTCCACGGGTCCAGCAGGGGCCTGGACAATGTGACAATGTTTAAATCCAGACTGAAAGTTCTATTTAGATGTGCATATGACACCTGAAAGTATTTCATCTGCACTCTTCACTTTTAAATGAATGAATTAATGATTTTTTTGTTTTTTGGAATGATTTTATTGCCGCCTTGTGATTTTATGTAGCTGTAAAGCACTTTGAATTGCCTTGTGTACGAATTATGCTCTACAAATTGCCTTGCCTTGGATGCGTACATGGGTACAGTGTAGTGCACCGATAACATTGGGGATGCCTGAGGGAGATGATGAACTTAATGCAAATACTTAATTCAGTAGGTTGTTTTACATTATCGGCTACTATAAATGTGGAGCAGCAGCCTGAAAGGACAGAGGTCCGCCCTCCGACATTCGCAATACTGACACTCTCCCTCTGTTCAAGTCTTAACTCAAAACCCATCCGTTTAACTTTGCTTACCTCCATTTATTGCTCCGTTCTGTGTATTTTTAATATGGTAAGATTTTTTAATTCCTGCGTTTTATTTAATATCTTGTTTGTACAGTCCTTGACTGTTTTGAAAGGAGCTTTCAATAATTTGTATCATTAACATTATTACCTGTCCCCCATTTTTCTGAGTCTGGTCCTACGTGGGTGTAGATCGGATGTTTGTTAGGTATTGATTAGTTTTAATGAATACCATGTTCTCTCTCATTTAATTTCATGTTCAATACGTGTGTATAGTTGCGTTTCTTTAGTTGCACTGGCACCGACTGATTGATTTTTCGAGACAGTGAAAGTGGTGATATGATAACCATAGTTTTTGTTTCGTTTTTTAGACAAGACATGAGTTGCGGGAGCGCAGGATTCTAGGTGAACATTTCTTTCGGGAGTCGGTTCCAGCCGGTCGGACATTTTTTGAGTTGCAGCTAAGCTAAGCTTCAACTTTAGCCTGCCCGGGACCAGGCTAGTTCAGCAGCATAAATTACCATGGTTACTCAGCGGGCGTTCAAATAAGCCACTTTTATGGAACGGAAGTCTCGCTAAATTTAGCCAGAAGTAGCGAAATAAGCCAGGCTTTCCGCTAAGCCAGCTTCTAGGAATACCCCCCAGGTGGGTAAAGGATCTCTGGAAAATGGCAACAACCCACTTCAATTGCAATTTAATGAGAAACAAGATGGTATGGTTCAATTCAAACAGTGCTCAGTCATAACATGTGGTTGAAAGAAAAAGGATATGAATTAGGATGAATAAAGAAATAAAATGAACCTATGTTTTTAATATCTGTATGGAAACATGTTATGGTATCATGTGATGTTAGAAACAGCTCTGATGTCATACTGTTGGTACCACATGAGGGGTTTCTAATTCAATTAGAACCGGAAAAAAACCAAAAACTTAATGCTGATCCTGAACTGTCTGTGGACGGCTCAGCATCCCGAAACACAGCCACTGGTAAGAATTAAACAACATTATTACTAACTAACAAGTGAGAATTAAGCAGATTATGCTGAAATTTTATTTTTAACGCTCTGACCTGAATTAAGAGAGGACAGACAACATTTATCCTAAACAGGTTAATCAGTTAGTCATTGGGAAGAAATGGCTGCTTTCTTGATGCTGTGCTGCTCCCAAAATGAGATCTAACCACAAACATTTCTGTCCTGCAGCAAAGAACAACACAGGAGGAGAAACTGCAGTGGAGCAGTTCGGCAATTAATGAACAATTCATTAACAATTAATCATGGTTTACTAAAACTTCTCAAATTTTCCCAAAAATTCTGTGTGTGTTTTTGTCTTCTTTTGTTTTCTTCTTTCTTTTGTTCTGTGTTGTGTTGTGTTGTCTTGTGTCTCTGTGTTGATGTGTTCTGTTAGAGTCGGTTCTTTTAGTAGGAAGCTCAAGAACGGACCAGAGTAATTCAAGTGAAAATGAAGTGTTTATTCGTAGTCACACGTCAAAGCATATCAGCGCTGGGCTCAGTGGGGAAGAGTCCCCGCAGGAAGTCTGTCAGACTGCACGCTGATTTCCGGGTATCATGTTTATTTATAATCTCAAAGGTTGGACTCACATTCGACCGAGTATGATTGGACATGAGTAGGTTCAACATGCTTCGTCATATTTTCTGGATCAGCCCAAAACAATGTGTGTGTGTGAATCTGCCCTTGCTTTCCCAGGCTTTCCTAATTGTTTAGTCTTTCTACTCCTGGATCACTTTAGGTCATATGGAAAAGTACTGAGACTTATTTCATTCATAATGTCTAAGAACAAAGCCAATTTTAACAGTTCTCTAAATGATTTGAATTTTTTCCACAACAGAATAAGTTGATAATACAGAATTTCTCATGAATGCTGGACAGCAACTTGGTGAGAATTCTCGTATTGTCCTAAAAACAAGGGTTATCCCAACTGGCCAGTTGTTTTGTTTTGGTTTATGTTTATTTTATGATTTCTTTGATTTAATTTTTCTTTTCTTTTGTTTTTGTTTTGGTTTGGGGTCTATATGAAAAAATAAATAAATAAATGATGAATTGGGCATTAGGATTGAACCTTTCAAAGAGACATGCCCTAAGTATAAAAATACAGTGCAAATGACATTTTGCACTACTGCGCTGCCTGATTTCTTGTCCTTCTAATATTATTCCACAGATTCAGAACCACTACAGGACGTACAGCTGGAGGACTCATAAGCTTGAGTTCTGGGAGGCCTTGCCCATCATGCCAAGATGATGGTGGAAAAACCACACAACAAAATGATCCCAAAAGAAGATTAGTTAGGAAAAAGGGTGGTAAAGACCCTTTATGGAGGGACGTACTGGTAACCTCTCCTTCCAAGATTAGTTCCGGATCAGAATGCTGAACGGACGTTCAGCCAACAGGAGAACCAAGCACCAAGCAGTGACAGGATTGGACCAGAAGAGACCACACGACTCGTCACATGGTCATCAGAAAAAATATATGTATCATTTTTGTTCATTTAAAAGAAATGTTAATCATAATTTCTCAACAGGTTCATATACTCATGGTATCATGCCCTGGTTAAATTTGTATTTCTGTTTTCATTTTTAAATCATTTAGCGAATTCCTCTTAAATGTTGTTAATGAATCATTTTTAGTATGTCCATTGCCATTGGTGTGACTCAGCTGATCAGAGTGGGACCTTAGACATTGATTAATACTCCTGATATAGAAAGTTTAGCTAAAGCATTAGAATTATTTTTACTATTTCCACATGCCTGTGCAATGAAGACTTGCTTGCTGCTGTAATTGCAAAGAAGAACAGCTTACACATAAGCTTTCATAATGACACATGAAGTCACTTCAAAATGGAGATGGCAGAAATCTCCTATCTGATTGTGCTACATCTTAAAGGTAAGTGGCGTCTTGCAGCTTGGGGGGACTGCTAAAAAACTTGCTGCTGCTAAAACAGATGTGACACAATACAGAAGATTACATTCCTACCTCAGTTATTTGACTGAATTGGTTGAAATGATAGAAATCACTTCAAAAGGAATTGTTAAAATTGGCTTTGTTCTTAGACATTATAAATGAAATAAGTCTCAGTACTTTTCCATCCAGGAATGGGAAGACAAAACAATTGGAAAAGCCTGGGAAAGCAAGGGCAGATTCACACACACACATTGGGCCTCATGCAAGAACCGTTCGTACGCACAGATTTGTTCTTAAACCGTGCGTACGAGTGATTTAAGAGAATTTGCGCATTCACCAATCTTTTCGTATTTTACGTTTTCTTTCAGGTACGAACAGAATTTACGAGTGATCCAGACCTGTCGTAGGAGATTCGTAAAATAATCTGCTGTTATTCAAATCAAGTTTGCTTGACTAATGGATTGTATATTTAATTACTTTGAAGCAAACATAAATAAATATATACATTATACCCATAATTATGCTGACATTATTCTGTTTGACTTAAAGGTTAATCTGACTCTGTATATAACACGAACCAGCGGCTGACTTGCTACTTTTGGATGCCTTAGTGCGTCAGGCTCTTGGAAGAGACCGTGTAGATATCCTGCGGAGACAGACGAATGGCTGACATCGCGATTAAGACTGCCAAGGACTGCGCTGCTGCAAATATGCAACTTGCTAGAGCCACAACTCCAGAGAGAAACACACTGATCTAACCCAATTCTACCACACGCCCAGCTCCTCACCACCCTTGGATTTTTGGCAACTGGAACCTTTCAGAGCGAGATTGGAGATAGATCGGGGGTGTCCCAGTCCCCTGTGAGTCGTGCGATCCCCTTGGTCATCAAAACTCTCATCAGGTTATCACCCACGGTACATCAAATTCCCATACACCGCTGTCCAACAAGTGCAAATTAAATGAGACTTTCATGTCGTGGCTGGACTGCCAATCATAATTGGAGCACGAGACACATATACGCATCAAAGCACCCGTGCCGTTGTGCAGCGCACTGAGCTGAAGGCCAGGTGAGTGCGTCTCGATACAGCGGGGGGCAAACTGCTCTATAGCCCAGAGAAGGCATGCCAGACTTGCGAAATATTTCCATGAACGAGGGTCTCCACCTGAACCAGCCCAGGCAGACCAGAAGGTGTGGTGCCAGAAGACCCCCCTCATGGACCACCCCATCAAAGAGCCATCATTTTTTATTTTATTTCTTTTATTTAACCTTTCTTTAACCAGGAAATGGTCCCATTGAGTTACAATAACTCTTCTGCCAGGGAGTCCTGGCCAAGAAGGCGGCTTAAAAAAGTTACATTACAATAAAACACAAGAGACCAGACAAAACCACTACTACATCACATCTAAACAGAAGTAGACATATTAAAAACTGAGTATACACAGACACTAAAAATCATAATGAAGCAACAACTGATTGCACGGCTTTAGTTGCAGTCATCGAGCGCCTGCCCATGGCGAGACGTCTGTCACGATTTGATGAGAAGTGTGGACCCCGGAGCGGATACACAGAGACAGGTGAAGTAGATGGTATTCCAAAGTATATTTATTTTAGGATGACGTAACCCAATATTCCAAAATTCCAAAAACATGAAACAAGACGATAACTCTGAAAGACCAGGATAACGCAGCTAATGCAAAAACAATCTGGCAAAGAAAATGGGAAGCAACCAAATATTTATAGAAGGAAGAATAATTAACAAACAATAGAAAACTGGTGTGTCATGGCAGCATGGCATCCCCTCCTGCTGGTGGAAGGAAAAACCAGGAAAAGAAAAGAAACACTTAAGCTGGCCCTGGAGTTGCAGCAGTGGCTGTGACAACGTCTTTTTTTAAAAGCTATTTTCATATTAAACCATTTCTTTTTTTTATTATTTCGGTGACAACTACAGGTGACACGAAATTAACAGCACTCCTAATTGCTTCCCATTTCTTTGCTTTAGCAGGTCCCGTAATTCCACTGCTGACACTGCTAAAAATGACAGATTTTCCTTTTTGGATCTCTGAAAGCAGAACTTCAATCTCAGAGCCCCTAAAGTTGTTCTTTTTGCGCCTTGATGCCATTCTCATGACTCAACACTCAACACTTCCTGGCACAGGAGCGAGGAAGCGCAGCCTATTATGGTATAATCTTGGGCGTGGAGTATGCAAATCTACTATCCTCGTTCAAGTGGATAGTAGATACGCACGAGTGGGATTCATCATTTACGCAGGTCGTTTACACACTTTTTCCGAAGTTAAGAGCGTTTGTTGAATCTGACGTGGCGTGTTCTGAGTGTTTATCAAAATCCCTTCCTATAATTGTACATTTTAGTTAACAGAGTCAAATAATCTGAGTTGGAGACAGGATTCTAAATTGTTAGTGTTGCTGGGTTTCAGGGTGAGAAATGAATTACATGTTAAAGTGAAATGAGGGCTGAGTCTTTGTACTGACGAACAGAACTGGGAGTTCTATAGTTCACTTCCTGAAAAATACTAAAGAACAAACATGAAGATGGATCACTGAAGGTTTCTTTATACCTGTAATGGAAAACAAACACAGTTTTGTTGCTTCATATTTGTTTTAGCATCAATTTCACTGAAAAAAGAACTTGAATTTAGATTTTTTTTCTGTATTAGATACATAAAAAGGAAGAAACTGAAACATTTCCCCTCAAATTCATATAAACTATAAACTGTAAGTTATCGTCTGACTCTGTCTGAATATTATTCATGTAAGAGAAGGAGTGGATCAAACACTGTAAACAAATACAACAACACAATGTTAAAACATATTTTCAAGAGAGACAGTTGAGGAAATCTCATCTGTTTCACTCATCGTGTAAAAAGTTCTATTATAAAATGATGAAGCTGAAAGGGAAACATGAAACTGTACAAATGGAACACAGAGATTCTCCTGTATGGATGCTGCTCCATTCATCAAGTTTCCAAAAACTGAGCTGGGATTTTCTGCAGGAATGAAAACGATCCAAACACTTGTCAGTCTTTGCTGCTCGATGCCGCTGTAGTGTTTGATGACATCAAAATGTTGTTTACTTCAACAAGCTGAAAGTCTGATAAACGTGAGAGTCTCTCACCGGGTGCTGTGGCGCGTGCCTGTAATCCAAGCTACCGGGAGGCTGAGGCTGGTGGATCGCTTGAGCTCAGGAGCTCTGAGCTGCAGTGGACTATGCCGATCGGGTGTCCGCACTAAGCTCCGTACCGATATGATGCTCCTGGGGGAGCCCGGGACCACCAGGTCGTCTAAGGAGGGGAGAACCGGCCCAGATCGGAAACGGAGCAGGTCAAAGCCCCCGTGCCGCTCAGTAGTGGGATCGCACCTGTGATTAGACGCTGCAGTGCAGCCTGAGTCATACAGCGGGACCCAGTCTTTTTACACTCTTTGTTCTCTCCAACAAAATACTGGGACAACACACACGCTCCAACATCACCTCTTTACACGTTACAGCAGTTTCTCTATCTTCTCTTTTCCATTGAAAATCACAGCTGTTTCTTGGACCTGCAGCGCCCTCACCTGGAGAAGACGAGCAACGACCATCAGCCACATCACTCACCGCTGCTTCACAGATACACTCTGCTCCATCACTCATTCAATCAAGCTGCTGCTGTCACATCACACACACTTTGAGGAGACTTTTACTGCTTTGATTAATTGAATACGTCCACAGAGATTCTTTTGGGGTGACAATGAGACACACACAACATAAATATGCAAACATTTTAGACTGTCTATCGTGTGACCTTCTCTACAGTTCTTGGATGTTTGTTAGATTGTAATATCAGCACTTGACATCTCCGAGTGTGTGCAACACTCAGACTATAAGACAGTGATGCAGATGAACTGCAAGAATTCTTACTGTTAAACAGCAGAAGTGTAAAGTGAAACATGCTGTGTGTGTTACTGTGCTCATGAGTATTATTTCATGTCTTCTGTTGTGACAGAGGTCGTACTAATTCTGTGAATTACAACATTCGCTTTGCTCCAATCGTGCAGTTGTGTGGCATCATCACACTCACACTGATTTTTATTTGAAAATGTCTCTGACTGTTTCTGCAGAGGTGACATGTGGTTTTATCACAAGTGCTTCTACTTCTGCTCAGTTAACATGTTAAACATGATCTTTTTAAAACAACCTGATGTGTAATTTAAAGTGTGCGTTCTTTATCTCAACAGTTAGGTGTTAGAAATGAGCAGTTTCTTCTCTCTCAAGCAGATGTGGTATTTATCAAAATCCCTTCCTATCATTGTACATTTTAGTTAATGGAGTCAAATGATCTCAGATGGAGACAGGATTCTAAATTGTTAGTGTTGCTGGGTTTCAGGGTGAGAAATGAATTACACGTTAAAGTGAAATGATCAAATCAAATCAAATTTATTTGTATAGCACATTTCATGTACAAAACAATTCAAAGTGCTTTACATAAAATAAAAACATTGCAGCAGGGAAGAAGCATTAAAAAATACATAAAAGAATATAAAGAGAAACAAATAAAATCATTTAAATGAATTTAAAAACAAGCAACAGTCCAGATAAATTAAAAGATATCGTGCAGAATACATGCATAGACACATGAGAACAGAAATGTTTTTAACCTGGATTTAAAAATGTCTCCATTTGGTGAAAGTTTAATCTCCACTGGCAGTTTGTTCCACTTGTTTGCAGCATAACAGCTAAATGCTGCTTCTCCATGTTTAGTCTGGACTCTGGACTGGACCAGCTGACCTGAGTCCTTGGATCTAAGAGCTCTGCTGGGTTTATATTCTCTGAACATATCACAGATGTATTTTGGGCCTAAACCGTTCTGGGATTTGTAAACCGTCAGCAGGCTTTTAAAATCTATTCTGTGACTGACTGGAAGCCAGAGTAAAGATTTTAAAGCTGCTGTGATGTGTTCAGATCTCTTAGTCCGGGTTAAAACTCCAGCAGCAGCGTTCTGGATGAGCTGCAGATGTTTAATGCTCTTTTTGGGAAGTCCAGTTAAAAGAGTGTTACAGTAATGGAGTCTACTGGAGATGAATGCATGGATGAGATTCTCCTGGTGTTTTTGGGAGAGGAAACCTTTAATTCTGTTGATGTTTCTGAGATGGTAAAAAGCTGCCTTGGTGACAGCTTTGATGTGGCTGCTGAAAGTCAGATCTGAGTCTATAGTCAGGTTCACTGTGTACTTTTGTGGGAATTTTTTGGGGATTTGTTGACCTATATATTTTTGGAATCTGCAGACCTTGGGGATTCCAAAAACCAATGTTGCCCCTTGAACAGACACCTGTATGGCGGCCATTTTGGAATTTCAAAATGTGCGCCATAAAATACAGAATTTCAGCTACCTTGGCCTCTAAACAACCTAAAAACTTAATTTAACATGCCAATCCTATGTTTTCTTGGTCAAGGAATCCAATGGTGACTTCAAAATTATGCTCAGAATCGTGCTGTGGTGCCCCCAAGGGGTGGGAAAGAAAATCGCTACCTTTCTTACTGCCCCCTAAAGTAAAATACATCCCTGATTCTTGAGAGTTGGGACAAAGCATGTCCCACATAGAAAAGTGAAATTTATATCAAAATTCAAGCAGTTCATGAATCCCATTAAAATCAGGAAAAAACATGGTCTGTGATATCCCTGAGGACCTCTTTCCATTCCTCTGCCTGTGGTGAATGCAAGAACACCACGCGCTTGTAAGTCAACCATTTTTTGCTATTTTTGCTATTTTGATATAAAATACAATAGTGGATTTAATTATAGTATTTTATTCAGATTATTAAGACAGTTGCTAGTTAGTAGCCGAACTGCCAAAATTAGCTGGCTGGTTGCTGGAATGTTGGAACGATCAACAAATCCCCAAAAAATTCCCACAAAAGTACATTTTTGTACACAGTGAACCTGACTACTATTAAACTTTCCCCTTTGCATTAGGTCAGTTGGTTGAGTGAGCGTGTTATGTTGTTACAAGTTATTATTAGTAGAGTTTATTTTTTCACTTTGTTCTCCTTTAAGTAAGTAAGTAAACTTTATTTTATATAGCACCTTTCACAGATAAAGATCACAAAGTGCTTTACAATCAAATACATAAAAACAATTATAAGAAAACGCCACCAATAAAACAAAGGAGTAATTATAAAGTCATAAAAGACGAAAGAGACCATACAAAGATATATATATATATATAAGTGGAGACATATATAAGGGTTCATTGTCACATGCTCTTGATTGTTTTAAATTCTTTATCAATTATTTTCAGGTAAATAAAAACCCATTTCTGAAAGTAACCTGTGCAATGCTCGTCTGTCACATCTTCAGATAAACGCCTGAAAACCTTAAAATGAGAAACAAGCACATCACACATTGAATTTCATCCGAGCTGCTTCCTGGGTAAGTGTTAACTGAGCTATGTTTTGACCAGTTATCCTTAAACAGTCTGAGGAATCAGATGAGATCTGATTGTTATCATCCTGAAGATACCATTTTCTTTTTTTCCTTAACAGTGACAGTAAAATTAAGCAAGAACCAGTAAAGGGATAATCAGATTTTTTATTTTTTATTTCCAACTTCTGTCACAGCAATGCTGTGTGAACATGAAATGTTTACAATGTATGCATTAACAGCAACCTTTGGTGCACAAGGTTCTTCCTGTTAAATTATGATAACTAAAGAAATTGTTTTTTTGGGGTTTTTTTTTATTGTTTTTTTTTTTATTATTTGCCGATCGTTGAAGTGATCATTGTTGAAGTGGAAAGACAGTGAATTAGGGTGATGGAGGACAGGAAGAGGAGTGGGATGGAAAGATGGAGGAAAGGAAGAGAGGTGGAGGGGGTCGAAGAGAAGGAGGAAAGGAAGAGAGGTGGAGGGGGTTGAAGAGAAGGAGGAAAGGAAGAGAGGGGGAGGGGGTTGAAGAGAAGGATGAAAGGAAGAGAGGTGGAGGGGGTTGAAGAGAAGGAGGAAAGGAAGAGAGGGGGAGGGGGTTGAAGAGAAGGATGAAAGGAAGAGAGGTGGAGGGGGTTGAAGAGAAGGAGGACAGGAAGAGAGGTGGAGGGGGTTGAAGAGAAGGAGGAAAGGAAGAGAGGGGGAGACAGGAATGCGGAGATGGTGGAATGGGTGAGGTAGGTCGATGACAAGTAGAGGAGGAGTGGAGAGAATGTGATGTAGGTGTGTGACTCAGCAGGTAAGATGGGAGAGGTGAGGATCACAATAGATGGAGGCCAGGTCAGATAGAAGCATCTGTTTTTTCTGTTCCTCCACATATTTTGTCCTTTCCTCCTGAATTTCTTTCTTTTCCTTCTCCAAATCATTTTGAACTGCCTGCAGGCATTTGCTTCTCTCATCTAGATCTTTCTGTTGTTCTTGTAGATTTGTATTTTTTTGGCCTAATTCTGTCCTCTCCTCTTGGAGTTCTTTCTTCTGCACCTCCAACTCTTTCTTTTCTGCTTCCAGTTTTAAGAATGCATCTTTTAATTGTTTAGCTTCGTCCTCTTGATGGCTTTGGGCTGTCCGCAGGAGTTTCATTTCCTCATTGAGGTCTTTCTGTTGTTCTTCTCGTTGTTTCTGTATTTGAGCCAAGGCTCTCCTCTCCTCCTGCAGTTCTTTTTTTTCTATCTGCGTCCTTTTAATTTCTGCTTTGAGATTTATGTTGATATCTTTAATTTAAATGTGTCACTATTACGGTTGTAGCTGGTCAAGAAGCAGCTTCTTTGTGATCCTTTGTGCAGAGCCAGCTCAAGAATCCCCACCTTCTCTTCTTCTTTCCTTTCGCTGTCTTAACTTCATTGTCTTGCTGCTCTTCCCCTGCATCTGTCTTTTGTTTTTTACTCTTCTTTCTGTGCAACGTCCACCAGCGTCTCTCCTTGTTTTTCAACTCACTCTTGTCCGACACGCTTTGCTTTTCCGCCTCCAGTCGTTGATTATCCTGAGGTGGCGTGTTCTTTTCTTTGTCCTGCTGCAGTTGTTTTGTCTCTTCAGCAATTTTCATCTTTTCCTCCTGAATTTCTTTCTTTTCCTTCTCCAAATCATTTTGAACTGCCTGCAGGCATTTGCTTCTCTCATCTAGATCTTTCTGTTGTTCTTGTAGATTTGTATTTTTTTGGCCTAATTCTGTCCTCTCCTCTTGGAGTTCTTTCTTCTGCACCTCCAACTCTTTCTTTTCTGCTTCCAGTTTTAAGAATGCATCTTTTAATTGTTTAGCTTCGTCCTCTTGATGGCTTTGGGCTGTCCGCAGGAGTTTCATTTCCTCATTGAGGTCTTTCTGTTGTTCTTCTCGTTTCTGTATTTGAGCCAAGGCTCTCCTCTCCTCCTGCAGTTCTTTTTGTTCTATCTGCGTCCTTTTAATTTCTGCTTTGAGATTTATGTTGTCCTCCAATAGTACCTTCAAATGTGTGTTCTCTTTATGTAATTGCGTCTTTTCACTTTCTAATTGTTCCCTCTCATTGTCCAGTATTTTTTTAGACTCTTCCATCTCGTTGTTTATGATTTTTTTTGTCAGTTCAATCTGTTTTTTTTCTTCCTCGAAATATTTTGCCAGTTCCTCCTTTTTCTTGTTCAGTTTTGCAATCGCCTCCTCTGTTTTATTCCTCTCTTCACATGATTTTTCCTCCTCTTCCGGCTGTTCTTTAAAGAGCAAATTTATCTTTGCTCTTTCAAGTTGTTCCGTCTGCTCGGCTTCCATTTTCTTTTGCTGCAGTTTTTTGTTTTTTGCTTCCATTTGAGCTTTTAGCTTTTTTTCCTCCATCTGCAGTTTCCTATTGTCCTCGTTTTCTTTTTTAACGGACTCTTCAAATTTTTCCTTGGCCTCCTGGAAAGCTCTCTTTACTGCTTTTCTTTCCTCTTCCATCTTGTTTTTTTTTGCCAGTTCAATCTGTTTTTTCTCTTCTTCGACATATTTTGCCAGTTCCTCCTTTTCCTTGTCCAGTTTTGCAATCGCCTCCTCTGTTTTATTCCTCTCCTCGTTTTCTTTTTTAACGGACTCTTCAAATTTTTCCTTGGCCTCCTGGAAAGCTCTCTTTACTGCTTTTCTTTCCTCTTGCTGAGCGGACGTCTCACTCTCAATAGAGGTATTCTTGGTCTCACACTTTCTCGACTGGAGAAGGTTTTGCCTTTCTGCCACCAGCTGATCCACTCTCTGTCTAAAAGCCATCGTGGTGAGAAACAAAGACACTGTACAGAAGAAAATAATTATATTGATAATGATAACCACAATAATGATAATAATTATACTGGAAATTAACTTAATTCTTATGGTAGTATACTTGTGGGGAAGTCAAGATGATGTCATCTTGATGATGTCATCTTGATGATGTCATAAGCACTTTGATGTACTATGATGTCATAGTACATCAAGGTGCCTAAGCCCCTCCTCCAAAGAGTTGCTATGGAAACAAGTTTCTACACAAAAGTGCTCTGGAGAATTCAGTTCAATTCAATGATAATTTGTTAATCCCCAAAGGGAAATGATATTGCTGCAGTATGAATTAATTACACTTAAAGAGATGCTATATAAAAATCAATAACAGCATTAAACATGGCAAACATGTTAAAAATGGAAGTGTAGGAGGGAGGAAGGAATGGTAGATATCTTCAGAGATGGCCATCAGTGGGATGGGCTGTTGTTTTGGAAGCTGATGAGTGCACATGCAGCACATTGGAAGGTGACACTGGTGAACTCTCTCAGTTGACCACATGGACAGGAACTCACAGCCAAAAGTTTAACATCTGGGGTAAAGAGACAGGTATCATTGGAAAACTCAGTAAGCTGCTCCAAAAAAAAAAAGCTCAGTAGAAAATCCCAAGACAGTATGTCCAGAACTACTGCATCAGGCTGCCTGCCTCTAAGGCAGCGGCATTCTGGAACCTCTAGAATGGAGTTGTGTGGGGACATTTAACTTCTTAAAAGGAACTGGCTATCAAAATTTGGATAGAATATTTTTGTTTCAGTCAACAAATCTAAAGTTTGTATTTTTTTTTATTCCTCCCAATGAATTTTCATATCATTTCTTGCTAGATTTAACAGCTTCAGGGATCCTTTTATGCTGGCTGCATGATGCTGAAGGTTTGTACTGCCACTTCACGGCAAGAAGGTTGGTGGTTCAAATCTGAGCTGGAGCCTTTCCATGTGGAGTTTGCGTGTTCCCCCTGCGCATGTGTGGCTGCTCCCTGGACACTCCAGCGTCTTCCTACAGTCCAAACACTTGCATGTGAGCTTAATTGGTGATTCTAAATTGACCCTATGAGTGAGTGTGTGTGCATGGTTGTCTCATTTATTTCTGTGTTGGTCCTGGGATAGACTGGCTACCTGTCCAGGGTGTCACCTGCATCACGCTCAATGGCAGCTGGGATTGACGCCATGGAAGCTGCACTCTTTCATTTCAATATCAGAGATATGAAAAAAGTGAAAATGGTTATTATAAAGGTAATGTCCACAAAAATGTACCAGTTTTCCAGAATAAAGTAGTTTGTAAAGTGGTGGAAAATGAAAAATAATGGATTTGTTATTTATTTGTTTATTCAATGATATTTGTTCTGTTATAATATCTACATGTTTATCCTAACTTTATTCATTATTTGCATCATGTTATTCATAGCCAGGCCAATTCATTTCACTGGCACAGGCATTTATTTAGTTACTTATCAATCTTTTTTTTGTTTGTTTGTTTTTTAACTTTTAACTAAAATGTATTCTCTAGAATAAATGTAACGTTCTCCAAAAAAAGAGCTCTAAAGTGACTGTGCTGAGAGAAACCAACGTGGCTTACAGTTATGTGGCTTCTTTAAAATACTGTCATTTTAGACATTTTTCTGAAATACAAGGACTTAGACTTTGTCAAAGGGCAAAAAGTTAGATCAGCGAGGTGATAGACAGTAAGTAATAGAGAGCCATTGTGGACTGCTGTGAATGTATCGCTTCAGCTTCAGAATACTTTTTTAAAAACTTCATTCGTACGAGATCACCTTCACTGTCATACTGCTCAGATTGTATTACGTTTAATTAGGAAGTATGTTTTATACATTTAAGTAAAAGTAACAACACAATTAGGGATGCACCGATACCACTTTTTTTCAAACCGATACGATACCGATACTTGGATCTACCACAAAAAAATGTAATGAATTGGAAGACAGGTTTTGGTCTCACTAGCCCAGTGGTTCCCAAACTTTTTGTGCCCAAGGCACACCAAAGGACAAGTAAAAATCTCAAGGCACACCTATTGTGCCAAATAGCCCTTATAACACGTGTTATCATTCATATCATGTAAAATATCTGTAAATGTGCATAATTATTTACTAATGCCAAATACAATGTGACAACTTGTCACATTGTATAGATGTGATCTATCAGATCACATCTGATAGACAAGATCCTGATCGTGATGATCTACATCGTGATGTAGAGTAATAGTTGTCTTGTCACTGACAAGACAACTATTACTCATGAAATATTTATTAACAAAATATTTCAAAAATTAATTTGAAACTTTATCAAATGAGGCTTCATCAAAGCAGCAACACTCATTTAAACCAGAGAGTCACAAAATTAAAAATGAGGCAAAGGAAACTCAGCACGCAGAAATTTAGCACAGAGAACTGTCAATGCAAGGAAGCCACTTTGTCCATGGTCCTGAACTACAAATTATCATTGCAACATTTCAGCAATCATCATTGAAACATGTGCTATTGTAAATATTTTGCCTACTTACAAATTAGTGAAGATACATGTGCCTGTCGGGGTGCGCAGGTTTCTTTAATCCTCGGTGACACTGAACAGAGAGCCCTGCCCTCCTGTTGTTCTTCATGTTTAACCAGAGCAGAGACCGCCAACTCACACAGGCAGGTGGCGGGGAAAAGAAGAAGTTGCTCAATCGCGTGGTGGGAGATGCTTAGGTAGTCCGATACAGAAGAATGAGCTAACTAGCAGTTCAGTTAGCATTAGCTAACTTCTCCCGACAGGACGCACTCGGGCTGAGGATTGCTGACACCCCCGGTCCAACTGACGGTAGGCGTCCACTATTCCGGCACGTCAAGCCGTATCCAACGCATTCAATTCATTTTCAATGAAATCCGGCCGATCGTTGTCGCCGTGCTCGCAAAGCATGCTGGGATTCCGGCACGGCGAGCGGCGGACCTGCGGCACGTCAAAAAGTTGGGCTCGGCCGAACTTTATGCAAATTTGCCACGGCAGACGGAGTGCGTTATCCAATGACAGTAGATCATGTGTTCTCCTGTGTCGCAGCAGCAGCAGCAGCATAGCAGCTCTCCTCGCTCGCAGATCCGGATCCATGGTACAATATGAAATAATGTTCCATTGCTGACGATTTATACACATTCATTTCCCTCCAAAACTCAAATTTTTAGAGGGAGAAACTTCGGTTGGTTAAAATCACAAGTTATTTACTTTCCCCCGGAGCCATTCTACACGCCCCTCTGTACACACCCACTGTAGTAGCAACACGGCGACAACTAGGCATCCAATCCGGAGAGTTACGTTGACGTGCCGGAATAGTGGACGCCTAGCCTAAGACGGGTAACTTTCATGATACTGTCTGCTGACAGTTTTTTTTTCTTTTCTTTTTGGTGGTGGGTTGTCGGCAGCCTCTGCACTGGTGGTTGGTGGTTTTAATGTTGTCCTTCAGCCTTTGATGTGTCACGGTCTCATAATTCCCACCTGCGCAACTGCGTTAACAGCGAAATATGGGGTTCTCTGAGGATTTTTTCTTTTAAATAATTGTTTTAGGAATAGAGTTTTCCTCTGTATTATGAAATGAGTACATACAAAGTACTGATATGGTAAATTAAAAAATAATTATTTTTGTGTAGTTGTATATTGCACACCAGGACTTGGACACCCTCTGATCGCGGTCTAAATAAATTGGTATCAGTTCATGGTATCGGTTAACTTTAACTAGTACGAGTATATTAGAATAGTATCGGTATCGGTGCATCCCTAAACACAATGAATAAGTCCTTTTGTACAAAAAATTTTCATCACAAAAGTTCTGTCAGCAAAATGCTCCTCAAATGGGAAAGAAGACATCCCGCAGTAAAATGTGTCACTATTACGGTTGTAGCTGGTCAAGAAGCAGCTTTCTCTACTACACTGTATGTTTGTTAGTTTAACTAAAGGTTTTCTAAAACTAAAGTTCCGATAAATGTTTCCTAAAGAGTAGGAACGAATCGTTGCATTATGTGATGTCAAAATTGTACATTTGTACTGCACGCTAATAAGTCAAAAATCTATTCATGCAGACACTTCACATCAGTGTCTGACCTCATAGATGCTTTTCTGGATGAATGGTCAAGAATTCCCATAAACACACTCCTAAATCACATTCTGGACCTGCTCATTTCTAAAGGTGTTGATATTTCTTCTGTTGTGGTTATTGATTTGGCCTTGTCTGACCATTTTTGTATTTTATTTGATTTATTGATCACTCAGAATGTTCAAACAACCAGCTTCTCAGTTAAGAAGAGGTACATTAATGAGAAAACCAGTGCTCAGTTTAGGGAGGCCATAGCTATGTTACCAACACTGAGCGCAGAGTCGGTTGAAGGAATGCTGGATCATTTTAACTTGAAAATGTGTTGCACCGATAAGAATCAAGAGCACCTTGATCAAACAGAAAACCCCATGGAGAAACACCACTACGGTCAAAAACCTGAAAAGAGAATGCAGGAGAGTTCAACGTAAGTGGAGGAAAACAAAGCTTCAGATTCACTATGAGCTATACAAAGAAAGCCTGCGTAGTTATAACAATGAGCTGTGCAAGGCCAGACAGCTGCATTTATCTGAAATGATTAATAAGAATGTCAACAATTCCCCAACTCTGTTTGCTATGGTTGAAAAACTCACAAATCCTCCTAAACAGTCAAACCCAGACCTCCTCTCCACTGAGAAATGCAACGAATTTGCCAACTTTTTTAGCCAAAAAATCAAAACAATTAGACAAAACACAAAACAAGAAAACTAATCTGTGTCTAAAACCTAGAAATAACTCTGACGTTATGTCACAATTTAATATTGTTAATTTAAAAATCCTAGAGGAAACAGTTCGGCAGCTGAAATCAACAACTTGTTCTCTGGACATAATACCATCTGACTTTTTAAAAACTGTTTTTACCTCAGTAGAAAGTGATTTCCTACGAATAGTTAACAGCTCACTGGCATCAGGCATTTTTCCCAAGTCACTAAAGACAGCTGCCATTAAGCCACTCCTAAAGAAGAGAACTCTAGACGCCTCTATGATGAACAACTACAGACCTGTCTCTAATCTCTCTTTTATATCTAAGATTATTGAGAAAGTTGTATTTAACCAGCTCAGCGACTTTCTGAATGAAAGTGGAAGTCTTGATAACTTTCAATCAGGCTTCAGACGTCATCACAGCACTGAAACAGCTCTGGTAAAAGTGTTAAACGACATCAGGTTGAATACTGATTCTGGTAATGTTTCAGTCCTGGTTCTGTTGGACCTCAGCGCTGCGTTTGATACTGTAGATCACAGAATCCTGTTGCACAGGCTGGAAAACTGGGTTGGACTTTCTGGAGCGGTCCTTAAAGCTGCAGTCTGCAAGATTTGTTGTTGTCATACGTAAAGTCCTACTTTTTGGCATTTTAAGAGTTTACATGATCTATCAGAACGCTTCAAGTTGAAAACGGTGACCTCCGTTGTCGCAAAATGCAAGAAATGCTTATTTTTTAACCGAAAAATAAAAAGTTATTCAACTTCCTGTCCCGCCCCTTCAAAACACATGAGAACTCGTGCACGTCTACGTGCACGCCAGATGCGCTTACACGACTCCTCATTCATCAACTCACCTGTCATTTGCGATCATGGAAGACACAGTAAGTAGACTAGCCCGTAATGAAGTTCAATAGTCCAGATAAATAAGCGTGGGGACGAGCCTACCTTGTATCGCGCGTGCACAATCGGTGATTGACAGGCAGCAGAGCCCAGCTCGTAAACCTGATTGGTTACCTTTTACCGGTCCGGTCTGCAATTTTGTAAACAAACCTGCTGGCTTTGGAGGGACCTAGCGGGACATATAGGGGACCTAGAGAACTCTTTTTTTTTTGTATTGGGGTATTTAATGTACTACTTTCAGAATCCCCGGACAGTTCCAGGCATTATGCTTGAAAAAGAGTTGCAGACTGCAGCTTTAACTGGTTCAGGTCCTACTTAGAAGGCTGGAGTTATTTTGTTACAATTGGCAGCTATGAAAATGAGCAAGTGGCCATGACTTGTGGAGTCCCCCAGGGGTCAATTCTTGGACCTCTTCTGTTTAACTTGTATATGCTGCCTTTGGGTCAAATATTGCGCCTTCACTCGCCACAAAAAATTAAGTCGCTTATAACTTCCAAACACATTTTCCAATCTGTCCCAAACGTCATACGGTGATTGCTGGACCCAGCCTGAACGCGTACATATTATCATAGTGACATGCACCTTTAGCACCACCTGCTGGTGCTCGGAAACGTCTTTTTTTTCCACAACTCGCATTTTATCAAACTGCTCCTACATATTTAATGCTACAAGCTTCAAACTTGGCCAGGTTACTCTTAAGACATGGAGGGAAAAATTAATTGAAAAACTTTTCCAAACTCTGAACGGTGTGGGCGTGGCCAGGCGGTGAAAATCGTGTGATGGCGTTTGTGATTTGAAAGCCTTATCATCATCGCAAAGTCATGAAACTTGGCACACACGCCCACCCTGTCGACCTCGTACGTATGTAAAGGGTATCGTGTGTGGGTAGAGCAAAGTGGCTCAGTGGCGCCCCCTAGAAGTTTTCATAAACACCTCCGCATTGGGGTTATTACGTGCTCGTACGTATGCAGAGGGTATCGTGCGTGTGGGCAGAGCTGCAGCTCCAGCGTCCAGCGCATGCCCCAACGTACGCACATCCCAACGTACGCACACCTCGGTCCCGCCTACAGCTGCTTGCAGCTTTCTAGTGTTCTTTTAAAGCTAACCCTAACCTAATGTTCTTTTAAAGCTAACCCTAACCTAATGTTCTTTTAAAGCTAACCCTAACCTAATGTTCTCTAAAGCTAACCCTAACCCTAAGCTAATGTTATTATAAAGCTAACCCTAACCTAATGTTCTTTTAAAGCTAACCCTAATCCTGACCTAATGTTCTTTTAAAGCTAACCCTAACCCTAACCTAATGTTTTTAAAGCTAACCCTAACCTAATGTTCTTTTAAAGATAATCCTAATCCTAACCTAATGTTCTTTTAAAGCTAATTCTAATCCTAACCTAATGTTATTTTAAAGCTAACCCTAACCTAATGTTCTTTTAAAGCTAACTCTAACCTAATGTTCTTTTAAAGCTAACCCTAACCCTAACCTAATGTTCTTTTAAAGCTAACCCTAACCCTAACCTAATGTTCTTTTAAAGCTAACCCTAATCCTAACCTAATGTTCTTTTAAAGCTAACCCTGACCTAATGTTCTTTTAACGCCAGGGCTGTAGTGGTCAAATTAGAGGTGGGTAAACTATGAATTTTTTGATCAGACAGACCGTGACGCGACGCAACGCGACGTGACGCGACACAGCACAAAGCAACGCAAGGTGTCGCGAATCTGTATGGCTGTCCTGGCCATATTCCATGACGTTATCAGTTAAAGTCATATTAAATCAATGACAGTCAACAAATGTGTTTGTAGTTTGTAGTTTATTAAATTTCAAATTTCAACAGTAAAGAAAAGCATGTGTAGAGTAAGAACTATCTACAGTAGATATGGTGTGTGTGTGTGTGTGTGTGTGTGTGTGTGTGTGTGTGTGTGTGTGTGTGTGTTAGTATGCATGCTTTTTAAAGTAGTGCCCAGAGGGCCTCCTTGTCCGCTACGTCAGGTTCTGCCTTGCACGGGCGTGTTCTGGGGTCCATGGCTCCCCTGTGCTTCACCAGCCAGGACTTCATTTCCAGGACACCAAATTTATTTTGGAATACAGTGAACCCTCGTTTTTCGCGGGGGTTACGTTCCAAAAAGAACCCGTGATAGGCGAAATCCGTGAAGTAGAAACCTTTTTTTTTTTTTACAATTATTATACAATGAAATACTGCATAATGCATTGAAACCAAAGAACAAAGCCGTTTTACAGGCCCAAGCATTTGTTTAACAAATAAAAGTACTGTATAAACGTTTTTTTTTTTTTTTTTTTTACAAACTGTAGCCTACTGTAAAATAATCATTTTCATCATCAAGACGAACTGAAGGCTTCAAATTGTGGAGATCAGCACTGCCCCACCGCGACCCGAGTCATTGGATTAGAACGGGAGAAAATGAAAAATTATTTTGAAAAAAAATACAAAGGACAGTGGGACAAATAGTGACTCACGTGTATTTCACTGCTCTTCTGACTGAGCCGCTGCATCCTGACTTTGCTCTGTAGCGTTTTTTTCTTCTAAAGCCCGCGGTGCAGGTGTGTTTTTTTCGAGAGAAGAACATAGATCGGTAGTTGTTGTCGCCCTTTTTTCTTCTGGGCAAAAATATTTATATATACCGACATGCCACCATCGATTATGTTTGAGAACTGTAATGAACGTGTACGTGTACATATTAAACCACAACGTTATTGACACACAGGTTGAGAAGAAGCGGAGAGACCGTGAAAGGTGAACCGCGTTATAGCGAGGGTTCACTGTATTCCAACGGCAGATTACAAGGCGCAGGGAACTTTGACGTGCGTAATTGCCATTAAGAGCTGCGGAAACGCTATTTAGAGGTGGGTAAACGCTATTTCCTAAATTCCAGAGGTGCGTAAACGGCGTTTACGTGCGTTTACCCTCCACTACAGCCCTGTTTAACGCTAACCCTAACCCTAACCTAATGTTCTTTAAAGCTAACCCTAAGCCTAATGTTCTTTTAAAGCAAACCCTAACCTAATGTTCTTTTAAATTCAATTCAATTCAATTCAAATTCAAAAATACTTTATTTATTCCAGAGGGAAATTAAATGTTGATGTAGCTCAATTAAATCAAGGAGTTGTTATAGATGCTGATGGCTGTGGGCAGGAATGATTTCCTGTAGCGGTCCGTTTTGCATCCAAACTGAAGAAGCCTTTGACTGAAGAGACTCTGCCTAATGTTCTTTTAAAGCTAACCCTAACCTAATGTTCTTTAAAGCTAACCCTAACCCTAAGCTAATGTTATTATAAAGCTAACCCTAACCTAATGTTCTTTTAAAGCTAACCCTAACCTAATGTTCTTTTAAAGCTAACCCTAAGCCTAACCTAATGTTCTTTTAAAGCTAACCCTAAGCCTAACCTAATGTTCTTTTAAAGCTAACCCTAAGCCTAACCTAATGTTCTTTTAAAGCTAACCCTAACCTAATGTTCTTTAAAGCTAACCCTAACCGAATGTTCTTTTAAAGCTAACCCTAATCCTAACCTAATGTTCTTTTAAAGCTAACCGAAATCCTAACCTAATGTTCTTTTAAAGCTAACCCTAACCCTAAGCTAATGTTATTATAAAGCTAACCCTAAGCTAATGTTCTTTGAAAGCTAACCCTAACCTAATGTTCTTTAAAGCTAACCCTAACCCTAAGCTAATGTTATTATAAAGCTAACCCTAACCCTAACCTAATGTTCTTTTAAAGCTCACCCTAATCCTAACCTAATGTTCTTTTAAAGCTAACCTTAACCCTAAGCTAATGTTATTATAAAGCTAACCCTAAGCTAATGTTCTTTGAAAGCTAACCCTAACCTAATGTTCTTTAAAGCTAACCCTAACCCTAAGCTAATGTTATTATAAAACTAACCCTAACCTAATGTTCTTTTAAAGCTAACCCTAACCTTAACCTAATGTTCTTTAAAGCTAACCCTAACCCTTACCTAATGTTCTTTTAAAGCTAACCCTAAGCCTAACCTAATGTTCTTTTAAAGCTAACCCTAACCTAATGTTCTTTTAAAGCTAACCCTAACCTAATGTCCTTTAAAGCTAACCCTAACCTAATGTTCTTTTAAAGCTAACCCTAATCCTGACCTAATGTTCTTTTAAAGCTAACCCTAACCCTAACCTAATGTTTTTAAAGCTAACCCTAACCTAATGTTCTTTTAAAGCTAATCCTAATCCTAACCTAATGTTCTTTTAAAGCTAATCCTAATCCTAACCTAATGTTATTTTAAAGCTAACCCTAACCTAATGTTCTTTTAAAGCTAACTCTAACCTAATGTTCTTTTAAAGCTAACCCTAACCCTAACCTAATGTTCTTTTAAAGCTAACCCTAACCCTAACCTAATGTTCTTTTAAAGCTAACCCTAATCCTAACCTAATGTTCTTTTAAAGCTAACCCTGACCTAATGTTCTTTTAACGCTAACCCTAACCTAATGTTCTTTAAAGCTAACCCTAAGCCTAATGTTCTTTTAAAGCTAACCCTAACCTAATGTTCTTTAAAGCTAACCCTAACCCTAAGCTAATGTTATTATAAAACTAACCCTAACCTAATGCTCTTTTAAAGCTAACCCTAACCTAATGTTCTTTTAAATTCAATTCAATTCAAATTCAAAAATACTTTATTTATTCCAGAGGGAAATTAAATGTTGATGTAGCTCAATTAAATCAAGGAGTTATTATAGATGCTGATGGCTGTGGGCAGGAATGATTTCCTGTAGCGGTCCGTTTTGCATCCAAACTGAAGAAGCCTTTGACTGAAGAGACTCTGCCTAATGTTCTTTTAAAGCTAACCTTAACCTAATGTTCTTTAAAGCTAACCCTAACCTAATGTTCTTTTAAAGCTAACCCTAACCTAATGTTCTTTTAAAGCTAACCCTAAGCCTAACCTAATGTTCTTTTAAAGCTAACCCTAAGCCTAACCTAATGTTCTTTTAAAGCTAACCCTAACCTAATGTTCTTTAAAGCTAACCCTAAGCTAATGTTCTTTTAAAGCTAACCCTAATCCTAACCTAATGTTCTTTTAAAGCTAACCGAAATCCTAACCTAATGTTCTTTTAAAGCTAACCCTAACCCTAAGCTAATGTTATTATAAAGCTAACCCTAAGCTAATGTTCTTTAAAGCTAACCCTAACCCTAAGCTAATGTTATTATAAAGCTAACCCTAACCCTAACCTAATGTTCTTTTAAAGCTCACCCTAATCCTAACCTAATGTTCTTTTAAAGCTAACCCTAACCCTAAGCTAATGTTATTATAAAGCTAACCCTAAGCTAATGTTCTTTGAAAGCTAACCCTAACCTAATGTTCTTTAAAGCTAACCCTAACCCTAAGCTAATGTTCTTTAAAGCTAACCCTAACCTTAACCTAATGTTCTTTAAAGCTAACCCTAACCCTTACCTAATGTTCTTTTAAAGCTAACCCTAAGCCTAACCTAATGTTCTTTTAAAGCTAACCCTAACCTAATGTTCTTTTAAAGCTAACCCTAACCCAATGTTCTTTTAAAGCTAACCCTAACCTAATGTCCTTTAAAGCTAACCCTAACCTAATGTTCTTTAAAGCTAACCCTAACCCTAAGCTAATGTTATTATAAAGCTAACCCTAACCCTAACCTAATGTTCTTTTAAAGCTCACCCTAATCCTAACCTAATGTTCTTTTAAAGCTAACCCTAACCCTAAGCTAATGTTATTATAAAGCTAACCCTAAGCTAATGTTCTTTGAAAGCTAACCCTAACCTAATGTTCTTTTAAAGCTAACCCTAAGCCTAACCTAATGTTCTTTTAAAGCTAACCCTAAGCCTAACCTAATGTTCTTTTAAAGCTAACCCTAACCTAATGTTCTTTTAAAGCTAACCCTAACCCTAAGCTAATGTTATTATAAAGCTAACCCTAAGCTAATGTTCTTTGAAAGCTAACCCTAACCTAATGTTCTTTAAAGCTAACCCTAACCCTAAGCTAATGTTATTATAAAGCTAACCCTAACCCTAACCTAATGTTCTTTTAAAGCTCACCCTAATCCTAACCTAATGTTCTTTTAAAGCTAACCCTAACCCTAAGCTAATGTTATTATAAAGCTAACCCTAAGCTAATGTTCTTTGAAAGCTAACCCTAACCTAATGTTCTTTAAAGCTAACCCTAACCCTAAGCTAATGTTCTTTAAAGCTAACCCTAACCTTAACCTAATGTTCTTTAAAGCTAACCCTAACCCAATGTTCTTTTAAAGCTAACCCTAACCTAATGTCCTTTAAAGCTAACCCTAACCTAATGTTCTTTAAAGCTAACCCTAACCCTAAGCTAATGTTATTATAAAGCTAACCCTAACCCTAACCTAATGTTCTTTTAAAGCTCACCCTAATCCTAACCTAATGTTCTTTTAAAGCTAACCCTAACCCTAAGCTAATGTTATTATAAAGCTAACCCTAAGCTAATGTTCTTTGAAAGCTAACCCTAACCTAATGTTCTTTTAAAGCTAAACCTAAGCCTAACCTAATGTTCTTTTAAAGCTAACCCTAAGCCTAACCTAATGTTCTTTTAAAGCTAACCCTAACCTAATGTTCTTTTAAAGCTAACCCTAACCTAATGTTCTTTTAAAGCTAACCCTAACCTAATGTCCTTTAAAGCTAACCCTAACCTAATGTTCTTTTAAAGCTAACCCTAATCCTGACCTAATGTTCTTTTAAAGCTAACCCTAACCCTAACCTAATGTTTTTTAAAGCTAACCCTAACCTAATGTTCTTTTAAAGCTAATCCTAATCCTAACCTAATGTTCTTTTAAAGCTAATCCTAATCCTAACCTAATGTTATTTTAAAGCTAACCCTAACCTAATGTTCTTTTAAAGCTAATCCTAATCCTAACCTAATGTTATTTTAAAGCTAACCCTAACCTAATGTTCTTTTAAAGCTAACTCTAACCTAATGTTCTTTTAAAGCTAATCCTAATCCTAACCTAATGTTATTTTAAAGCTAACCCTAACCCTAACCTAATGTTCTTTTAAAGCTAACCCTAATCCTAACTTAATGTTCTTTTAAAGCTAGCCCTGACCTAATGTTCTTTTAAAGCTAACCCTAACCCTAACCTAATGTTCTTTAAAGCTAACCCTAAGCCTAATGTTCTTTTAAAGCTAACCCTAACCTAATGTTCTTTAAAGCTAACCCTAACCCTAAGCTAATGTTATTATAAAACTAACCCTAACCTAATTCTCTTTTAAAGCTAACCCTAACCTAATGTTCTTTTAAATTCAATTCAATTCAATTCAAATTCAAAAATACTTTATTTATCCCAGAGGGAAATTAAATGTTGATGTAGCTCAATTAAATCAAGGAGTTATTATAGATGCTGATGGCTGTGGGCAGGAATGATTTCCTGTAGCGGTTCGTTTTGCATCCAAACTGAAGAAGCCTTTGACTGAAGAGACTCTGTTTTCCGATAACAGTCTCATGGAGAGGATGTTCAGGGTTGTCCATAATTCTCTTGATTTTATGCAAAATCCTTCTTTGCATTATTGTCTCCAGAGGTTCCACAGTCGTCCCCAGAACAGAACCAGCCTTCCTTATCAGGTTGTTGAGTCTTTTTAGGTCCCTGGTTCTGATGCTGCTGCCCCAACAGATGACGCAAGAGGAAATGACGCTCTCAACAACAGACTTGTAGAAGATCTGCAACATCTTGTTGCAAACCTTGAAGGACCTTAGCTTCCTCAAGAAGTACAGTCTGCTCTGTCCTTTCTTGTAGATGGCTTCACTGTTGTGTCTCCAGTCCAGTCTGTTGTCCAGATGAACACCAAGGTATTTATATTCCTCAACCACCTCCACTTCTTCTCCCATGATGGAAACAGGGTTTGATCTGACCCTGTTTCTCCTGAAATCTACAATCATCTCCTTTGTTTTGTTAACATTCAAGATGAGATGATTGTTCCCACACCATGCCACAAAGCGGTCCACCAGTTCTCTGTACTCAGCTTCTTGTCCATCTCTGATACACCCGACAACTGCAGAGTCATCTGAATATTTCTGTAGATGACAGGAGTCTGACTTGTACTGGAAGTCTGAAGTGTACAGAGTGAAAAGGAATGGTGAGAGTACAGTCCCCTGTGGTGCTCCTGTGCTGCTGATCACCTGGTTAGACACACAATTCTTCAGTCTGACAAACTGTGGTCTGTTTGTCAGGTAGTCATTAATCCAGGTGATTGTTGAGGCCTCCACCTGAGTCTTCTGGAGTTTCAGACGAAGCAGATCAGGCTGGATTGTGTTAAATGCACTGGAGAAATCAAAGAACATGATCCTCACAGGGCTGCCTGCTTTGTCCAGATGACAGTGGGTTTGTTGAAGCAGGTGTATGATAGCATCTTCAACTCCAACTCCATGGCGATAAGCAAACTGCAGGGGGTCCTGATATGTGCTGGTTTGCTTACACAGGTGGGTCAACAGGAGTCTCTCCAGGACCTTCATGATGTGGGATGTCAGGGCAACAGGTCTGTAGTCATTGATGTCTGAAGGATGAGTTTTCTTTGGTACCGGAACCAGACAGGATGTCTTCCACAACAGTGGTACCTTTTCTTGGGTCAAGCTAAGGTTGAAAAGGTGTTGCAGAATCCCACAGAGCTGCTCTGTACAGGCCTTCAGGTCTCGGGGGCTGACACCATCTGGACCTGCAGCCTTGTTCTGGTTCAGTCTCTCCAACTGCCTCTTCACCTGACTTCTAGAAACAGAAAAGTGGGAGGGGGAGGTAAAGGGGACAGCAGCATCTCCTGTTTGGGTTGAAGACAAACTAGTGGAAGCAGAAGAATCCATGACTGAGGTGGAGGTGGAGATGTTACAGGAAAGCTGTGGGTCAGAGGAGGGTGGGATGTCTCTTTGGCTGGGAACAGGAGGGGAGGATGGTGAGCTTGTTCCTGAACTGAACCTGTTGAAGAATGTGTTCAGCTCATTTGCTCTGTCCAGACTTCCATCCATCCGATCCTCCCTCTGTTTGAGGCCTGTGATCTTCTTCGTTCCTGACCACACATCTCTGATATTGTTCCTCTGCAGTTTACTCTCAAGCTTCTTTCTATACACCTCCTTGCTCTCTCTGATCTTGACTTTGAGCTGCTTCTGTATACTCCTCAGTAACTCCCTGTCTCGCTCCCTAAAGGCTCTTTTTGTTCAATAGTTCCTTTAGCTCACTGGTGATCCAGGGTTTGTTATTAGGGAAGCATCTCACTGTTCTGGTGGGGATGGTGTTGTCCACACAGAAGTTTATATAGTCAGTCACACACTCAGTCATGGCATTAATGTCCTCTCCATGTGGCTTACAAAGAGAAATCCAATCGGTTTCATCAAAACAACCCTGTAAGGCTTCTTCAGCTTCTTGTGACTACTTTCTAACAGTCCTTTTTGTGACAGGGAGTCTCTGGACAAGGGGTTTATATGCTGAACAGAGAAATACAAGGTTGTGATCTGATTTACCCAGGGGAGGTCTTGATTTGGAAATGTATGAATCCTTGACATTTGTGTAAAACAAATCCAATGTCTTGTTTTCTCTGGTAGAGCAGCTGACAAACTGTTGAAAAGTTGGCAGTGTAGCAGAGAGTGAGGCATGATTAAAGTCACCAGATATTGCCACAAAAGAATTGGGGTGTTGTGTCTGTATCTGAGCAACAACGGAACTGATGACATCACATGCAGTGTCGGCAACAGCTGAGGGTGGAATGTAAACAGCCACCAAAACAACACTGGTGAACTCTCTTGGCAAATAATATGGACGGAAACTTACTGCCAATAGTTCAATGTCAGGACTGCAGAGACAACTCTTAACAGTAACATGTCCTGGGTGACACCATCTGTTGTTGACAAGCACTGCCAATCCACCCCCTTTCCTTTTCCTGCTACTATTTAAATCTCGATCTGCTCGTACAGTCAGGAAGCCCGGCAGAGAGACGCTGGAGTCGGGGATATGATCCTGCAGCCATGTCTCAGTAAAACACATAATGCTACATTCCCGATATTCTTGCTGAGTCCTTCTCAAGGCTAGAAGTTCATCCAACTTGTTAGCTAACGATCTTACATTGCCCATGATGACGGATGGCAGAGATGGTTTGAACTTCTTCTTTCTTTCTCTCCTCTTTGCTCCAGCTCTGCATCCACGACGCCTCCTTTTCAATTCCAGTGGGATTTCTGGCTTCAGTTGTCGAATTATTTCTGCTTTTCCAATGTTAATCAGCTGCTCCCTGTTGTAAACCACCTTGTTGCTATGGTTATGCGTCATAACAAAAGAGCAAAATATACAAAAGTATTGGGAAAAATCAATCCAGCTGCACAGCATCCAAGGCAGGAAGGAACAGTTGTCCAAAAAATGCAATTTCTTCCAAGAAAAAACAGGAATGAAATTTAGAAAAAAGAATAAATCTCAATGTGAGGTACAGAGCTACTCCAACGTGCTGCCACCCTCAGCAGCGCATTCTAGAAATTAATGAAAGCTTTAAAGCTAACCCTAACCTAATGTTCTTTTAAAGCTAACCCTAACCTAATATATATATATATAGACATGCTTTGTCCCAACTCTCAAGAATCAGTGATGTATGTTACTTGAGGGGGCAGTAAGAAGGGTAGCGATTTTCTTACCCACCCCTTGGGGGCACCACAGCACGATTCTGAGCATAATTTTGAAGTCACCATTGGATTCCTTGATAAAGAAAACATAGGATTGGCATGTTAAATTAAGTTTTTAGCTTGTTTAGAGGCCAAGGTAGCTGAAATTCTGTATTTTATGGCGCACATTTTGAAATTCCAAAATGGCCGCCATACAGGTGTCTGTTCAAGTGGCAACATTGGTTTTTGGAATCCCCAAGGTCTGCAGATTCCAAAAATATATAGGTCAACAAATCCCCAAAAAATTCCAACAAAAGTACATTTTTGTACACAGTGAACCTGACTACTATCAACACTCCGAGGTTACCAACTTGGTCAGTGATTGTAAGGGCCCGAGTCTCAAGATATTTATCAATATTTACACTGATTCTTTGTACTGTTGAACAGAACTGGGAGTTCTATAGTTCACTTTCTGAAAAATACTAAAGAACAAACATGAAGATGGATCACTGAAGGTTTCTTTATACCTGTAATGGGAAAAAACACAGTTTTGTTGCTTCATATTTGTTTTACCATCAATTTAACTCAAAGAGGAACTCTTTTTTTCCTGTATAAGATACTTAAAAAGGAACTGACTCATTTCCACTCATATAGTTCATATCAACTCTAAACTGTAAGTTATCATCTGACTGTCTGAATATTATTCATGAAAGAGAAGGAGTGGATCAAACACTGTAAACAAATACAACAACACAATGTTAAAACAAATCTTCATGAAAGACAGTTGAGGAAATCTCATCTGTTTCACTCATCTAAAAGTGTAAAAGTTATATTATAAAATGTTAGATCAATTCTTTCAATGGAAGCTCAAGAACAAGCCGGAGGAATCTCAAGTTAAATAAAGTGTTTATTCAATTCAATTCAAATTCAAAAATACTTTATTTATCCCAGAGGGAAATTAAATGTTGATGTAGCTCAATTAAATCAAGGAGTTATTATAGATGCTGATGGCTGTGGGCAGGAAAGATTTCCTGTAGCGGTCCGTTTTGCATCCAAACTGAAGAAGCCTTTGACTGAAGAGACTCTGTTTTCAAGTCTGGATTTGGATTTCAAGTCTTGACGTGGTAGTCACACGTCAAGCATATCAGCGCTGGGCTCAGTGGAAAAGAGCTCCTGCAGGAAATCCGTCAGACTGAGCCTCGATTTCCGGGTATCATTTGCATTTATAGCCTCATAGGTTGGACTCACACTCGACCGAGTATGATTGGACATGAGTAGGTTCAACATGCTTCGTCATATTCTCTGGATCAGCCAAAACAATGTGTGTGTGTTTGTGTGTGAATCTGCACCTGCTTTCTCAATTTTTTTGTCTTCCCATTCCTGGATCACTTCAGGTCATCGTGGAAAAGTAAAGAGACTATTTCATTCATAATGTCTAAGAACAAAGCCAATTTTAACAAAATAACTGGCCTCTCTGTACCATAATCACTTACAGACGCACATACAAGTAGTGTTCATTTTACTTGTGGTCTCATTCACATATAAACACAACACATTAGGATCGAACTTTGTAACTTCCTGTTTAGGTTTAGCCAATAACGCAGGGTTGGGACTTTAAAAATCCAGACTTCTTAGCGAGGGTTAGGAAATGATCATGGTTAGGGGTCAAATGTAATCTTTTGACAGGGAGTTGGTACCTTATTTAGATAAAGGAGAGTCTTTGAGTTAGGATTCAATTCAATTCAAACAAGAAAGAATGCCTTTCTAATCCAAAATTGAAAAAGATAACATTACAGTGATTGTTTTTCCACAATTTACACATTACCTTTACATGTGACTATGTGTCCCAGCAGGAAGCTGAGGACTTCTGTCCTGTGAATAGTTTTATCAGCTGTATAAATAAATATATATGATTTAATGTTCAACTCTTCATACCAATTTCTATGTGTAACTATAAAAAAGATTGATTCATTTAAAAAAAAGACCCTGTTCTACACTTAGTCCAATTGGAGAAGAGCTAATGTTTGGATGCTGTTTTTTCTTTTGAAACGAGTTTAAACCTGACTTCAGCATACTTTGCCTTTAAGCTGAAGGTGGGAAGTGTTTATTTCAGAGGTTTTTGGTCATTTGAATATGAGTGACTATGAACATTTTCAAAATCTTCTCAGTGGAAACTTTAGAAAAGAGTGCAGACTTTGACATTTCTCAAACCTGATATTTTTCCTGTTGGAAGTATGTTGTTCCACTTTTCTGGGTTTCTGAGAGTGTTTTCTTCATGTTGGGATGCAACAAGTCCTCAGCAGAAGTTAGAATCTTCCACAACTGGTGGAGTGAAATGTGAAGAAAAAAAGTTGTGTAGACTGATGGTGTTTATGTTTGTTTTTAAATGATGCTGCGATGATGCTTCTGAGGAGGGAACCATGGCGATCATGGAATTCCTCTGGGCTGTGGCCAGAAAGCTAAGAATCCTCTCACGGAACTTCAAACTTAACCTGAAAGTCCTGTATCTCGGAATAACAGTTTAAGAGTAATTATTGAGCCTGAATATCACAGCACCTCTGAGCAAAGAAAGATAAAAAAAAAAACTCATCTTATGAGGACGTGGGGCTGACCCCGTTGTTGGGCAGGACACCTGCTTTTCAAGACTGTGATAGCTGATCAAAGGAAAAACCCACACAGTCACATGTGAAAGTGCTCCTAAATATGACAGATCTTAAGATTTTACTTTGAAATAACTGGCCTCTCTGTACCATAATCACTTACAGACGCACATAAAAGTAGTGTTCATTTTACTTGTGGTCTTGTTCACATGTAAACACAACACATTAGGATGGAACTTTGTCACTTCCTGTTTAGGTTTATCCAATAACGCAGGGTTGGGACTTTAAAAATCCAGACTTTTTAGCGAGGGTTAGGAAATGATCATGGTTAGGGGTCAAATGTAATCTTTTGACAGGGAGTTGGTACCTTATTTAGATAAAGGAGAGTCTTTAAGTTAGGATTCAATTTAATTCAAACAAGAAAGAATGCCTTTCTAATCCAAAATTGAAAAAGATAACATTACAGTGATTGTTTTTCCACAATTTACACATTACCTTTACATGTGACTATGTGTCCCAGCAGGAAGCTGAGGACTTCTGTCCTGTGAATAGTTTTATCAGCTGTATAAATGAATATATATGATTTAATGTTCAACTCTTCATACCAATTTCTATGTGTAGCTATAAAAAGATTGATTCATTAAAAAAAAAGACCCTGTTCTACACTTAGTCCAATTTGAGAAGAGCTAATGTTTGGATGCTGTTTTTTCTTTTGAAACGAGTTTAAACCTGACTTCAGCATACTTTGCCTTTAAGCTGAAGGTGGGAAGTGTTTATTTCAGAGGTTTTTGGTCATTTGAATATGAGTGACTATGAACTTTTTCAAAATCTTCTCAGTGGAAACTTTAGAAAAGAGTGCAGACTTTGACATTTCTCAAACCTGATATTTTTCCTGTTGGAAGTATGTTGTTCCACTTTTCTGGGTTTCTGAGAGTGTTTTCTTCATGTTGGGATGCAACAAGTCCTCAGCAGAAGTTAGAATCTTCCACAACTGGTGGAGTGAAAAGTGAAGAAAAAAAGTTGTGTAGACTGATGGTGTTTATGTTTGTTTTTAAATGATGCTGCGATGATGCTTCTGAGGAGGGAACCATGGCGATCATGGAATTCCTCTGGGCTGTGGCCAGAAAGCTAAGAATCCTCTCAGGGAACTGCAAACTTAACCTGAAAGTCCTGCAGCTCGGAATCATAGTTTAAGAGTAATTATTGAGCCTGAATATCACAGCACCTCTGAGCAAAGAAAGATAAAAAAAAAAAAAAAACTCATCTTATGAGGACGTGGGGCTGACCCCGTTGTTGGGCAGGACACCTGCTTTTCAAGACTGTGATAGCTGATCAAAGGAAAAACCCACACAGTCACATGTTAAAGTGCTCCTAAATATGACAGATCTTAAGCTTTTACTTTGAAATAACTGGCCTCTCTGTACCATAATCACTTACAGACGCACATAAAAGTAGTGTCCATTTGACTTGTGGTCTTGTTCACATGTAAACACAACACATTAGGATGGAACTTTGTCACTTCCTGTTTAGGTTTAGCCAATAACGCAGGGTTGGGACTTTAAAAATCCAGACTTCTTAGCGAGGGTTAGGAAATGATCATGGTTAGGGGTCAAATGTAATCTTTTGACAGGGAGTTGGTACCTTATTTGGATAAAGGACAGTCTTTGAGTTAGGATTCAATTCAATTCAAACAAGAAAGAATGCCTTTCTAATCCCAAATTGAAAAAGATAACATTACAGTGATTGTTTTCCACAATTTACACATTACCTTTCCAAGACCAGGACCGGTCGAGACCAAGACAAGACCGAGTCCAAAAGACTCGAGTCCGAGTCAAGACCGAGTCCAGGACAGAAAAGAACAAGTTGTATGCATGACAGTATAAAGTCAATCATTTTGGGTTATTATTTGTTGATCTAAAAGAAAAAATAGTGTCACAACACCCAGTTTACTTTACCCGACCATTTATTTTACCCTACGTTTACCTTTCCCTAAAGTGAACGTTAACGTAAACGCTCGAGCGTTTGTGTAGCTGCTACCCTTTGTAACACAAGTACAGTATCACACAACCACAAATGTAATTCACAACAACCAATCGCTTATTCCATATTCACAATCGTTTGATTTTTTATCTCATGAAACCAGTAATACCAGACGTACAGTAAGTGATGATAACTATGTCCAAAAACACATTACCTTGGCTTATCTTCCGCTATATTAGCTAATGCATAACACATAGCCTAGCCTATGAGGCTAAGCACCGCCTAGCTCTGCAGTTAACTTACCGAGATGAATGATGCCTCTGCAGGTGTCTCACGAAGTTTGAAGTCGTCGCAGATGTTTCAGAGATAGTCGATTTGCAGAATCTGCAATCTGCCCTGTGTTTTTTTTTTCAGTGATGTGCTGAGAAATTCTTTGTGATTAGTAAAACCAAATTTCACTAGAGCGGAATTGGCCGACATCTTCTCACTGTGTGTGAATCAATAAATGAATGATAAGGATAAGAACGTTGGCAAGGCTCAGATGTAGGGCGCGCGGAAATAAACTGGTGTGTGATTGGTTATCAAGTGGTTACTTTTCCCTTGAATATTGTAACAAAATAAAGACGCCTGGACTCGGTCGAGACCAAGAACCATATTTGGCAAGACCAGTGGCCAAGACCGAGACAAGTCCAAGTCAAATACCAGTGAGTCCGAGACCATAAAGAAAACGGTCTCGAGTCCGGTCTCGAGTACTACAGCCCTGTTTCGAAGTAAACAACATTTTGATGTCATCAAACACTACAGCGGCATCGAGCAGCAAAGACTGACAAGTGTTTGGATCGTTTTCATTCCTGCAGAAAATCCCAGCTCAGTTTTTGGAAACTTGATGAATGGAGCAGCATCCATACAGGAGAATCTCTGTGTTCCATTTGTACAGTTTCATGTTTCCCTTTCAGCTTCATCATTTTATAATAGAACTTTTACACGATTAGATGAGTGAAACAGATGAGATTTCCTCAAATGTCTTTCATGAAAATATGTTTTAACATTGTGTTGTTGTATTTGTTTACAGGGTTTGATCCACTCCTTCTCTTACATGAATAACATTCAGACAGAGTCAGACGATAACTTACAGTTTATAGTTTATATGAATTTGAGTGGAAATGTTTCAGTTTCTCCTTTTTATGTATCTAATACAGAAAAAAAATCTAAATTCAAATTCTTTTTTTTAGTTAAATTGATGCTAAAACAAATATGAAGCAACAAAACTGTGTTTGTTTTCCATTACAGGTATAAAGAAACCTTCAGTGATCCATCTTCATGTTTGTTCTTTAGTATTTTTCAGGAAGTGAACTATAGAACTCCCAGTTCTGTTCGTCAGTACAAAGACTCAGCCCTCATTTCATTTTAACATGTAATTAATTTCTCACCCTGAAACCCAGCAACACTAACAATTTAGAATCCTGTGTCCATCTCAGATTATTTGACTCTATTAACTAAAATGTACAATTATAGGAAGGGATTTTGATAAATACCACATCTACCTGAGAGAGGAGAAACTGCTCATTTCTAACACCTAACTGTTGAGATAAAGAACACACACTTTAAATTACACATCAGGTTGTTTTAAAAAGATCATGTTTAACATGTTAACTGAGCAGAAGTAGAAGCACTTGTGATAAAACCACATGTCACCTCTGCAGAAACAGTCAGAGACATTTTCAAATAAAAATCAGTGTAAGTGTGATGATGCTACACAACTGCACGATTGGAGCAAAGCGAATGTTGTAATTCACAGAATTAGTACGACCTCTGTCACAGCAGAAGACATGAAATAATACTCATCAGCACAGTAACACACACAGCATGTTTCACTTTACACTTCTGATGTTTAACAGTAAGAATTCTTGCAGTTCATCTGCATCACTGTCTTATAGTCTGAGTGTTGCACACACTCGGAGATGTCAAGTGCTGATATTACAATCTAACAAACATCCAAGAACTGTAGAGAAGGTCACACGATAGACAGTCTAAAATGTTTGCATATTTATGTTGTGTGTGTCTCATTGTCACCCCAAAAGAATCTCTGTGGACGTATTCAATTAATCAAAGCAGTAAAAGTCTCCTCAAAGTGTGTGTGATGTGACAGCAGCAGCTTGATTGAATGAGTGATGGAGCAGAGTGTATCTGTGAAGCAGCGGTGAGTGATGTGGCTGATGGTCGTTGCTCGTCTTCTCCAGGTGGGGGCGCTGCAGGTCCAAGAAGCAGCTGTGGTTTTCAATGGAAAAGAGAAAATAGAGAAACTGCTGTAACGTGTAAAGAGGTGATGTTGGAGCGTGTGTGTTGTCCCAGTATTTTGTTGGAGAGAACAAAGAGTTTTACTTCTCCCCTCCTTAGACGACCTGGTGGTCCCGGGCTCCCCCAGGAGCACCATATCGGTACCGAGCTTAGTGCGGACACCCAATCGGCATAGCCCACTGCAGCTCAGAGCTCCTGAGCTCAAGCGATCCACCAGCCTCAGCCTCCCGGTAGCTTGGATTACAGGCGCGCGCCACAGCACCCGGCGAGAGACTCTCACGTTTATCAGACTTTCAGCTTGTTGAAGTAAACGACATTTTGATGTCATCAAACACAACAGCGGCATCGAGCAGCAAAGACTGACAAGTGTTTGGATCGTTTTCATTCCTGCAGAAAATCCCAGCTCAGTTTTTGGAAACTTGATGAATGGAGCAGCATCCATACAGGAGAATCTCTGTGTTCCATTTGCACAGTTTCATGTTTCCCTTTGAGCTTCATCATTTTATAATAGAACTTTTACATTTATTTTTTCTTAAAATAAATCTTAAACCTGAAATATTTCCACATGATGCAGCTGAAAGAGCTGTGATGTCATGTCATTGTTAAGGAAACCTGAAGAAAAACCTGTTAAATTACAGACTCTTGGATAATACAATTTAATTTGATGCACTTTAGTAGAAATGAGTAGAAAAAAAGCTTCTTCTGAGTTTTAAAGGCATTCTACCAACAGGATGATATCTACTGTAAACTGCCTGCCATGTTTGTTCTGTCATATCTGTGGAATGAGGCTATTAGTCAAAGAAGAAAGACTAAATCAAATGTTATAGCTGATCATTTAGAATTCAGATTAGTAAAATATTCCTTATGTGTCTGACAGACTGCAGAAAGCTTTGTAGGGTCTGCTTTTAAGAGTGTTGCATCAGAAGATGCTCGTTCTCTGAGGCAAAGTTATTGTTTGGTGTTTCATTTAACAGAAGAGAGGGTAAGTGTAAAAACTGTTCATTTTTATTGATTCCAGCACCAAAGCAGCATGTAAAATGTAAATGCAAACCATTTTTTTTAAATACATAATTTACAAATAATGTCTTTAAAGAACAACACTGTCCCACTGGTTGTCTTTCAGTCCCAATTGTCTGCGTCTTGTCTGGACTGTGTTATTTCTGCAGGTGTAGGTGAGCAGATCTTCTCTGTGTGTCTGTGAGGAGCTTCACACACGGAGACGGCTTCATCTGTACGGCTCGGTGTGGGATGCTTTTCATCGTTTCAGCTGGGGCCGATCAACAGTCCGGTGTCTGGGAGCAGATTTGGTGCTGGAGTGTGTTCAGGGGACGGCTGTGCTGCTGGAGCTTCCTGGGAATGGTCCATGTCCACTGTGAGGTGCTACAAGGAAGACAGAAAGAAAGTCCTGATTTAAGCTTAAGCATAACTTTGTGACAATTTTGTCATCTTTTCTTTTTAAAATAGCAGCTTGTTTCCTTACTTTTCTCTATAATATCAGCTAATATCATCTAAATGCAGTATTTAATGTGCCTTTTAACTAATCACGACTTTGTGACACTAAAAAGGACCTACCCCAAGTCCTCCTTTATTTCTTTTTTTTTTAACATCAGTTTCTCTCATCCGACTGGGAGCTACTCGTCGTCACGGAAACCCCGGGTGCATAACGGCAATGTCGGGTCCACAGTCTTTCTCCTTCGGACCTGCGCTCGAGTCTCATCTCATCCCTGATCACCTCGGTAAAACACAGCAGGAAAAGGAAGGAAAAACTGCACAAGTACTCAACATGTGTGAGCTAGCACACATTCATTTCTGTAGATTTCATTCATTAGTTAGACGGAATCATGCACTCACCTGTTTTGCACAATACGTTACCTGCGGTAGCTCAGGTGTTCCACTTTGTCCTCCGTTGGCATCAGAGTTGTTGTTTCTTTGTCATCCGCTGGTCCTTCCATCAGCAGGAAGCCCACAGAGGCTTTTTTGAGTAACTACCCCAACACTGGTTATCATTTAAGATACTTGTATTAAGTCGCCAAGACGTGTTTTTCTTTTTATTGTCTATGTGTAGGGTCAGATAAACAGGTGAATGATACCCAGGCTCCGCCCTCGCAGTGACGCAACACCTTCGGCTCTGCTACACTTACTCAGGCAAACTGCTCATTCAGGTGGATTCGAGTTCGGAGGTAAAGCGGCCACAATAATCTTTGAACTAGATGATGTAGTGGCAGAATAGCAATACGACATGGTATTGCTAAGCAAGGAGTAAACTTGAGTTGCCTTGCCAGAGAAAATGGTCCTCTAGGAGATCTCTGCAATGTCAGAAGAGGGATTTGAACCCACGCCTCCAGGGGAGACTGCGACCTGAACGCAGCGCCTTAGACTGCTCGGTCATCCTGACTACTAAAAGGCATATTTGACGACACTGTCGGCGGGCCCAGGCATCATTCCAGCGAATATGTGGGTCTGCGTTGTGTTCGTGTTGAAGGGGAATATTGACGAGGCATGCAGCTTCATGGAAGACTCTCCTTCTGAGTGATGGGACTGTGATAGCAATTTTCCTGCACCTTGAAACGGGACACCAAAATCTTATTTCACTCCTTGCCGATAGTTGTCTTTTCATCTGACGACTGTGTCAGTCACACAGAAATTCCTCGTTAGTATAATGGACAGTATCTCCGCCTGTCACGCGGAAGATCGGGGTTCGATTCCCCGACTGGGAGAGCTCGGTCTTTTATCAGCTGCCTGCCACCAAGTGATGATTGTTTTGATACTCTCACCCATCTTCGGCCTAAATGTCAATAGCCCCCTTCAAATAGCCTAACATGAGGCCAGGTTTCTTCGGTCAAAAGCCCTTTCCCGTTTACTATGGTGTTAAGTGCAAACCAAGACCTTATAATCAACGATGTGCCTTTTGCTAATGATTCTGTCCTGCCCAAAGCACTGTAGAAGGTTGTGACAACACAGCTTGTTGAGCTGTGGTCAGAAGATTCTAATGCAACAAGTGTCTTGGCTGTTGTTTAACAGGGCTCCTGAGGCAAACAAATAGTAGGCATAGCATTTGGAAGCAAGAACTCTTCGGAGGTAAAGCGGCCACAATAATCTTTAAACTAGATGATGCAGTGGCAGAATAGCAATACGACATGGTATTGCTAAGCAAAGAGTAAACTTGAGTTGCCTTGCCAGTGAAAATGGTCCTCTAGGAGAACTCTGCAATGTCAGAAGTGGGATTTGAACCCACGCCTCCAGGGGAGACTGCGACCTGAACGCAGCGCCTTAGACCGCTCGGCCATCCTGACTACTAAAAGGCATATTTGACGACACTGTCGGCGGGCCCAGGCATCATTCCAGCGAATATGTGGGTCTGCGTTGTCTTCGTGTTGAAGGGGAATATTGACGAGGCATGCAGCTTCATGGAAGACTCTCCTTCTGAGTGATGGGACTGTGATAGCAATTTTCCTGCACCTTGAAACGGGACACCAAAATATTATTTCACTCCTTTGCGATAGTTGTCTTTTCATCTGACGACTGTGTCAGTCACACAGAAATTCCTCGTTAGTATAATGGACAGTATCTCCGCCTGTCACGCGGAAGATCGGGGTTCGATTCCCCGACGGGGAGAGCTCGGTCTTTTATCAGCTGCCTGCCACCAAGTGATGATTGTTTTGATACTCTCACCCATCTTCGGCCTAAATGGCAATAGCCCCCTTCAAATAGCCTAACATGAGGCCAGGTTTCTTCGGTCAAAAGCCCTTTCAATTCAATTCAATTCATTTTTATTTATATAGCGCCAAATACAACAAATGTCATCTCAAGGCACTTAGATAGTAAGTCCAATTCAAGCCAATTGGAATTCAATTAATTAATAATAATCATAATTCATAAAATAATCCAATTCGTTCATATAGAGCCAATTCAAAAACAATTTCCTAGCTAAGAAAACCAACAGATTGCACTGAAAACTTTTTGTTTTTCGGTCCAATATCCCGGCCTGAGCGGCGTGCCTGAGGCGACTGTGGAGAGAAACGACTCCCTTTTAACAGGAAGAAACCTCTGGCAGAACCAGACTCAGGAAGGGTGGCCATCCGCCTCGACCAGCTGGGGTTTGAGAAGACAGAAAAAGGGGGGGGGAGGGGGGCAGGGGGCCACCGCGACGGCGGCACTGTAACACCATTCAAAGGATATCTGTTGGAACAGGGAAACACGAGTTAATGACCACAATAATATCACATATACATAAAGAGAGTAAAGTGAGGAAAGGTGTGTCAGATGAGGCCCCCCAGCAGTCTAGGCCTATAGCAGCTTAACTATGGGATGTTTCAGGATCACATGAGCCATCCCTATTCAGGGTAAACACAAGAAACTTGTGCTAACGAAAAAATAAATAATAAAATAAAGTAAAGGACCAGACTCAGTGAGTAATTCCCTATACTCCCTATATAGATCTGCTCCTCACACCACAACAACCATCTTTTTACAGCCACAAGCTACCTCAGCCTCTCACCAACTGCACACCAGTCACAGCGGGGTGGGGATGCAAACCCTGGTTCGGGTAGGGGGAGAAATAAAAGAGGTAAGGGAAGCGGGAATGGGATTCAAACCCTGGTTCGGGTAGGGGGTAATGAAAGTATAGAGGGTGCCAGAGGTGGAGGCAGAACAAGACACACTAGCAGACACACTATCAGATTCAACAGACCTAACTATAAGCTTTATAAAAAAGGACATTTTTAAGCCTGGTCGTAAAAGTGGAAAGGGTGTCTGCTTCCCGGACATTTACTGGCAGCTTATTCCATAATTGAGGGGCCTGATAACTGAAGGCTCTGCCTCCCATTCTACTTTTAGAAACTCTGGGAACCTCAAGTAAACCTGCAGTTTGGGAACGAAGTGCTCTGTTAGGAAAATATCTTACAATGAGATCTTTAAGATATGATGGAGCTCGGTCATTAAGAGCTTTATATGTAAGGAGAAGAATCTTAAATTCTATTCTGAATTTAACAGGGAGCCAATGAAGAGAAGCTAAAACTGGAGAAATATGATCTCTCCTGTTAGTTCTCATCAGAACTCTGGCTGCAGCATTTTGGATCAACTGAAGGCTTTTCAGAGAATATGTAGGACAGCCCAATAATAAAGAATTACAGTAGTCCAATCTTGAAGTAACAAATGCATGAATTAGTTTTTCTGCATCACTCTGAGACAAGATGTTCCTGATTTTAACAATATTACGAAGGTGAAAGAAGGCAGTCCTAGAAACCTGTTTTATATGCGAGTCAAATGATAAGTTCTGGTCAAAAATAACTCTAAGGTTCCTCACTGTAGAACTAGAAGCCAAGGAAATACCATCTAGAGTAACTATATAGCTAGACAATTTCTCCCTGAAGCGCTCAGGTCCAAAGATAACGACTTCAGTTTTGTCTGAATTTAGCAGCAGACAGTTCTGAGTCATCCAGGTCTTTATGTCTTTAAGACATGCTTGTAGTCTGACCAACCTATTGGTTTCATCTGGTTTTATAGATAAGTACAGCTGAGTATCATCAGCATAGCAATGGAAATTTATGCCATGCTGTCTAATAATGTTACCTAATGGAAGCATGTATAAAGTGAAAAGAATCGGTCCAAGCACAGAACCCTGAGGAACTCCATGACTTACTCTGGTGTGTGAGGAAGATTCTTCATTTACAAGAACAAACTGAAATCTATCAGATAAATATGATTTAAACCAGCCTAATGCAGTTCCTTTAATCCCAATAACATGTTCAAGTCTGTGTAATAAGATACTGTGATCGACCGTATCAAATGCAGCACTGAGATCCAACAGGACAAGCACAGACACAAGTCCGCTATCAGAGGCTAAGAGGAGATCATTGGTAACTTTCAGCAGTGCAGTTTCTGTGCTATGATGCACTCTGAATCCTGACTGAAACTCTTCAAACAAATTATTTCTGTGTAAATGATCACAAAGCTGAGCTGCAACTATTTTTTCAAGAACTTTAGACATAAAAGGGAGATTGGATATAGGTCTATTATGAGCCAACACTTCTGAATCAAGAGTAGGTTTTTTAAGTAAAGGTTTAATTACAGCAACCTTAAAAGTATGAGGTACATATCCTGTCAACAAAGACAGATTGATCAAATCCAATATGGAAGTGTCAATTAATGGGAAAACCTCCTTGAACAGTCTGGTTGGGATTAGGTCTAAAACACAAGTTGATGGTTTAGAAGAGACTATTGCTGTTGTTAGTTCAGAGAGATCAACTGGGCAGAAGCCGTCTAAATACAAATCAGGTTCTAAAGATACTTCTAAAGCTGCTGTACTTGATGATACATCACTGATAATAGTGGGAAGGACTCCATCAATCTTCTCTCTGATAGAAACAATTTTATTAATAAAGAAGCTCATGAAATCATCACTGCTGAGAGTTAAAGGAATAACTGGCTCAGCAGAGCTCGGACTCTTAGTCAGACTGGCTACAGTGCTGAAAAGAAACCTGGGATTATTCTTATTCTCATCTATCAATGATGAATAATAAGCAGTTCTAGCTTTACGAAGGGCTTTCTTATACATTGTTAAACTGTCTTTCCAGACTAACTGAGACTCTTCTAAATTAGAGGAACGCCACTGTCTCTCCAGCTTTCTTGCAGTCTGCTTTAAAGCACGCAGCTGTGAATTATACCAAGGAGCCAACCTCTTCTGACTGATTACCTTCCTTTTCAGAGGGGCAACATTGTCCAGTGCTGTACGCATTGAAACTATAGTGCTGTCAACAAGAGAGTCAAGTGCTGCTGGAGTAAAGTTTATGTAGTCGTCCTCTGTCATATCTGCACATGGCAGTGAAGAAAAGGATGATGGAATTAATTCTTTAAATCTGGTTACAGCATCCTCTGATAGACACCTTCTATATGTAAATTTCTTCTCAGAAACTGTATAGTCAAGTAATGTAAACTCAAAGGTTATCAGAAAATGGTCAGATAAGACAGGGTTATGAGGGAACACTGTTAACTGTTCACTCTCAATGCCATAAGTCAGAACAAGATCAAGGGTGTGATTAAGGCAGTGAGTCGGTCCGTGAACACTCTGAGAAAATCCAATAGAGTCTAATATAGAATTAAAGTTCATATTCAGGCAGTCATTTTCAACATCTACATGAATATTAAAGTCACCCACTACAATGACTTTATCTGTACTCAGCACTAACTGGGATAAAAACTCTGAGAATTCAGACAGAAACTCAGAATAAGGGCCAGGTGGACGATACACAACAACAAACACAAGAGGTTTCTGGGATTTCCACTTTGCGTGGGAAAAACTGAGAATCAGATATTCAAAAGAGCTCAAACTAATCTTGGGTCTGGGACTGATGAGTAACCCTGATCTGAAAATAGCTGCCACTCCTCCTCCTCTGCCTGTGGTTCGAGGAACGTGAACATTTAAACAGTCAGAGGGAGTTGCTTCATTAATGCTAACATGATCCTCCTGCTGCAGCCAGGTTTCTGTAAGACAAAATATATCAATATGATGATCACAAATCAACTCATTCACTAACAGAGACTTCGAAAGGAGAGATCTGATATTCAGCAAACCACATTTAATAGTTTGATGTTTTTGTTCAGTTAAAGTTTTTGTTTTAATAATTTCTTTTTGCACAAGAGGATTTGCTCCTTTTGTGTTAATCGATTGGGTGGGTAGCAGCAGGTGGGAAGCTGCAGAGAAGTGTGTAAGACTACAACTCTGCATCCTGGTCTGAGCCCTGGGTTGTCATGTTTTAGGGTGGCAAATAAATTCATCCATATTTCTAGAAATGAGAGCTGCTCCTTCCAAAGTGGGATGGATGCCATCTCTCCTCATCAGACCAGGTTTTCTCCAGAAAGATTGCCAATTATCTATGTAGCCCACGTTGTTTGCTGGACACCATCTAGACAACCAGCGATTGTAGGACGACATGCGGCTAAACATGTCATCACTGGTCAGATTTGGCAGGGGTCCAGAGAAAACTACGGAGTCCGACATTGTTTTGGCAAAATCACACACCGATGCAACATTAATTTTAGTGACCTCCGATTGGCGTAACCGGGTGTCATTAACGCCGACGTGAATAACTATTTTACCATATTTACGTTTATCCTTAGCCAGCAGTTTTAAATAGGATTCTATGTCGCCCGCTCTGGCCCCTGGAATGCATTTGACTATGGCCGCTGGTGTCTCTAATGCCACGTTTCTGACTATAGAGCTTCCAATTACCAGGGTTTTGTCCTCAGCGGGTGTGTCGCTGAGTGGGGAAAATCTGTTAGAAGCGTGGACAGGTCGATGGTGAACAACGGGCTTGACTTTAGAGCTATGCCTCTTCCTGACAGTCACCCAGCCACGATGTAATCCCGGCTGCTCGGGTTCTGCCTGGGGGCGGCTAATGGAGCTAGCTACGCTAGGTGGCTCCACACTGGCAAAAGGGGCCTGGCTCGCTATCGGTTGATTTTCAACAGTGCAGAGCCGAGCTTCCAATTCAGATAACCTCGCCTCCAAAACTACAAAAAGACTACATTTGTTACATGTACCATTATCGCTAAAGGAGGCAGAGGAGTAACTAAACATCTGACACACGGAGCAGGTGAAAGCAGGCAGAGAAGGAGGAAGAGAACCGGTAGCCATGCTAAGCTAGAGAGCCAGACACACCGCTAAAAAGTGAGAATAAAGATTAAAGATCTGTAGGAGTGTGTTAGAACAGAACGGTAAGCTATAGAGTTTAACTATGCAAAATTGTGTAAGTTATAGATCGAAATAAAGTGATTATCAGTACTCCAAGCGGAGCAAGAAATTCCACAGTGCACAAGCAAGGTAACAGGAAGTGATGCAACACGTCTTACTATGGTGTTAAGTGCAAACCAAGACCTTATAATCAACAATGTGCCTTTTGCTAATGATTCTGTCCTGCCCAAAGCACTGTAGAAGGTTGTGACAACACAGCTTGTTGAGCTGTGGTCAGAAGATTCTCATGCAACAAGTGTCTTGGCTGTTGTTTAACAGGTCTCCTGAGGCAAACAAATAGTAGGCATAGCATTTGGAAGCAAGAACTCTTCGGAGGTAAAGCGGCCACAATAATCTTTAAACTAGATGATGCAGTGGCAGAATAGCAATACGACATGGTATTGCAAAGCAAGGAGTAAACTTGGGTTGCCTTGCCAGTGAAAATTTTTCTATAGGAGAAATCTGCAATGTCAGAAGTGGGATTTGAACCCACGCCTCCAGGGAAGACTGTGACCTGAACGCAGCGCCTTAGATCGCTCGGCCATCCTGACTACTAAAAGGAATATTTGACGACACTGTCGGCGGGCCCAGGCATCATTCCAGCGAATATGTGGGTCTGCGTTGTCTTCGTGTTGAAGGGGAATATTGACGAGGCATGCAGCTTCATGGAAGACTCTCCTTCTGAGTGATGGGACTGTGATAGCAATTTTCCTGCACCTTGAAACGGGACACGAAAATCTTATTTCACTCCTTGCCGATAGTTGTCTTTTCATCTGACGACTGTGTCAGTCACACAGAAATTCCTCGTTAGTATAATGGACAGTATCTCCGCCTGTCACGCGGAAGATCGGGGTTCGATTCCCCGACAGGGAGAGCTCGGTCTTTTATCAGCTGCCTGCCACCAAGTGATGATTGTTTTGATACTCTCACCCATCTTCGGCCTAAATGTCAATAGCCCCCTTAAAATAGCCTAACATGAGGCCAGGTTGCTTCGGTCAAAAGCCCTTTCCCGTTTACTATGGTGTTAAGTGCAAACCAAGACCTTATAATCAACAATGTTCCTTTTGCTAATGATTCTGTCCTGCCCAAAGCACTGTAGAAGGTTGTGAAAACACAGCTTGTTGAGCTGTGGTCAGAAGATTCTCATGCAACAAGTGTCTTGGCTGTTGTTTAACAGGTCTCCTGAGGCAAACAAATAGTAGGCATAGCATTTGGAAGCAAGAACTCTTCGGAGGTAAAGCGGCCACAATAATCTTTAAACTAGATGATGCAGTGGCAGAATAGCAATACGACATGGTATTGCTAAGCAAGGAGTAAACTTGGGTTGCCTTGCCAGTGAAAAGTTTTCTCTAGGAGAAATCTGCAATGTCAGAAGTGGGATTTGAACCCACGCCTCCAGGGGAGACTGCAACCTTAACGCAGCGCCTTAGAACGCTCGGCCATCCTGACTACTAAAAGGCATATTTGACGACACTGTCGGCGGGCCCAGGCATCATTCCAGCGAATATGTGGGTCTGCGTTGTGTTCGTGTTGAAGGGGAATATTGACGAGGCATGCAGCTTCATGGAAGACTCTCCTTCTGAGTGATGGGACTGTGATAGCAATTTTCCTGCACCTTGAAACGGGACACAAAAATCTTATTTCACTCCTTGCCGATAGTTGTCATTTCATCTGACGACTGTGTCAGTCACACAGAAATTCCTCGTTAGTATAATGGACAGTATCTCCGCCTGTCACGCGGAAGATCGGGGTTCGATTCCCCGACGGGGAGAGCTCGGTCTTTTATCAGCTGTCTGCCACCAAGTGATGATTGCTTTGATACTCTCACCCATCTTCGGCCTAAATGTCAATAGCCCCCTTCAAATAGCCCAACATGATGCCAGGTTTCTTCGGTCAAAAGCCCTTTCCCGTTTACTATGGTGTTAAGTGCAAACCAAGACCTTATAATCAACAATGTACCTTTTGCTAATGATTCTGTCCTGCCCAAAGCACTGTAGAAGGTTGTGACAAAACAGCTTGTTGAGCTGTGGTCAGAAGATTCTCATGCAACAAGTGTCTTGGCTGTTGTTTAACAGGTCTCCTGAGGCAAACAAATAGTAGGCATAGCATTTGGAAGCAAGAACTCTTCGGAGGTAAAGCGGCCACAATAATCTTTAAACTAGATGATGCAGTGGCAGAATAGCAATACGACATGTTATTGCTAAGCAAGGAGTAAACTTGGGTTGCCTTGCCAGTGAAAATTTTTCTCTAGGAGAAACCTGCAATGTCAGAAGTGGGATTTGAACCCACGCCTCAAGGGGAGACTGCGACCTTAACGCAGCGCCTTAGACCGCTCGGCCATCCTGACTGCTAAAAGGAATATTTGACTACAGTGTCGGCGGGCCCAGGCATCATTCCAGCGAATATGTGGGTCTGCGTTGTGTTCGTGTTGAAGGGGAATATTGACGAGGCATGCAGCTTCATGGAAGACTCTCCTTCTGAGTGATGGGACTGTGATAGCAATTTTCCTGCACCTTGAAACGGGACACCAAAATCTTATTTCACTCCTTGCCGATAGTTGTCTTTTCATCTGACGACTGTGTCAGTCACACAGAAATTCCTCGTTAGTATAATGGACAGTATCTCCGCCTGTCACGCGGAAGATAGGGGTTCGATTCCCTGACGGGGAGAGCTCGGTCTTTTATCAGCTGCCTGCCACCAAGTGATGATTGTTTTGATACTCTCACCCATCTTCGGCCTAAATGTCAATAGCCCCCTTAAAATAGCCTAACATGAGGCCAGGTTTCTTCGGTCAAAAGCCCTTTCCCGTTTACTATGGTGTTAAGTGCAAACCAAGACCTTATAATCAACAATGTGCCTTTTGCTAATGATTCTGTCCTGCCCAAAGCACTGTAGAAGGTTGTGACAACACAGCTTGTTGAGCTGTGGTCAGAAGATTCTCATGCAACAAGTGTCTTGGCTGTTGTTTAACAGGGCTCCTGTGGCAAACAAATAGTAGGCATAGCATTTGGAAGCAAGAACTCTTCGGAGGTAAAGCGGCCACAATAATCTTTAAACTAGATGATGCAGTGGCAGAATAGCAATACGACATGTTATTGCTAAGCAAGGAGTAAACTTGAGTTGCCTTGCCAGTGAAAATTTTTCTCTAGGAGAACTCTGCAATGTCAGAAGTGGGATTTGAACTGACGCCTCCAGGGGAGACTGCGACCTTAACTCAGCACCTAAGACCGCTCGGCCATCCTACCTACTAAAAGGAATATTTGACGACACTGTCGGCGGGCCCAGGCATCATTCCAGCGAATATGTGGGTCTGCGTTGTCTTCGTGTTGAAGGGGAATATTGACGAGGCATGCAGCTTCATGGAAGACTCTCCTTCTGAGTGATGGGACTGTGATAGCAATTTTCCTGCACCTTGAAACGGGACACGAAAATCTTATTTCACTCCTTGCCGATAGTTGTCTTTTCATCTGACGACTGTGTCAGTCACACAGAAATTCCTCGTTAGTATAATGGACAGTATCTCCGCCTGTCACGCGGAAGATCGGGGTTAGATTCCCCGACAGGGGAGAGCTTGGTCTTTTATCAGCTGCCTGCCACCAAGTGATGATTGTTTTGATACTCTCACCCATCTTCGGCCTAAATGTCAATAGCCCCCTTCAAATAGCCCAA